>NC_142592.1:5653456-5964844 GCF_965207765.1 Zootoca vivipara
ATATAATTGAGCTTAAACTGGCCTGAGGCATCCTATGATGTACTAATGATTGTCATTTCAGATATTTTGGGGAATAACTTGGAGACACTCCGCACAGTTAATGTTGAAAGAAATGGAAATATTATTTATACCTGGAAGGTAAGTAAAGAAAGAGAGACAAGACTTTAAGAAATGGTCTACTTGATGCTATGTGTGCTTTACTGGAAGTCACGCTGAATACAAATGGGCATTGCACTCAAGTAAGACTTGGTGTGCAAACAATAAGTGTGTCCATCCCTTCATTTAATCTAAACTTTAATTTTGTGCTGAAATGAGAGATCTTATCATTACAAAACTGATTAATTTATAATGCTGACTTCATATCCCACTTCATTCATAATCAGTGAAGTGCTTCTATTTAGCACATTTTGGACTGCAGGCTTACCCAGGAACTGGCCGCATTGAAACCAGTGGGATTTAATTTGAACAAACTCACCGTATTTTTCGCTCCATAAGACGTACCTGACCAAAAGACACACCTAATTTTTTAGAGGAGGAAAGGGGGAAAGCCCTGGTTTTTTGGGATCAGCTCACAGTTGTGCAGCTTCTTTTGCAAAGGGGGAAAGCTCCTTTTTTTGAGGATCAGCTCAAAGTTGTGCAGCTTCTTTTGCAAATGGGAAAAGCCTCATTTTTTGGGGGGGGGGTCAGCTCACAGTTGTGCAGCTTTTCGGCAAAGGGGGAAAGTTCCATTTTTGAGGATCAGCTCAAAGTTGTTGAGCTTACCTTGCAAAGGGAAAAATCCTGTTTTTATGGGGTTCAACTCACAGTTCTGCAGCTTCTTTAGGAAAGGAAAGGGAGCCATTTCTACAGTTTCCAGACAGATAATCTAATCAGCCAGTCACGTGTTGCTGGGGAAACAAACAGCCTCTGTCTGCAGAACATTCAACAATGGAGGCTGGTCAAGGGGCCGGGGGCCGGGGCCGGGAAGGGAGCTAGCATCCCTTATCTCCCTCCTGATCTCTTGCAGTCAGCTGCTGAGCGGGTTCCTTTCAACACCCTCTTTCTAGCCTTTAGCTCTTTCTAAGAAAAAAGAAAAAAGCACAATCTGCTTTTCGCCCCTGGGCAATTCGGCTCCAGGGACCAGGCATTTGCTCCATAAGATGCACAGACATTTCCTCTTACTTTTTAGGAGGAAAAAGTGTGTCTTATGGAGCGAAAAATACACTACATTGAATTGGACTGTGAGTGTTTGAATCCTTGGTTACATTAGCTGTCCTCCTATCTTGCCTTTCACCACCAAGATGCTCCCGGAAGTGCACCACTGTGCTTATCAGACACTTCCATCGGGACAACCAATTATCTGTAATCCCTCCTAAAATCTGGTCCTATTTATTTAACAATTTATACAACTATATTTCCTTGTTTGCTATCAGCTGCTCCTCAGAAGCATTGGACTGGATGGTCTCTAGTATCAAATGCCTCTGAGAGGTTCAGAAGAGTCGGCAGGGTGGCATTCCCTCCGCCCATCAGTGGACAACTTTTGTAAACTGTGACAGCTGAAGCACTTTCATTTCTGAACAAAGACTGGTCTTACCCAAATTTTCCTGGAACTGTCCCACCACTGATCATTGGGTCATGCAAATGTGTTTTCCATCTGGCTTGAAAGCAGTACATGTGAAAAGGTTCTAGGAGTCTTGGTAGACCACAAACTTGACATGAGTCAACAGTGTGATGCAGCAGCTAAAAAAGCCAATGAAATTCTGGGCTGCATCAATAGGAGTATAGCATCTAGATCAGGCATCCCCAAACTTCGGCCCTCCAGATGTTTTGGACTACAATTCCCATCTTCCCCAACCACTGGTCCTGTTAGCTAGGGATCATGGGAGTTGTAGGCCAAAACATCTGGAGGGCCGCAGTTTGGGGATGTCTGATGTAGATCAAGGGAAGTAATAGTACCACTGTATTCTGCTCTGGTCAGACCTCACCTGGAGCACCACAGTTCAAGAAGGATACTGACAAGCTGGAACATGCCCAGAGGAGGGCAACCAAAATGGTCAAAGGCCTGGAAACGATGCCTTATGAGGAACGGCTTAGGGAGCTGGGTATGTTTAGCCTGGAGAAGAGAAGGTTAAGGGGTGATATGATAGCCATGTTCAAATATATAAAAGGATGTCATATAGAGGAGGAAGAAAGGTTGTTTTCTGCTGCTCCAGAGAAGCAGACACAGAGCAATGGATTCAAGCTACAAGAAAGAAGATTCCACCTAAACATTAGGAAGAACTTCCTGACAGTAAGAGCTGTTCAACAGTGAAATTTGTTGCCAAAGAATGTGGTGGAGTCTCCTTCTTTGGAGGTCTTTAAGCAGAGGCTTGACAGGCCTATGTCAAGAATGCTTTGATGGTGTTTCCTGCTTGGCAGGGGGTTGGACTGGATGGCCCTTGTGGTCTCTTCCAACTCTATGATTCTAAGAAGTTAAGTAGGTGAAGGATTATCACCACTTTTATCTCAGAGATGGGCTACCTGTGGCCCTAGGACCACACACAGTTCTTGGTCTAATATCACCTCCCTGCTCCCTGTAGGTGATCAGTTCAGGCTTTTGGCGAGAGCAACAGATTCCTCTCCCTGGCTGTCTGCTGGGCAGGAAGGAAGAATGGAAAGGAAGAGAACAAGGACTCCTGGCTGTGGCCTTTCTGATTTCTGGCATCTGCCCCATTCAGCACTGACATTACCTGCAAGGAAAAAAAGCTTCACCTCCCTTCATGACAGGGGAAAATGTAACCATGTATTTCAGGCTCTTGAAGATAGGGACCAGGGCCAGTGAAATTTGGACAATTGATGATAAATGTTTATATTATTTCAGGTGGTACTGAATGTTTTTAAAATGTTCTTTTCTCATGGTTAAATCACTTCCCTTGCAGGGGAATCAGGGGCACACCTATATTGGATTGTATGAGCCTGGTAGTCAAAAGAACCAGGTAAGAGCTTCATCCACCATATAGAATAGGGAGTGTTATTGAGCTTGACTGTGTCCAAAATAAAGGCTTTTGCAATTGCTACAATAAAACCAACAAGCGTAAAATCTATTAACAGATAATTATATATATATATATATATATATATATATATATATATATATATATATATACATACCGTGTTTCTCATATTATAAGACATGTCTTATATTTATTTTTTCCTCAAAAAAACACACTATGGCTTATTTTCAAGGGATGTCTTATTTTTTTCCTCCTCCTCCTGCCGCGGCCGGCATTGCTGCTGCGCCTATCACTATGTCTTATTTTCGGGGTATGGCTTATATTCCTTGAATGCTTAAAAATCCTGCTATGGCTTATTTTATGGGTATGTCTTAAAATATGAGAAACAGGATATATATATATATATATATATATATATATATATATATATATATACACACACACACACACACACATTTATAAAATGATGAATATGAAGATTGACATATCGTTATAAATCAGCAGTATTGACCTCTCCAGAATCATAGAAGAAAAAGGGTTTGGCCAAGATCATGACACTAAAGGGAAGAAGCTTAGCAGACCTTCTAGATGGGGTAGGATTTAAAGATGCAATGCAGCCTTCGGGTAAATCATCCTGTTATTAGCAGCCTCATAAGGAACCTCCTTAGGGGCTGATTTGACTCAGGATCTTAATTGGCACAGTGAGGTTCACATGGCAGAAGTAATTCCCCTTATGAATTGGGGCTTGGGTTTGAATCAGTTATGGCAGGAAAATGCAGTGAGTGGCAAATGTTCTGGTATTACATGTTACTGTATCTGGCTTTCTTCAATGTATATAGGAATGGGTTCATTCTGTGACACCTACAATTTTTATACCACCCTCGGGTGCAGGTCCATGCAGGTGATATTGCAGGTCAGGGTGTGAGATATTCGGAGACACCTTTTCTCCAAAAGGGACTCAGTTCCCCAACACAGATGCAATTGAGAAAGGTCTCCCTGGGCACTGCTGCCACCCAGGAGCCAAGGCAGGTCCAGCAAAACCATCATATCACAAACCCGTATAATCAGGGAGAGAATGTGTAGCTAAACTCATATCCCTAAAACGGCTCATAATCTCCTGTACCTCCACGTGACTCCTTCTTGGATTGAACCATCATCCTGTTACCATATTTAGTCACAGTGATTCACAGTCAAAATAAGATCCAGAATTAGAGGGAAAGCTGGGGGAAATTGGCATCTATTATAACTTTTGAGAACTTTCAGAATAAATAACTTGAACAAAACATGACCAGTAGATAAGATGTGCATGTATTGATTGGTCTAGCATAATAGGTAAGAGAGCTTTCTTCTCTACACCTCCATAGCACAAAATTACTTGGTTTTGAGGGTATGGACTTTAAGGAACCTAGTTTCAAGGTGATTGCTTTGGTCAATTGTGTGGAGACTAAAGTGTGTGAATGTAAAGAACAAGAAGAAAGAGAGAACTGAATGTAGTTAAGATATGTTGTTGTTTAGTCGTTTAGTCGTGTCCGACTCTTCGTGACCCCATGGACCATAGCACGCCAGGCACTCCTGTCTTCCACTGCCTCCCACAGTTTGGTCAAACTCATGTTCATAGCTTCGAGAACACTGTCCAACCATCTCGTCCTCTGTCATCCCCTTCTCCTAGTGCCCTCCATCTTTCCCAACATCAAGGTCTTTTCCAAGGATTCTTCTCTTCTCATGAGGTGGCCAAAGTATTGGAGCCTCAGCTTCACGATCTGTCCTTCCAGTGAGCACTCAGGGCTGATTTCCTTAAGAATGGATAGGTTTGATCTTCTTGCAGTCCATGGGACTCTCAAGAGTCTCCTCCAGCACCATAATTCAAAAGCATCATCCTTCTTTATGGTCCAGCTCTCACTTCCATACATCTCTCACTTTAAGATAAGTTAAGATATACTTGCTCATAAAATATCCAAACATTTCCCCCCAATAGCACTTATATACTTTTGAAAAGGACTTACACATGATCAGCTGCTCTGTCAACAATGAGAAGACACTGCTGGGTAAGTTCCTTCCTGTTGCTTTCTCATTAAAGTTATGTTCTGCACAGTGTTAGAAACTCAGATAAATAAGCTATGTGACAAATGGCACCTAAAATCTAGGTTGCAGTCACCACAATGGAATATCTATTTGCCAGGGGTTGTACGGTAGTAGATGACCCTCGGGATCCCTTCCAACGCTACAATTCTATCATCTCAACTGCATTGTTTGACAGGAGGGGGTCTAACAACAATTCACTTGCCCCAGTATGCAAGAAAGAGAAACACACTCAGTGGAAATGGAAATGGTATTAACTATGAACTAAGGGGGAGGTTTTTAAACTGGTCGCTAACTTGGCCCCAGAAATCTTCACATAGTTGCAATTGGACCCACGGCAGTAGCAAAACGCACCTGGCTAATTTCTAAGACTGGTTCTGTATGAAGACTCATGGTATCTTGTTAACTTGTACCATCGATCCTTTAAGTGTTGCAGTATAATCTAAGTTACGCCATTTTTAATGCAGGCTTTGGCATGTTGGTACGCAGTGTGGTGAGGTTTCACATTTGTGCACTTAAGCATAGTTTAGTGCAACATGAATGAGCAGGAATGAGTCTTGGGCTCCTATTCTCCCCTTGTTCCTCCAAGCCCAGGAGGAGGAGTTTGGAAACATGTGGTTCCACATTTGTTTACCCGCCAGATTGTTACACTGGCCAGTTCAATCAAGCCAACTTCAAACCACACTATTGAAGTTGGCTTGTTTAAAACAAACATAGTTAGAATTAAGCACAGTTATGGTCTGGTCAACACAGAATGCTGCCATTAAGCAGAAGCAAAAACCAAAGCTTCTGAATTTCTCCTAGTCCTGCAGGAGGAGGAGGGGGAAGCACTCAATTCCAAGGTTTTCCTTATCTTGTTTCTTCTCATGCTCATGATGCTAAACTATGGTTTTAGTATGATGAGCACGCATGAGTATTCGTTTTTAAATATGAGCTAACCACCATGCATTTTTATTATAGCATTGCTTTAAAGTAATATAAACATAGTAGGAATACAATTGCGTTAGAGAGGCCACATTCCCTAGGGCTGTAGCCATATCCCTTGAAAGTCTTGTTAATTTACCTCAGACAAACATTGTGGGAATTCAATATTTGACGCTTACAATTTCTATATATTTGTTGTTATTAGCGGTCAGTTTTCTCCAGTCAACAACAGAAGAAAGAGCAAATCTCTCGTTCCCCCCAGGTACTTAAAACATTGATGCACCTTTAAATGGATGTTGGATATGATTTACAAACAGCAGACTAATATTATGTTAATTCTGCTTTCATCCCAGTGTCTAAATGTCTGACCTTGCTGATTGAAATTCACCCAGTAAATAATGTGAAAGTTCTAAAGGCTGTGGACAGCTGGATCAGAGTGCAGGTCAGTAATATTTGCAAACTTTTCATGATTAGGCGTGTATTAACAGCTGTTAGGATTGTTTTCTGTGCCAAAGTGACATAAAGCCTGCTTTCTATCTTAAATATAATTTAACGGTAACAATACCATTCTCTCAATTAGACTATGCAGTACACCTTTAGCCAGCTGTCTAGCTTCAATACAGCAAGCCTGTTATCTCTGAACAATTTCCTTTTACAGTTTGTTTATCCAGTTGCAGAGACAATTACTTCTCCAGCAAGCCACCTCTTGCTCATTTCAGAAGATAAATGTAAGTACTTAAATTTAAAAAGCATTTTGATAAAATGTGCTCATCATTTGGAAGCAAAATATCCATTGAATTCTTTGATGGTCTGTGTTGTCTCTACTGCATAAAAAGTCAAAAGAATGACATTGTTTTTCAATTTTAAGATATTGAAAAAATCGACATCAAAGTTGTCAGAGAAGGAGACAGTGTGGTAAGAAGCTTAATCCACTCCTTTTTAATTCTTTTGTTCCAGTGGAATTGGTTGGGTTGATATTTTTATGGACTGTCATTGTGTAATATAGATGAGGTCAGCAACTAGATGGCCAAATTCAGCCCCCAGCTGGAGTACAAGTTGGCAAGATCTTGCCATTAATCTATTTTGGTGACTCTATTTTGGCTGTCCTCCTAAATTAGCTGCAGGATTGTTCAGGTCAGGTGTTTTTTCTACATGGTGGGGATGGTCAGAAAGAAACATTACCTGCATTCTGATCTAAACTGCACATGTTGAGGTTCTACTGTAGAAGTGAGTGTTTCCTGAACAGGTCTCTAGTTACTGCAGTGTATTTGATTTGACACACATTGTTTCACTCTTTCACTGATTTTCTGTCCCTTCTAGATGATAGAAAATGCAAGCCAGCTTTCAAGACAAAGCATTGTTGACGATATCGTTTGGGCCCAGTGGGATATGCTGGAGCAAACACTATTTTACATTGCCTCAAAGGTTGAAAATATGCACTTTTTGTTGCTTTGGTTACGCACTTGCATGCTATTTATTCAGTGAAAATCTTACATATTAAAATAGTAGCACTGATAATAAGAAAGATAGAAATGTGTTTTGAAATATACCTCAAAATTAGACTTTCATGCCATCTGCTCTTTATGCCCTGGTACTTAATTAAGTAGGGGGGGGGATGTGATTACCCACTGGACACGGAACGGGATCCTGTATAATAATAATAATAATAATAATAATAATAATAATAATAATAATAATAGATAATTTATTTATACCCCGCCCATCTGGCTGGGCTTCCCCTGCCACTCTGGGCGGCTTCCAACAAACTTTTAAATACATCAAATTACTGAGTTAAATATTGGGAATCTAGTGGTGAGAGTAGATTCTTGAGTGAGTAAGTGTTGATTTTGCAAAATGTAGCAGAAGCTTCTCCGCTAAATGTCTACATTTCCATGTTCATTTCTGGGGTGAACACAAGCGGAGTCTTCAGCCATGGAATGAATTGCATTTTCTACCAGAAGGTATTAGCAATCAAAAGACTGCAGGCCACAGCTCAGGACAATTGATTACGAAAGAGAGTGATTAATATTCAGTTTGTGATGAAAGTAAAAGAACAGTTACAGAGACAGTATTCAAACTGGATTGGCAGCTACGGGGTGAAAACTACAAAGTGGTAGAGGCTGGATGGATTCAGTGCCAAGAGTTCTGAGGAGAGGTCAGCAGGACCCAGCAAGACATATGTGGCTGAATCAGATTAGGGTGGAAAGTTGGACTATAAACAGCTCTTTCTACCAGCAGCGTGACTTGATGGAGGAACTGGAGAAGCAAAGAGGCAGAAACAGGGTATGAAAGAGGAAGCTGGAGGGCAGAGAGTAACTCTCTTACAGCAAAGGCAGGGCGAAATAACTTTTCTTCTTTAGGGGAGAACTAAAAAGCCCTTTAGGTCTGTGATGGTGAAGTGAGGACTAGCAGAGTCACACAGGTCTCCAAAGCCTGATGTTATACAAGGCTTCTGCAGTTGAAGGCAGTACTACTTCTGAATACTAGTTGCTGGAAACTGCAGCAAGCTTGGATCCTGTTTGCGGGTTTCCTGCAGGCATCTGGTTGGCTGTGGTGGGAACTCTTCTTATGTTCTTAGAGGATTGTAACGTGAGACAACAGGCTATGCTTTCCTCTGGTCCTTAATTAAACTGAATACAAAATGACAAAAAGATGGAGGGGGGGAGAGAGAGCACTGGAGAGCAAAGGAGGCAGGGAGAGGGGCCATGCTGACTTGGGGTGGAGAGATCCCATGAAGACTGATGTTTTGGGGGAAAGAACCTCCCTGCGGGAGAGAATAATAGACTCATGGAATTATAGAGTTGTAAGGGGACTCGAGGGTCATCTAGTCCAGCCCCCTGCAATCCAGGAGTTGCCGCTAAAGCATCCATGGCAGGTGGCCACCCAGCCTCTTCTTAAAGACCTCCCCATGAAGGAGAGTCCACAAACTCCTGAGGGGGGACCGTTCTACTGTCAAACAACTCTTACTGTCTTAAAGTTCTTCCTGAGAGGTTTAAACCCAATGAAGAGTGAGGAAAATACTAGATTCATTAGATAAGATATTCATGTTTCCCACCACAGTGCAGAGGTATGTGGTGTGCAGACAGATTGCAGTGTGCATATATTTGCATTGGGTCATGTCAGTGAGTGCTGATCTGCCATGGGCACAGAGCTTATTCCACGGGGGCTTTGAGTAGGTCATATCACGATGTAGGTTGGAGGTCAAGTAGAAAGAGAGGCACTTGTATGTTCTGGAAGTCTCATACTGGTGTGTGTGTGTGTGAAATATATACACATAGACATACACACATTGAAAATAGCCAGCAAGTCCACTATTGCTCTAAATCAGGCATCCCCAAACTTTGGCTCTCCAGATGTTTTGGACTACAATTCCCATCTTCCCCGACCACTGGTCCTGTTAGCTAGGGATCATGGGAGTTGTAGGCCAAAACATCTGGAGGTCAACAGTTTGGGGATGCCTGCTCTAAATTGAGGATAGCCAATACAAGCTTCAAGTTCAACTACATCTGCATATTAGAACTTGAAAGGCACCATGGAGATTTCTAACTAGTGCGCTATGGCCAAGCTTAAACTGACAGTGAGTCTGAGTTCCTTGGTAACAAGCTTGTAAAAAATGTCATTTTCCTGAAAGTAAAAAAAAACACACTAACACCAGATGTGTACCCAGGTGTGCAGATTAGGGTGCCCAGCTGTCACAGCCTGGCATCTTTTTTTCAAATAATTCAGAACTGCTGATCTAGCTATGAGGCCACATTTAATAAGGACTTGCAGGAGAGGTATACTTTTGTGGTGGTTTTTGCTGTTGTTGTTAATAGAGTCCCTAGTACCAACTGTTAAAAACTGTGCAGGGCAAATGTACTTAACCCTACTGAAATGTTGTTGCAAATTGTAGACTGTAATTTAAAACTAAAACACACACACAGCTACTCTGAGTTTTTAAGAGCCGCTCTGAAATGAGAATAGTGTTTGCAGTTTTTCTACCATGTCTGTGCCAAAAGGCAATGGGAAGCAGCTTGATACCCACAAAAGGTTTCCTCTTATGAAACTGCAAACAATGTTTTATGGTAAGCAAAACCATAAGTATTTGCAGACAGAAGGTAGACAGTCTGGGGGAGGCAGGAAGGAAGTATCAAAGCTGTGTTGTGGTGAATTTTTTGTGCTTTCTTTCTGAATTGCTTCAGGGCACATATGTTCAAAGAAGGGTCATATATTTTAAGGATGGAGAGCTTTTAAGGGCAGAATTGGATGTTACAAGGTCAAACACAGCTCTAATGCGTTTTCTTCTTCTCTCACAAATTGGACTCTAAAGCTAGCAATGAGCCTGGCTGTAAGGAGTGGGAGTGTAGGGAGATGCATTAGCAGGGGGAAACTATGGGTTCAAGAGCAGAGGACAGAATTATTCTCCCCATGCATGCATTCCCATTGACTTAGCCAGCATCAGTTCATGCTTTGCCAAGATAATGTCCAATTCTTCCCCAGTGGTTTAAATGTATGCCATTAAAGTCTCTCTTTGTTGTAGGAATCAAGGGACACACTATATTGCATCCAGTTTTATCCTGATAAAAACTTCAAACTAATAGTAAGTTCTATTAAGCTTTTATTTGTTCAATTCAGAATACAAACATTCTGTTGATCTAGACTGCAATCGTAGCCTTATTTACCTTGAAGTAAAGCCCATTAAATTCAGTAGGACTTACTCCTGAATAGACATGGTTAGGATTGTGCTGTTTAAATAGTCCGCAAAAGGCCTCTAGTCTATGAAAAGTTCATCCTTTTGGTTTCTTAATTTCGCTGTCAGCTTTGCCATTTATGCAGAGTCCATTACTTAGTGCCTTTTTTGTTTTTCAAACAGCTTGAAACACCTTTGGATATCAACTTGGATGACATAGGATTAAAGTGAGTTTGGGTGGAGTACCTTTCTCGCCGTTTTCCTCAGAGCTATTTAGAATTGAATTAAACAATATCTCAGCTTCATGTGCTACTGCACATACATCTCTGCACTCCAAACCAGTTGTAAAATCATTTCCTGCCAAGGAGGTGTTGCCGTTGGGATTGGAAGCTGAATTCTAGAGGGGTGGGGTGCTCTTTTAGAGCTGTAGCGACACACTATTCAATGTAGATAGTGATTCCAGATTCATTTCTGCATCTTGATATCCTATGTGTGTTTATGAATTGGTTTTCTGTTTGGCAAGCCTAAAAGCAGCCAGTGATTGTTCCGTGCTTCCCTCAATGCGGCAACAACTTAGTTCTTTTTGAATTTTCCTGCATATATATACAAAGATGCAAGAATTGATGAAGATGACTCCATCTCCTGAAGATTCAATTCAGACATAACGGTGTCATTATGAGGAAGAGTCCAAGCAAAGCACTGAGTTCATGTGCTTAATAAAATGCAACAAGCTATGCCTTGTGTAAACAATGGCTTGCCAGCCGACCAGGTTTCCAAACAATTATGGAATTGTATTTGGAATCCTAGTGTAATGGTAAACTGTGGTTTGCACAAGCCATAGCCTGTCACATTCAGACAAAGCAGCAAACTATGGTTTGCTGCAGACTAGAAGCAGAAGCTTGCAGTCTCCTATTGTGTGCCAAGGGGAAGAAGACTCCCTGCAGCTTAGTCTTATAATAACAAATTTGTCTGAGGGCTGCCAGTGTCTTAACAGGCTGCAGATTGATCTTGGCAAGGCTTCAAAGATGTCACTATTTTGAATAAAGAAGCAACTTCATGTTTCTGTTCCTAGATCTGTGAATTTGGATTTTAACTGTTCTCAAGACCAAGAGATGGTATCTAAACCTTTGAATATTCAAGTTTTTACCAGTGAAACAGGTAATGTATACATATGACTCAGACTTGTGAGCCTAATTTACCAAAACCTTTGAGTTTTACTTGCAGCTTAATTCTTTCTATCCTTTCACCATCATACAGTAAACTTATCCCCTTTAGGTATTTATTGTAGTTGAATACAAATGCCAGAAAAGTCATGCATCAACCTAGCATTTGTTGTGAGCAACATGCATATTTTAATTACTGTTCTTCTGTACTTAAGTTGGGACACGCTCTGTTCTCTATCACTCCTTCCATGAAACTTGCTGAGAAGAGCATGTCTGCATCACGAATCATGTAAGGCACAAATGATATATTCAGATCAGTACCTGAGCTCAAGAGTGGTGTAACGAAACAGCTCTTGCATTTCAAAGTAATATATTATCTGTATGTTATTTATCTGCTTTTTTATTTCTTTTGGTAACGTAAAGGGTGGTTGATGATTACTGTGTTTTGCCTTGATGCAGACATGAAAAGCAAACCTTTTTTTCAGAGATGTAATCACCCTGTCTCTCAATTGAATTCATTCTACTTCCACTACTGGCAGAAAATTTTACCCGAACTCCCAGAATGTAATACCAGTACTTCAGGTTTAAGGATGAACTTGTTTGAGGCCGCACTACATTATGATATAATATATGAACATATATGTCTTAGAGCTTTGAGCCACAATTATCCAACATGCATACAGGGCTTTTTAAAGGAAGTACCTCTGATATTCGCACCTTAAGTGCGCAATATCACATGTGTTTGCCCTCTGAAGTGTTACAGGTGTGTGAGAGATGGCTACAACACATTTTGGGTGGGCTGGAAAAACTGAAATGAAATATCCTCTGTAGCTTCCAGTGTAATACAGCTGCAAGTGACTTAAGTACTGTATTTTTCCTTGTATAAGACTAGGTTTTTTCACTAAAAAATTATGTCAAAAATTTGGGGGCATCTTATACATGGATACATTTCCCCCCATTTTCTTAAATTGGAGTCCCCAAAAAATAGGGGGTGCCTTATACATGGGGGCATCTTATAGATGGAAAAATATGGTATTTAACAAGTTGCTTTTTTCAGGGAGTTTGAGAGAAGGCACAGCTGTTCCTCCCAGGAAGCTTGAATGTTACTTGAGTAAACAACAAAATGCATAGTTCAGAGAGGAAAGGTTAGAGCTACCATGTTTTTGAGCACAAGGGGTCAATCTGTTTGAGATGTGTTTGAGATTTCTTTCCTTCAGCTTCTAGGACCAAAAGAGTTTGGGGAGCCGAAGAAATGGATCTAGTCCAAGTACCATTCTGTTTTCTTTTAAATCTGCAATGGAAAAGTCATTCATATTGTTAACTAAACCACCACAGGGAGATTACTCACAGATATGCATGTAGCCATGGAAGTATCATTCCTCACTGGGCTTTAATCACTTCATTTTTCTAATATTTAAGTGGACATTTTTTATAGTTGCAATTTCATGTGGAACACACTTTCTTCTTTTTCTAGGATGTCTCTGCATATGCTGCAACCTTGTTCCTGTTAGTCCTGAAGAAGTAACATACTCCGTGTCCTTTTTACATAAAGGTATGTTTATAGTGCACTCCTGTGCATGTCTGCTTAGACGCAAACCCAACTGAGTTCAGTGAGGCTTCTCCAGGTATGTGTGGATAGGATGGTAGCCTAGTGCATCTTGTCCAAACTTCTTCATTCCATTACAGGATTTGTATTTATTTTAATCTCTGTCCCCTTAAGCCTCCTTACCCCTTTGACACTTGCTTTTGTTTCATATCCAAATTTTCAAAAGCAAATATATGTAGTTTCAATTAGTTATTTTTGTAAAGAATAGATAGTGAAAGCACCAAAGGAAAGAACCATTTAATAAAACTATATGGAAAATATCTTCTTGAATTCATTGTTTTTGATGATGTAAAATATAAGAATTCAAATTCAAAAGTACTCTCTGCCCATCTTAGAAATACAAATGTATGTAATTTGCCCATCATAGAATTTTGCATTGTCTAAGCTATATTTTTACAGCATTAATATTATGGTTTGCAAGAGGACTTTGGAATTTGCCTGCTTGAAATTTATTGTACTTAATTATTTAAACAAAACTTTTTGGGGTTTTGCTTAGTAAATTTTATTCAAGGCTTGCTCTTGACTTCCTTGATTCATAAATGGGAACCACATTCCCCCAGACACAATCACCTAAATATCTGCACTTCAGTGAATAAACCAGAGGATTTTATCCAATGCTGCACAAATGGAGTCTTGTTTGCGCAATGGAACTTCCCTTCTTTGCCTCTGCTGCATTTGTGCTCCCAGTATCTCCTCTCGAGGGCCCCTCAACCCTTTTGAGGGTGCAAGGAAGAGGGGCTGCAGGGGAGAGGAGTTTTTGTGCAAGCGGAACAGCAACACCAGACACAACCCAAGAAGATTCAGTTAATAATAATTTGCAGCTCAAAGTTGAACTTTGTGATGCAAGTGGAAGCGGAAGAGTTGGTTCTGTAATGTTACACACACTTATCTGAGAGAAATGACCAGTGAATTCAGTAGGCCTCATTTCTTACGGTAGTACAGTAGATATGCATAGGCTGCAAAGCATGTAATCCACAACTTCCTCTGGGGCAGATTTCTATTGTGTAAGAAGCTTCTAGCAAAGGGGTGGGTAACCTTTCAGGCTGTATCACCACCACCACTTCCTCCTCATATAGTGGTCCAGATCTGGTGATCACTCATTGGGTACCAGCCCATCCTAGGGCTGTGTTCAGGAGTAACTTCTCTGCTGTGAGGTGAGGCAGTGGTGTCTTTCTGATGCTGAATTAAGATGTTTTGGTCGGAGCTCTGGTACAGTTCTCAAAATAGGACCTCCCTCCCTTCCTAAAGGTACACATGAAATCAAGTACCACAAAGTAAGTCTTGTGGTTTCTTAAAGACTAACAAATTGATCATGGCACAAGTTTTCGTGGAACAGAAGAAATACTCCTGAGCATGTGCAGATGGGGCAATAGAGTTAGGCTCTCACATGACAAGTTTGTTGAATTACACCCTTCTCCCATCACAGCACGCAGAGGTGTGCATGTTCACACACAGAGGGGCATATGTGCAATATTGGGAATGGCAGAGATGCAAATGAAAGAAAATTTCAAATTTAAGGTGGAAACCTAGCTGAGGTGGAACTTTCCAATTTCTATTTTTTTATTATTTGTTCAGAAATAGTTGTATAAAACTGACTTCGTGTCTGTGGTATACCAAAACACCCCCCTCTTAATCCGTTGCAGGTTATAGTAAAATGTACACTATTACTCTGGAAAGAGGGGATTCCTCAGAAGTGAAAGATCTTACTTTTTTAAATCTTGGTAAGTTTCTAACTTCCTCTTTCTCCTCCAGTACTTCCCTTGATTACATACAATTATGATCAAAAATCCTTAAGTGGTTTTTTTATTGTGAAAAGTGGAAATGCACATACTGTATTTTCCCTCCTTTGTCTTACATGAGTCTGTTACGCTTTCCCAAGATGATTGCTAAATTAGCAAATCTTTCTGTATTGACCTTCATTTCATTTGGCATTAGCAAGTAGCTTTAGTTGTCTACAGTCATGAGACCATAGCATGCTTGGGGGGGGGGGGGAATGAGAATAACCAGGCTGCTTATTTCCTGTGACACAGCCTGCATAAATCTTGCTGTCTTGTGTATTGTGCCTCTGAGACACAGGAGTGGTTCTTGCTGGCAAAGGAAGCTAGACTGGGAGTTATGTAGTTGGCACACATACAGGATACAAGTATTCTGGTTTTAATGAGATTAAGCAAACTTAGAATATTGTTACAAAAGTTGGATGCCTCCCTCTCTTTCTGCCAAGCAGTGGCAAGAGCCCATCGGGTTCTAGGTACTCACTTAGGGTCTATGGTCCTTTGGAGAATTGAGACATGGCAGAGGCTGTCGTAGCTTTAAAAATATACAGTGGTACCTCTGGATATGCACACCTCTGGTTGCGTATCCTTCAGGATGCGAATACGGCAAACCCGGAAGTATTTTCCCGAGTTTCACTGCGTGTGCATGCGCAAAACAGACACCTCCAGTTGCAAATTCCTCGGGATCCGACCGGAGCTCTGGAATGGATCCTGTGCACAACCGGAGGTACCGCTGTAGTTTATTCACCTATTTACACGTTCAGGCTGCATGGAGGGAGTCCAGATCTTACACCATAGTTATTTCAAGAGGGGCTTGCATTATTATTATTATTATTATTATTATTATTATTATTATTATTATTATTATTATTATATTTGTATACCACCCTATACCTGCAGCAGTGCAGTCATCTTTCAGCCAGCCTGCCCAATATGGCTGCTTTCTTCCTGCTGCTTCTTCCCAGAACCCCTTGCTACCAGACACACAGTTACCCAGGCAACCTTCCAAACCCCTGTCTCCTGAAAGTGGGGAAAGCACTTCTCTTGCATTGCCAATGGCCCTCAATGGCCTTTCATTGTTTCTTAATGGCCCTAGCTTGGCCAGGTCGTTTTTGCATAAGCTAGCCCAGGAATTCCTCTGCAGCTTGTATTCTCCCTGCAGATCCCAAATAATACAAATCCTATCATTTATTAATGTATAGGGTTTAGGGGGTCCCCCCTCTAAATCTAAATCTATAACAATATTTTGAATACAATAGTTCTGAATAACTCATCTATCAAATAAACCTAAGCTGTAAGGATAACTAAGTGCTCAAAATTAACAAGTCTCTCCTGTTCCCCCCCCCAAACGTACGTATGTTTGGTTGTTGTGAAAACAACTACAGACTATTATGTGGCTGTCTACTTACCTGGACACTTCCTGCATCTTCTCAACACTCGGCATCCTGACCTGATGTGCTATAACTTCTTTCTAACAGGTACAGTGGATTATTTAACAATTAGTTCTGCAGCAGCTTCTCTGAATAGAGAGTCCTTCTGTGTCCTTCAGGTGTCTCTACAGAAATGAAACCCACATGAACAATGCAAAATGGAAAGAACAATGAACTTAAAAAAAATTAAAAGGAAAACCTCAAGCTCTCTAACCCAGGCATCCCCAAACTGCGGCCCTCCAGATGTTTTGGCCTACAACTCCCATGATCCCTAGCTAACAGGACCAGTGGTCAGGTATGATGGGAATTGTAGTCCAAAACATCTGGAGGGCCGAAGTTTGGGGATGCCTGCTCTAACCAGTGTGTACTGTCAAGCTCTTTCCCAATTTTCTGCACTGGCTCTTTAATGATGACATTTCGGGCAAATTGGCTAAGATGCCATTTCCACCACTATGTAGGCTACTCAATGCACAGACAGATTATGCCCCGAGGGCATCTTCCACCAGCATATTTTCACCGCATGTTCCTTGGAGATAAATGGGAGTTTGCACAGGAGAGCATCATGCACTGCGCAATTGAGCAGCCCCCATTAATTTCAAAAAGGGGTTTTGTATGAGAACTACTGAGTTTGACCTTGCAATAATTTGGAAGCAGTGTCTGGGCAGAAATTGCTGAAATGTCTGTGAAAATTCAGACGTATGGCAACCCGTGTTGGATTTTGGCGAATTTCCAAACACAAAAAAAACCCAAAAAACTTTGGCTAAGTTTTACTTTTTGAAATAAGGCAACCGTAGCTTATTCCCAGATAGAATTGTGTCTAGAATTGCAGCCTCAGTGTTTTATCTTCTCATTTTTACTGCATGTTTGCATGGTTCTAGTTTTTCTTTTACCTGCTCCCACCCACCAAATATAAAACAAAAACACGAATGTGATCCTACCTTTTCCTCTTCCAACTGTGAGACAAGCTAGATAGCTTATGTGGGATATTTTCTCCCACTTTGGAAACATGACCCCATAGGAAGGTTTGAATGGGTTTATGACGAGAGGGGAGCTTTAGGTGTTTCCATGTTGACATCCTGACAAAAATTACCCCCCTACCTCCCACAAAACTGCTATACCCCCTGAGGGGGGCTGTATTTGGTGCTGTGGGTTAAACGGCTGAGCCTAGGGCTTGCTGATCAGAAGGTTGGCGGTTCGAATCCCTGTGACGGGGTGAGCTCCCATTGCTCGGTCCCAGCTCCTGCCAACCTAGCAGTTCGAAAGCATGTCAAAAATGCAAGTAGATAAATAGGAACCCCTACAGCGGGAAGGTAAACGGTGTTTCCATGTGCTGCTCTGGTTCGCCAGAAGCGGCTTAGTCATGCTGGACACATGACCTGGAAATTATACGCCGGCTCCCTCGGCCAATAGAGCGAGATGAGTGCCACAACCCCAGAGTCAGTCACGACTGGACCTGATGGTCAGGGGCCCTTTACCTTTACCTTTATGTCAGGTTTTAAATCCTTTTTTGTTTGTTATTTGCTTCCCTGAACTTCTCCGGGAGTAAGAGTGGGATATCAATTTAAGAAATAAATATGTAATACCAAGCCATATAGTTGTTAGATTGGGTGGGTGGGTGGGGAATGAGCATCCTCCATTGCCCTCCCTTCAAATCTGGTGAGCCCTTCATTAGTTTAATGGAAATACCGTTCATCGTGTGTCTCATCAGTGCCGGCTTTCTTTGATCACGTAGCACAGGAGCCACAGCTTGCAAAAGCTTTTAGAATAAAGCCAAAAAACGAGATGTGGGAGGTTCCTTTTCTGCCTTGATTCGCGTTTTCAGTCACTTAAAGGCAAAAGCATTGCAGCCCTTCTGAGAAATGCCGCCAAACTTACTCACCTGAAAAGCACACTGTACGGTATATACCAGAAATGAGTCATAATTTCTGGAGGGCTTGTTCCTCATGGAGATTTCGTTGGGGCTCGAGGGGATTTGTATATTTCAGTGTGCTGTGTGAAATGTAAACTACTTCTCTGCAACCCTGTGTTATTCAGGTGGGAATGCAAAAATCAATAGCTTGCACACGAATGCCCTCCTTTCCCCTCTCAAGTCGATGGTCTTGGATCGCAGCACAGGAAGCATATTTACCGTTGCAATAAACAGGCAGGCCTTGCTGCAGTTTCTGCGGAACAGCAAGTTGGATAACGACAGACTGGCAACACTTCACTGTTTACTTCTGCATATTGGAAGCACTAAGGAATTGGAAACCCAGGTGGGAAAAGGATTCATTTTTTTCATGCAGCACAAAGGTAGATGCCATTTTGTGTGTAAAACATAACAGCACAAGTTCCTTTCGTTAAGCAAATAGTTGCTAAAGCCATGTGTTCCATCCAATATTGGCGTTAAAAATAGGCTGCAGTCTGAAAGTAGTAGCCCATATATATATATGTAGGAATTTTAACCCAGCTCCTACAGAAGTTTAGACGACAGTAAGATTCAGATGATTCAAGCCAATCCGAATGGCGGGAGGAAGAAGCTTTGTTACTTGTAGGTTACGTGGAAGGTGGCGTATGTTTAGTCTTGACTCAGGAAAGCAAAGCACAGAGATTTAAAGTCCTTATATTTTTACTGTAAACCAGGCATCCCCAAACTTCGGCCCTCCAGATGTTTTGGACTACAATTCCCATCTTCCCCAACCACTGGTCCTCTTAGCTAGGGATCATGGGAGTTGTAGGCCAAAACATCTGGAGGGCCGCAGTTTGGGGATGCCTGCTGTAAACCTTCACACCTCAAGCTATGCTGACCATTTTATATTCTTGTTTTCACAGATTATCCAGTGGATTATGGAGAACACAGCCACTTGTTTTACTTTTGACCCCATACAGGAACTTATCATTGGTAGGTGTTTCTGGGACTGGTGTCAGACTGGAAGCAGGGGCATAGCTGGGGGGGGGGGAATCTGTACACATGAGTTTGTTTGCCTAAAAATTCAGAGGTCATGAATCGTTAGAGGAGAAGCCCATGGAGGGGGGAATTTAAGTCAGGCTGACTGGCTGACTAGCCCAAGGTCACTCAGAGAGCTTCATGGCTGAGAGGGAATTTGAACCATGGTCTCCCAGGGCCTAGTCCAACTAGTACATCTTTCTGAGAAGCCCAAGGAAACCGATGCTGATTCTTCATATCTGATATATTCTTTGAACTCCTGATATTTTTTGGAACAATTGCAGGAAATATGTTGACTTGGAAGTTGCCAAAAGCCTTCATTGAAATGTTCTCTCAATTTTCTCAGCTTCTTTGTACAGGAGAATGTGTCTGAAGGCCAGCAAACTGGATAGCGTTTTACCATATACACCACTGCTGCACTGGAATGAGGTAAGACAAATGCAGAATTGAAGAAGTTACCCTTTCTCTTAAGCTAGGATTTAATTAAGAGTCTGTAATCGCTCCTCTTTAACATGGCCCCATAATTGGAACCTGGGGGTGGTATCAGGCTGTCACTGTTTCCGTGTGGGATTCAGTCACAGACCAGCAAATTTAGGTTGTGCAGTTAGAGAGGATGTGTCACTCTTGCACAACAAACCCAGGGCCAAAATGGGACTTCCCAAAGTTACGGGAAAATGCACTGAAAAATGTGAGGTAACAGTTGGTTGACGCAAGTTGTCTAACCTCCCTGCAGTTTTTGTGCAAACAAATTGGGATGAATACTCAATAAACAGGTTGTCTTGAAGCAACCTTGAGCACTGAAGAGAAGAATATTCCCCTATTTTTTCATAGCCTGCTATCCAAGTCTGCAGGGGAAGTTGGTGCCACATCCCTAGCCTAGATTAAGATCTTGTGTTCTTGTATTTGTAGGATATCCCTGGAATTGTATGCAGAACACACATTATCTCACTACCTGTGTTAAAGGTATGTTTGCATAAGAGACACTTGCTAGCAGGATAGTGAGTTGCATGTTTGTGATTTTCAGAAATACTTATGTAGATTTATCTGTATGTGTAATTTATCATATTTTACAAAATTGCCACTAGGGGACACTATTGTTCCACATTGTTTTTCAACAATTCTATCAAATACTGTAGCATACAGTCATACCTCAGGTTAAGTACGCTTCAGGTTGAGTACTTTCATGTTAAGTTCTCCGCGGACACGGAAGTGTTATCTCCGGGTTCCGCCACGCACACATGCGCAGAAGCACTCTATCAGTGCTTTGCGCACACGCACTATCGCCGCTTGAGTTAAGTACTTTTCAGGGTGTGAATGGCACCCCGGAACCACTTAAGTACTTAACCCGAGGTACCACTGTAAATGTTAATTTTTTTCATCTACAATACTGTCTTATTTATTTTATAGTATAGTACATTGATTATTGCCTTCATTTTATGGATCAATGGTCTCATTAGACAGTAAAATTTGTGTTAAATTGCTGTTTTAGGGGGTGTTTTTCATTGCCTGGATTGGATTAATCCACTTTCCATTACTTTCAATGGGAAAGTTCATTTCAGGTTAAGTACGCTTCAGGTGAAGTACAGACTTCCGGAACCAATTAAGTTCTTAACCTGAGGTACCTGCATACTCCGAGACTGAATGGTGCACTAAATGCCTTAAGCATCTGGATTTTGAAATGATTCCAACATTTACTGTTTTTCATGGAGTAATATCGGAATTCCACACCACCATGGATTTTATATGGCAGATGTTTAAGCAGGAGCAGGCAGGATTCAAGGACTCGTTTGATTTCTTATTTCCTTCAGAATTCATGTGGATGTTTCATTCAACATAATTGTTTTACGTTGTACTGATGTGAAAACTTTGAGCATGTGTTAAAATTACAAGCAAGATCACTGCCAAATATTTCAGTATGCAACTATATTGTTGAAGTTAATATCTGAAGATATAGTATAACCAAACCTACTCTCAAGATTCCCCATCTTCAGGAGAAAAATTGCATGTATTTTGTTTCAGTGTATAAACATTTTGAGGCTGTGCAACAGGTTAATGTCTGGGTGATAAAAAAATTCTCTATCACTCACTTTAAAGCTCTTTGCGTACCAAAGCTAGACTCTGCATGTCTCATTATCTCATTTGCTTAACTTTTGTTTATAGGAGGAAATAACTTCTCTGCTATCTCTTGCTTTCTCTCTCTTAAGGTACAGAAGTGCAAAGGCTTCTGGGAAAAGCTAGGTTCAAGCTTGGAATGCTCCAGGTGTTTTGACCCACACATGTGTTTCAACAGCAAGCTGCTTAGGCTGGAACGGGATAAACTGCTTTCAGATGAGGTAAATGGATCTCAGTAATGAATATTATGGTTCAGACTTTCCATTTTGTCACAGCCTGTTTATCTGTATGCTGTGTTTCTCATACCGTAAGTATATTGTGCTCAAAGTGGTTCATAGGATATATAGAGTATAGTAACCACAATTATAATACATTACTCTATAACAATAAGTGCAACAATTGCAGTTAATTTAAAAACATATCAGGAGATTAAATGAATGTAATAGACCACAAAACAATATCCAATATCAATGTTATAATCACATTAAGCAGTTCATTTAGTAGTTAATAATTGAAAGACCTAACAGTATGATACCTCAACGACATCAAGCTAACAGAAAAAGAGGATAAGATTAAACAAAATAGCCACAAAACACTTTAGAGAACTCAGATGTGTAAATGAATTTGCATATTGATTAAACCACATGACAATTTTTATCTGAATTGCTTGCTGGTAGAAGTAATTTTGCAATATATGATTGCTGTATTAGAGAAATAACACATTTTTGCACACTCACTCATTTCTCTTTAACTAAGAGATTTTGAGAACGTGACTGTGGGCACACCGTTTTGATATTGGTAATTGGTTTTGTGTTCGTGAAGAAAGGTTTGTCCTACAGTAAAGAAATAACTGGGCCTTGCTGTGGATTCACACGTTCACTGGTAATTTTAAATACTCATTTAGACATCTCTTTGTCTAATTCCATTTCAATACTCCTTTTATCTTCCATCCAGACGGGTGTGATTAAGCCTGGGGTGACCAATGTAGGCTGTGCATTTTGTACACGTGACTTCTCCTAGTCAATGCGAGGGCTGGTTCTGGTGTAATGAGCAACCACAGTTTCCCATTCTGTGATTTAGCTTTTCTTTTATCTTTTGACTTAAAATTTTTATTAGACATTGATAGAATAAAATTGACTATCTCATAATGTTCTTAAATCAAGTAATTTACACTTTGTTTTAGAGAACTGAAGAGAGAACAACATATACGGAAAGCATGCTTGAAAACGCAAAGAAGTAAGTTGATTTCTGTAACGTTGCTGTTTCCAGTTTTGCCTAAGTGAAAGACTGCATTTTAAAGGGTCTGTCTGTTTTTAGTGTGTTTGTGAAATTTAGCTGGAGAACAAGTTGCAGATGCCTCCAAAAAAACACTTTGGCACCTCATGGCGAACAGTCAATGGTTCATTGGTAACTTATAAAACTTCAAACGGTGTGGGTTTCTGCTATCAGGTTAAGCAGGGACACCATCTTGTTATGTTGGGCTCCTCCCAAAATTGGATCCCATCACTCATGTATCCTGTGCACACATGGCCACCACCGCCCCCCATTTGCGACAAAGGTTGGCGCCTCTGATGTTGAGTGTCCACCCCTCTTTGCCTTCATCAGCACTGGCATTTATGTTGGAGTTCACAGTGTGATGGTATAGATCCATGTGACAACAACTTCTGTATATTCTGATCGAGGCAGGCATCACTTGACACAGAAAGGCCATCCTCCCTGTCATTTTCAGGCTGCCCCCAAGACAAAACAGCATGCCTTGCAGTACTGGCATATCAGTGGCAGAAATTTTAAGTGTTCATGGACTACCTGGTGGAAAGCAAGGGATTGGCTCTGTTGTATAGACGCCTAGTTAATTCTGGTTGCTGTATCATTATTTCAAATAAAAATATGGATGGCTAGAAGGAGGAGTGGTTATCCTGTAGCATATCATAAGCTTTACTGGGCAATAACCAGTGACATATAAACCAGCTGGCTGAGACTATTTTCCACTTTGAAGTTTCCATTTTGAAGAAATGCTCCAGTTTTGTGTTATTAGTATTCAGTTAGTTATCCAGGTTTGGTGTGTGATATAATTCATACCTTATCCTGTTTTGATTTGCATTTTTGCAAGCTTCCACCTGTTCTATTGTGTGTGAGCATCTACTTTTGGGTTTTCATTTCTTTCTGCAGCAGAGATCCTTTTACAGAAAAGTTTTCCTGCATCTTTTACTTCTTTGCAGCAGCAGCATTCCAGCTATCTCTTAGTGAAATTCCCATTACAGGAATAAACCCCATTTGGTTCTGTTTCTCAGAGTCTTTATTATTTACAAAACTTTACACTGGTCATTAATAAAGAAAAAAACAAATAAAGCAACATGATCTATTTCTCTTTTTAGCTATCTGGTCAGAGACCTAAAGTTGAATCCTCCACATACTTATTTACACTGACCCAGTGTCTTGCTGTTTTCAGTTTCTGTTGTGTTTTCATTTCAGAAATCCGTGGTTGTTGTGTAGATTGTGTGTGTGTTTTCTACATATGTTTGAGCAATTCCCCCTTTGAAGCACATTAATAACATTTTTCTTTTCACTTAGAGTGTTTTCCAGCCTGAATAAATGGAACACAGGTAAGACTACCGTAGTATTCCCTGCTGCTGAATGGCTACCAATAGTGATATTTAAATTCCGGCTCAGTGTTCCCTCTATGACATTTCTGCCATACAGGCAACTCCCAAATTTACATGGGGGTTACGTTCCACACTGTCGCATGCGTAACTGAAATCATGTATATTGGGAGCACATTGGAGAGTCCTACTAGCTTGCAAGGAGACTCTATAGACGGGCTTTGTTGAAGCTGATGAGCCTCGCCGCCTAACAGCTGACATGCAGGATAGTGCAGCAGCACTCTCTGCTTTCCTGCATGTCAGCTGAGCAGGTCAAGGAAGCCACACTGCCCCTCCGGCTTGTGCGGCTTGCACAACTGACATGCAGGGAAGTGGCTGTGGCGGCTGCGCTACTCCGCATGTCAGCTGTTAGGCAGGGAGGCTCAGCAGCTCCACAAAGCCCTGCTGCCCCCCTGGCTCATGATGAGCCCCCCCAAGCCCAAACAGGATGTCTATTTTGGGCTCTGGGGAGGGTCTCCTTGCAAGCCAGGAAGACTATTCAGGCTGCTCCCCATTTCCAGAATCCGCTTCCAGGTTCCTGGCACCACGTGTGTGCGTGGTTGCATGTAAATGGTGTGTGTGTGTAAATGGTGAATTGCCTGGTTCTGTGAATCACACAGATTTGCTGAAGACAGAGTAAGTGTGTGTGTGTGGGGGGGGGGGGTGGCTTTTAATTAAAATGCAGGAACGCTGCTCTAGATTTCTTGGGAGAGGTACTTGGATGAAAAGATTGCTGTGGGAAATAAGTTTGCAGGCAAATATATTTGCTTCATTTCAGTGGGGACCCCCCCCCCCGGTATTTTCCTAAATATGTTTACTTATCGTGAAACTTTTAGTAAAGTGTTCCAAGATCAGGGTGCTGATAGTTACACATAACTTAGAGGTACCATTTGGAAGTACCAAAGTCCTGTCTCAAAGGCATCTGCAAGTTAATTCCCATTACGTTTGGGGGCCTAAAACATGGGCCTGACTGCTCATTGTGCTTAAAGAAGCCAAGTGGCAAGTAAGCAATGTTTTGCTTCAAGGATCCCAACCTACACACCAAGATCCTGTGTGTGCTGTGAGCTATGAATGTCAACTTCAGAACAAAGAGCATTTTGTATTTCCCCCCCTGATTTATCTGGGCCTGCTGGCTCTAAAGGGCTTGTGGTACTTAGGGGGCATCTTAGATACTACCATCCTGTTCCTATGTTAGGCTTCTCAGAATTCACTCCAGGTTTTCTCAGGCTTGGTGTGAAGGCAACCCTCAACTGAGCTTGCCTTACATAGCCATGCATGGATATTTTAAAAAATTGGTAAGAAATTTATTTCCTTATGGAGAAAGACTATCACTCAGTGGTTGAGAACATGCTTTGCCCGTAAATGGTCCTGGCTTCAGTCGCCAACATTGAAGGGTCCCTCTTCTCCATTCCTGGCAAGCTGTAGATGCATCAATGATCTGACTCAGTTTAAGGCAGTTTCTGTGTTCCCTGATCATCAAAATTCAGGCAAAAGGTTGGCACTACATTCAGAAGCTGCTCAAACATGTGCCCTGTTACCCAGAGGACTCTGATGTATAGCATAGTCCTTGAATAACAACAACATAATATGGCCTCTCCTTCTCTTCTTTAATTTCAGAAGAAAAGATGGTTCCTCTCTTCCAGGAAGAAGATTACCAGCAACGGTTGCTAACAGGACTGGTATGTGTTGGCAATAGGTGGCACAAGTTGTTTAAGAAAGGATATTGGAAAATGTAAAATGTTACTGTTCAATTTCTTCATGAAGCTCTGTTTTCTTTGGTCAGCAAAATTACTATACAGAAATGCTCACACATTTCCTCAGGTTGAATTTTGCATTGTAAACGGCTCTTAGGTAATCTTCTGGTGTTGAATATGAGCTTTTGGATTGCTGAGAAAATACCATGCAACCTCCCACTAAGACCCTCTCTGTATAGAAGGCTATAGACCCCAATTTTCACTTCTGGAATTTACATAATAAGTGGGAGTATGGGTTGCATGTGCAGAAAATAAATTGGTTCACTTATTGTTTCCATGTCACAGGTATCCGTGGAGGTTGCAGGAATACATGATGATGATAATAATAATAATAATAATAATAATAATAATAATAATAATAATAATAATAATAATTTATTATTTATACCCCACCCATCTGGCCGGGTTCCCCCAGCCACTCTGGGCGGCTTCCAACAAAACAGAAATTCTAAAATACAGAAATCCATCAAACATTAAAAGCTTCCCTAAACAGGGCTGCCTTGAGATGCCTTCTAAAGGTCTGGTAATTGTTGTTCTCTTTGACATCTGTTGGGAGGGCGTTCCACAGGGCAGGCGCCACCACCGAGAAGGCCCTCTGCCTGGTTCCCTGCAACTTGGCTTCTCGCAACGAGGGAACTGCCAGAAGGCCCTCGGTGCTGGACCTCAGTGTCCGGGCAGAATGATGGAGGTGGAGACGCTCCTTCAGGATTAATGTGAGACAAATTAATTAATGTGAGACAAAGCATAAAGAGTTCCATGGGTCATAGAGTCCTAGATCATAGAACTGTAGAGTTGGAAGTGACCTCGAGGGTTCTCGCAACCCCCCCATACAATAACTACTTGTGGCTAAGGCATAGACAACTGTTTGCTTTATAAAACTAATCTTAACTGGTTAGGATTACCCCTCCCCTTGTTCTCTTTAATATTAGAATTGTAAGTTACTGGTTTGTATTTTCAGATAGTAGCACAGTTGAAAGATCACCTCGCAAGGCACCTGCAGCATGTTGGCAAAAAGAAGATTGACCAAATAGCTGTGGATTATGTTTCGAAATCGGTCAGTTCTATATATATATATATATATATATATATATATATATATATATATATATATATATATATATATGTTTTACCAAGACATCATTTTGTTCCTTTAGAATGTTGTGTTGCTGTCAGGCCTCACCATTTAGCTCGTGAGACTATTTCCCCTAATAGCATTCACCTGCCCTGCACTCAGCATCCTGTGTGATGGAGAAGCAGCAGGATGGGCAGAAAGCAGGACAGAACTTCCCAGGCATCAGCTGAGGGGCAGGGGAGTTCAGTCCTGCTTGGTTCCCTATGGGGAACTTATTGGCGCACCCAAACCTTGTGGAGAAAGCAGGATTGAACTCCTCATTGGTTCAGGTACATTGGCAAGCTTTTTGACCACATTGGCTGGGCCACCAACTCTACCCAGAAAGCTGCTTTCACATACGGCACATATTGTTGGTGTAATTACAGCATAGTCCTATGAATGTTACTCGGAAATCACAGATAAGTTTCATTTGAGTTCAGTAGCGCTTACTCTAAAGTAATTGTTCATAGAACTGGTCCCCTCCAGAGCAATCCCTAAGCATGTTTACTCAGAATTAAACTGTACTGTGCTTAATGAGGTTTCAGCCATAGCAAATGTGTTCAATCTGCTTAATTGTAGTGATGACTGTTGAATTGTTGTGAGAATTCTGAGACTAATTTAGAAAATTGGAAAGTCTTGTACATAAGAATTCAAATATATCCCCTCCCCTTTCTAGCTGGATCTAATATGCTTGATAATGGAGAACGTTTGGAAGAAATATAGTCTTGGTCCTTGGATCTTCTCATGGTAAGTAATTATTTTCCATTAAGTCACAATAAGTTCAATAAAAAAGAGAACCCCAAAAAAGTTAAGACAAAAGCTGAAAAGAGTGTTGTGTTTTTTCTTTGGGGTGGTGAGATTCTGTCATGATTACCTGACTCTACATATGATAGACTTGCTAAGGACATTGATCAGAGCTTTATATGCATAAAGGTCTATTTAATCTTTTGTTATTACCTGTGACAAATTAATTCAACATGTTCAACAATACATAGTTCTGCTTATGAAACACCACAAAATGTAATTATGCTACAACTATTACTTTAATTTTTAGACTGTAATGTATTGTTTCCTGCTTGTGTTTCCAGTTTAAGCAGCTGAAGGATCATTTTAGACATAGCATTCCTTACTATGCAATAGTACATGGTTTGTGATGTCAGAAATGGGTGTCAAGTCTTGTTTTACGGGAAACTGAGGCACATTAAATGGTTTTATTATACTCTCTCCTGGGATTAATTGTCAATGAAGAGTAGGGTTAATAGTATTTTAGATGCATAAACAAGTTTGCAAACTCCTTCATCCTTTGCTTCATTGTCTTGCACACTGGCTTTGACAAGGAGATTCTGACCTAATGTCCCGGCTACTAAACTGATATTAAATTAAATCAGAGTTCCCTGTTTTGGAAAAACTGGTTAACAAAGCAGGTTCTCCACATTGCAGCTAGCTTGCAAGAGGAGGGGTGAGCATATGGTTTATGAAGCTGGGCTATGAATAATGAAAGAAGTTCAGGGAAGTATGTGAATTTACTCTTCTTACATTCCATGCTGTTCCTATCTTTTATGCAGTAGGCAGGAAGGAAGATTGGATGAGATGGTCGTATTCTGTAACATGTGTCAGATTCTACAGGCCACCAGCGGAATGTGCATGCCTTTGCCTCCTGGTAAGTCCTAGGACAGTCAAGCTCTATGTGCCATTAATTTAGGCAGGGAGAGCCAGAGTTCTGCAGTAATTACGGTACTGGCTTGCACTGAAGTTCCCACTCAACTGTGAGTCTCTCGCTCTGTCATCCTGACCTACCTCCAAGGGGTTGTTGTCAGAGTTAGATTTTGTAGGAGTGAAAAGCCAAGTGTACCCCATGTTGTGACGTGGGGTTTGTGATTTCAGCTCTCTTGACATAACATGCTGGAGACAGTTCTCTAGTAACAGCTCTTTATTAAAGTGAACAAGACTGACTCTGAGGGCAGGAAGGCTACATTTATAGGGACAGGGAACTAGCTAGAAAGGGATACATTTTGGAGGGAACAATATCAGGCAATCACAGTGCTGCCTTTTGGAGGAAACCAATAAGACAGAGGATCCAAATACAGCAGCTTAAATGAACCAATAGTAGCAGTTACCGTACTTTACCCTAATGCAAATACATACGATAGTAATACAGATATAAAACCCTTTGACTCAATACACAACACCCCACACTTAGCTTCTTGTAGGAAAGGGAGAATATAAAAGTCATAGTGCCCATTTGTGGAGGCTAGCTTTCTTCAGTTCCTCTGTATACAGAGGAAACTTTAAATATTGAGTTTTTTTAACGTTGGTTGTTTAGTACAATAATTTATATCTTGCCCTTCAGGATACAGATCCTACCAAGGCAGTGATAAAACCCCAATAAAAAAACCCATAAGTCAAGATCTTTCTTACCAGGCAGTTGCAAGAGGGGACTCTGTGGGACAGGCAGAGCTGGAACGGATGCTTGGCATAATAATAATAATAATAATAATAATAATAATAATAATAATAATAATTTTTACCTTTGCTTCCTCCTGTGCCTCCCTCCCCTCCGCCCGACCGCCTTTATTTCAAGATAAGGCGTTCTTATCTAAAAATCAAAACTTAACAGGCGAGCGTTGATTTGAATTTGTTTTATGTCATCATCCACACACCATTATAAGAAATATTCCTGGTGTACAAATAATGTTGCTGCTTCCATAACCAATTCACCTTCATGAGCCACTGGGCGAATCTTATTCTGAGCAGGGAAGATTCAGAGGAGTTATCCATGAAAAGAGGAATTGTCTTTATGATGTGGACCACACCGTTAGCAGCGGGGCAGCTTTCTGAGAAGCAGCCTCTGGAGAAATTTCCTAACACTGACCTGTACCCCTGTTGCTGGGCAGTTTGCCAAAACGGCCAGGGGTTTCTCATCTGACCCAAGAGACTTGGGCTGGTTTTCAATCCAACTAAGAATGTTTTTGCCAGAGAACTTGGCTAATCATCTTGTCACTTGTGAGGCCATTAGAGCAGGCATCCCCAAACTGCGGCCCTCCAGATGTTATGGCCTACAACTCCCATGATCCCTAGCTGACAGGACCAGAGGTCGGGGAAGATGGATATTGTAGTCCAAAACATCTGGAGGGCCGAAGTTTGGGGATGCCTGCATTAGAGTAATGGTGTAGCCCGGTGCTTATTTTTACTCAGAGTTGATCCATTGAAATTAATGGACATAACTAAATTAGGTCTATTAATTTCAGTAGGTCTGCTTAGTCAAACCTCACCCAGCGTTTCTGAATAGGGTGTTTGATTTGCTTTTGCTTTTGCTGGGGAATATTTCTCTCTCAAACTTGCAGGATTTCATACTCTGCATATAGCGCTGGGCATCCGATGTCTCCCTTTGCATGCCCTCTTGCATTACATTGACCATGGAGTGCTACATTTGACGGAGAAGTGCGTAATGAAACTTTTGAAAGGTAAGATGGATTTTCCATATCCCATCATTAACTATTTGCTAGCAGCTCTGAATAGAGCACTAGAACAGTAAGAACTGTTATTTGGAAATTAAGTCTCCCTGTCCTACGTGAAAGCGACGGGGGCTGGCGTCAGTGGCGCTCGCCCCGCCCCCTGGGTGCCCGCCACTCCGGGTGATGGAGGACTTAGCTCCACCTCTAGCTGGCATCATGCCACGTCCTAGTGTGTAGATTCGTTACTTGGGATGGGATGCGATGCAGGGGAAAGGCTTGATTTTCCATTGAAATGGGGCCTGCAAGTATATCTCTGTTATATGCCCATATGGGTGGTGTGAGGGACAGAAGCTATAGACTGCCCCCTCCCACCTTGACAACCAGTTCTTCCCCGAGCACAAGCGGGAGCGGGGAAGGGGATGAGTCGAGTGGGGAAGCAGGAAGTAGAGGGCAGGGCTCTGACAGGGTCACAGAGCCCCTGCTCCGCCCGGGACAGGGAGGAAGGGAGAGGGAAAAGGGGAAGAAGGAAAACGCGGCTAGGAGACCCCTCCCTCCAGTTCCGGAGCTGCGCAAGAAGAAATGGGGGCGGAGATTGGGGATTCCCAGACTACTTTCTTGGAAAAAGACGCGGGAATCACCATTCCGGGGTACTGACCCAGACTGAGAACATGTACGTTGTACAGCTTCTGCACTGTAAATAGTCTGCACATAATAAAAACATGAAAAGGCAGCGTGTCGGAGAGTCTTTACTCTAGAGTAGCCGCCAGCGCCCCTGTGACAGGTGGGATCTGTTTTTGTTTTTGTTTTAAAGAAAGAGGATGCGTACCAAAAAAGAGTTTGATTTTGGTTCACACTAAACTTTCCAGGGGGCAGGACATGAGTGAGGCTAAGATTCACTCCAGTCTTTCATGGCTCTTCATACTCTTGTGTTTATAGCATTGATAATCGGAAGGGTAGCAAAAACAGAAGTGTCTTGTCTCACCTTTCATTGACATGCCTCATTAATTTGTTGGCCTTTTAAGATGCCACAAGACATTTTATATTATCTCTGTAACATTTAAGTTCAATTCAAATATTTTAGCTGCAACAAAGAACATAGTAAATTGTGGGCAGAAATATTTGATTTAACTGAATTCGTGCTAATAGAAGAGCGTAGAAAGCAGAAAATTGTGTTAGAATGGTTTAATTATGTAAACAGTGGATCTAAAATAAGTTGACAGACATGGCAATAATTGGGTGGAAGCCTTCTGCATGTATGTTTGTATCCTACAATTCTGGGGCCTTTTTCAGTTACTGTGTTCCTTGCACAGGTCGTAATGTATTTATCTTGGAAATGGAAATACTGGAAAGGGGCTTCACTTCCTCCAGAGTACTCGTTGCTACAGCTTTACAATAACACACCCACAGTGTTTCTTTATCAAACAAACAATTTTGCAAATCTCCTCTCTTGTGCGTCTGCTTTATATAGCTCTGTTCAGCTGGTATTTATTAGGGGAGGAGGCCATGATTCCGACAACCATGAAGCATCTAAGTTGACTGAACTAATTGTCTGTTCCGCCTTGAAAGCGTGGGCTTCTAAACTGTGAAACGGCCTGGAGGGACTGATGTTTTGGTTCCTCATTAGGACTTTGAAGTAGTTTGGTTAACAAAATTCTCTCCTGAAGAAATTCACTCTCGTTAATGGTTGTGTTTTGCCATGATAAAGGGATGTTATGATTTGTAGAAAGAGCAAATATTCCAGTTTTTAAAAGCTTTATGTTTTATTATTCTGGTCATCATACTTAAAGTGTTTGCATCAGACCAGACCTGTATGTGATGATGATCAAAACAGCACCCTCTTCTTTCTGTAATTTGTTGTTAAGGACATGTGTGACATCATGGGATTACATCATGTGTTTTCCCCTTAAACATTATGGGTTGCTGCTGGAGAAATGCACAGCCAATAGGTTGCAGTACATGTTTTTGCAACTACACACTACAGGGAGAGCAAATGTCCTTTTTCAGTGTCAACTGTGCTTGGCATTTAAAAACAGTTGTTTCAATGTAACTGGACATTGTTTTTCTTCTTTATTTAACTTTTTCTTGTAGCTGTATTTTAAAAAATGGTCCCAGCCACTTAACTCGAAAGTATTGTTTTACTAGCAATGCACAAATAGGGTTATATATTAGAAAGGCTATTGTAAAATCCTGTGTTCTTGAATTCATGCTAATATGCACTCACGCAATTACATTAAAATTATATTTGAGAGCATATTGGCTCAAACTTACTTAGATTGTGTGCTAGGGTAACTGAGATTTAAAATGTTGGTTTCATAAGTTGTCTTGCTTACAAGCTGTTTTGAGAGGGACAGGGTTGATAGCAAAGTACAAATATACATTTGGATATGAATATGCATTAACAAAACCAGCATTAAGACACATTCTTCATACTGTCCTCAGTGCAATTCAAGGCCATCTTTTCTTAAAGAAGTGGGTGGCATTCTTTCGCCAGCATGACACTACATGAAAATCCGGACCAGTTTTCTATATAAATCTGCTTTATTTGTGGCACAGACTTGGGTGTTCTGTTTGTTTTGGTTTCCACCCTTTTGAAAAGCTAAGCTCTAGTTCTTTGTAGCTAAAGCTCCAAATACTCTGGGATGAAACCAGTTTTCTGGATAATTTCAATTGGACGCCTGGCTTTGGTACAGAGACTGACTTGGCTGCCCTGTATGAAGGAAGACCTGCATTGGGAGACAGACAAAGGAATGCGATGCTGTTGCTTTTCTTTGATTTTTCAGCGGCATTTGATACAATCAGCCATGATACCCTCGTGGTTCGATTGCCCAAGCTAGGAGGGAGATTTAATGCCTTGTAGGAGTTCTGCTTCTGTTAATGTGCTTCCCCTACTTGGATAAAATTAATTGGTTAATTTCCATGAAGGAAAAAACGTGCAAGTTTGATGGTCTCTTTTATATTTATTATTTAGAATTCTTGGTTGTATGTGTCATTTTTAACCCTCTTTTCATTCCGAAAGTCTTATTGAGTGAAATATGTCTATGTGTGTTCATAATGCAAGTCACATTATTTCTCGCTACTTTTATATGATAGCTGTAATTATCACCTGCTGAGTGAATGCTATATACAGGTGGGGTCCAGAGCCTGCCTCACCCCACTTTCCCCACTGGGAGCAGTCCTACAGAGGACTAAGCAGGGAAGGGCTGGTTGCAAAAAATAAGGCTCTGCTATGGCTGGCGGTGTCATCACCAAAGAGGCTGACACCAAAGGGATACATACTCTCAGTCAGGATATTGATATTGATACAGTATAGGCTGTTGTAAGCCAGGTGCTGTGGGAGACAGGTCTCTAAGCCTCAGCAATGGTGACGGCCAGGGCCGTCTTAAGCCCACCCAGCGCCCTGGCGCTAGGTCCCTCCAGCACCTCTCCAAGGGCCCGGGAGTGCCAAGCGGACCGTGGCAGCAGCGGGAGGCCACCTCCAAGGACTCCGCGCTGCACCTCCTTCTCGTTTCCCCAGCGCTGGGTTCCGCTCAGTCAAGCTTCGCCACCAGCGCGCGCACCGCGGGACCAGCAAGAGCTGCTTGGGCGCTGTGCGCGTGCTGGTGGCAAAGCTCGACTGAGCGGAACCCAGCGCTGGGGAAATGAGAAGGAGGCACAGCGCGGAGATCTCGGAGAAGGAGCGCAGTCCTGGCCAGATCGCCAGAACCCTGCACTCACTTGGCACCCTTCCAGCGCCCAGCGCGTGGTTCTCCGCGCCACTAGCCTCTATGGCTAGGACGGGCCTGGTGATGGCCTGATATGTTGGGAATCTGAAGTGAGAGAGACACGTAGTGGATGTTTCCGTTTCCCCCAGTTCCAGTCAGCACACAGAGGCATCTTAAGGTCCAAAATAGTTTACTGCTGCAGAAGATAAGGCTTCAGTAATACAGCCTGTAGGCTTTGTAGCTACAGATACAGATACTGTATATACAAGTACAAAGTATCTCTGTTGTTCCAGCACTTCAAGACATAACATACACGTACCGACTCATGCTTCTAGTCAGACTCACCCACTTCACAAGACTGATTCCAACACTGCAGCACAAGACCCCAGACCCACTGATGTGCCTCGATCACTTAGATAGGTGGCACTGGGCCGTTGCCATAGCAGCTGGCTTAGCTGACCATGCACCTGTTAGCTTACCTTACAGATGGGGTGATTTGTTCTCAGGTAGGAAATATATATCTTCCTCTATGTCCAGTTCCTCCAACAGGGTAGAGGGTAAGTCTGGTTTGGTGGGATCCCCCTTGAGTGATAGACAAAGGGAGAACTGTTGAAGTGGACTTCTTATTTTCCTCATGACTGTGTGGGATGTGCCCACCACTGGGACTTAGTTTATTATCTGTGGCCCCATTTTTCTAGTTTTATGTGGTGATATTGAATGATTGTACTGAAATGTATCTGGGTGGGCAGGTAACAGGGAGGTGCAAAAATGCTAAAGTGATCTAAAGCCCACAGGCACAACATTGTATGAAATTTGTATATGCTAATTTATATGCATATATGCATATTGCGAAACAATTACTAGAACTCTATTTCATGAAAGGCAAGCTAGTTAATTTTCTGTCCTAATCACCAGATAATATCTTCACATGTCGTCCAGATCAGTTCAATTAATTACCCCATTACCCACAATTAATTTCCTGTCCTGATCCTCCTCCAAAATCAAATTCTCTTCAATTACCTCCATTTATCACATCATTATCCCTCTCAATTGAATGAAATACAGTTCAAAATAACAAGGAGGCACAACATGATTCCCTTTGGGTGGTGGGAGGGGGATCTGTACTGAGGTGAGGTGGCGACTGGTGCTCACTCAGCATTTTTTAAACCTTAAAGGTAAAGGGACCCTGACCATTAGGTCCAGTCGCGGATGACTCTGGGGTTGCGGCGCTCATCTCGCTTTATTGGCTAAGGGAGCCAGCATACAGCTTCTGGGTCATGTGGCCAGCATGACAAAGCCACTTCTGGTGAACCAGAGCAGTGCATGGAAACGCCGTTTACCTTCCCGCTGGAGCAGTATCTATTTATCTACTTGCACTTTGATGTGCTTTCGAACTGCTAGGTTGGCAGGAGTTGGGACCGAGCAACGGGAGCTCACCCCATTGCAGGGATTCGAACTGCCGACCTTTTGATCAGCCAATCCTAGGCTCAGTGGTTTAGACCACAGCGCCACCCGCGTCTTACTGAAGCCAAAAAGGCAAAGTGGCAGCTGGTCCACCATTGCTGCACCTCATGTGCTGTGATCCGAAACCACAAATGCCCCAGGAAGAAGGGAAATGGCTTTGTTTCGACTTCTTTTTCAGAGACGTTATATTATTCAGACGTTGTATTTTTTCATACAATATTCCTTCAAAAGGAAATGAAAACATTACAGTGGTACCTTGGTTGTCAAACGTAATCCATTCTGGAAAAACGTTCGACTTCCGTAATGTTTGACAACCAAGGCGCAATGGGCAGCCGCCAAATTTCATTGAGAGAATGGAGAAACGCGCCTCGGAAGCTGTTTGACTTTTGAGGTGTGTTAAAAAACAGAAGCATTCACTTCTGGGTTTTCGGCGTTTGAAAACCGAAATGTTTGGCTTCCGAGACGCTCGAAAACCGAGGTTCCGCTCTATTTCACTTTTTCTCAGCGGCATATGTGGTTTCTGTGCAGCAAATGGAAGGCAGCCATGGCAATTGCAGCTCAGCCCTTCTTGCCCGCTTCCATTTGTGTAAGAGTGGCTATAAAAAAGAAAGGAAAAGCTTGCATACGGGCGATTAACTTTTTAAGATAGTGCCACTTGGAGTAAATGTAGCTGAATGAGGATTTGTATAGTCAGTGACCTTTTTCCTTTCCTTTTCTCGTATCCTTTTGTTTTTAGAGCTGGACAACACCGAAAAGAACGAAAAGCTCAAACTGAGTATCCTCATAAGGCTTCCTGAGGTAACTGTGTGAATTATTTGTTTTGTATTAAATCTGTTTGTGGGGAACATACGTGTTATGGATGAAGTCAGCTGTACTTCTTTTATTCCATTAAAAGGTCAACACCAATTTGGGAAGTGGGGCTTAGAGGAGAATGTTTTGAATAACTGTAAAATGGCCACTTGTGGAATGTGTGTCAAAAGCTTATCATGGCTTAGGTTGGCATCTTACTGCTATAAGGCAGTGAGAAAACAACATTGACTCCTGGTCATTAGCTTTTAACACGGGGAATGTTTTTAAATGGCATGGACTGAAAGCCAGGCAGTATTGTCTCTGGCCATTGGTTCACTTCTGCAGAGGCAGTGAGACAGGATCTTCATTTGAACACAAGTCAAGCCAAGATTTAGTGTGGACAACCAAGAGGAGATTGTGACCACTTTGCTTCTCTCCGGTGGCTCTTAGTGCTCAGCCGTCAGTCAGCCTTGTAGCTTTTGTATGCTGTCTGAAGTTGGGCTTGTAGTTTTGCATTCCTTTCTATAGGCTGCCATGTCTATTTCAAGAAACAAGAAGGGCTAATTGAACTTCCTTACAGAAAGGGGTTCTTTATTTGGCTGCATGGCCAAAACAAAGCTGGTTCTGTCTTTGCTACATTTTGTTTTAGGGAGTGGAAGGAGTCCACTGAATGGCATTCCTTCGGGGGCTGCCGTGTTGCATCTCAAGTCCTTATGAAACTTAGGGTCAGAACTCTTCAATTACACTTTAATTTAAGTTTGGAGCCAGAACTAATGTTACTTTGCCTCTTTTGTTGCATGTAGTTTATTAGGAACATTAATCTTTTGTCCCTTTTTGACACTTGCCTCTTGATTCAGTTGTCCTGATGATTTCATTGGGGAATTGGTAGGGAAGAAGCATTATACAAAAAGTAACAATGCAGCTACCTGGCATTAACAGGGCAGAGCTTTGTGTGAAGGAAGCAGACCATTGCAGACCCCCTGCTAGGCTGCATTTGACCTTTTGGGTACTAGCTGAAGAATTCTGGAGTCTAAAGAATGCTGTTGACCACATTGTACAAGCAGGATTTTCACTATGGTGGAGAAAGCATGTCATTTGCTATTAGAGCTACATTTCTTGTACTGTAACTTGATTTGACTGGTTCATGTCCTACCCTCCCGATCAGGAGAAAACAAGCTTGCTCCATCTTCCACGTGACAGCCCTTTAGACATTTGAAGATGGCTGTCATGAAGCCTACATCTGAAATAGTGGCTTATGCTGTTATTGTTTATTAATAATTATTATTTGGGCAGAATAAGGCTGCAGTCCTAACCCCAGTTACTTAGGAGTAAACACCATTGAACTTGGTGTGACTCATATCTGAGTAGATGTGGTTTAGGACTGGACTACAATGTAAATTGTAGGACCCAGGTGGCACTGTGGGTTAAACCACTGAGCCTAGGGCTTGCTGATCAGAAGGTCAGCGGTTCGAATCCCTGTGACGGGGTGAGCTCCCGTTGCTCGGTCCCAACTCCTGCCAACCTAGCAGTTCGAAAGCACGTCAAAATGCAAGTAGATAAATAGGAACCGCTACAGAGGGAAGGTAAACGGCGTTTCCGTGTGCCGCTCTGGTTCGCCAGAAGTGGCTTTGTCATGCTGGCCACATGACCTGGAAGCTATACGCCGGCTCCCTCGGCCAATAATGCGAGATGAGCGCGCAACCCCAGAGTCGGTCACGACTGGACCTAATGGTCAGGGGTCCCTTTACCTTTACAATGTAAATTAATCATCATCCAAAAAGGAACAGATCAATGCTGCATTGCCCTTTGGATATCTAACCTTATTTTATTTTGTATTATAGGCGATTGGTCGTAAGGTTAGTCAACTCTGGAATCACCCTATAAGCACCAACACTATTGCAAGGAACTATGTTAAACTCTCGCTTGAGAAACTCAGCAGTAAACAGGTAAGTACCTTGGGATTAAACCTCAACTTGAAGTTGTTGTGATTCTTGTCCACCTGGAAATTTCCACATGGAAATTTGCAAACCTCCATTCGCTTGAGTGGCACTGGAACACCAGATCAGAAGTTTGGAAGACAGGAGTGTCTGAGTCTAAGTGGCATAGCAGGAAAGCGGGGAACAGAGATGAGGGGGATCTGGATAAATTGAGTCTTAGAAGTTAAAGGGCTTTACTGTTATTCATACTTAAAATGCATTTTCCTTCACAGTACAGTATGCTAGTTATGGAGAGTTCGACACCTCAAATAGAGTTTCTGCCGCTTAACTACTTGGTCAATATGCTGGCAGAGGTGGAGAGTCAAGGTAAGTAAACTCCTGCACTTTTCTACCCAAGTTCCTTGATTGTTTAAAAATGCATCACATCTTGCTATTGCCATGTTGTTCTGGGGTTCACATGCACCTTGCTGGAAGATAGAATTATGAAGCCCAACTTGCAGCTTCCTTAATGCTAATTAGTGGCAAAATTATCCTCCCCCCAAAAAACCACATTTTTATTGAATGTTGGTTACATATAAATACACCGGAAAAGCAGGTAAGCAACAAAACTGTGGCACGCTTGTTAAACGCTTTATAAAATTCATCAGTGCCTGATGCACCTCACACATTTCAGACTGTGGCTGCTGAGAAGCTCCTTCCACAGCACACTGGTTACTTACAGAACCTCACCTTCCTCTTTTGTGTCTGCTGCCGTGAGAAGCAACCATTGCACTGCATGCGATGAGATTCCCATATGCCAGCCGTGTGACATGAGGTGTTTTTTTTAAGGAGTGCTAAAAAACTAATTGTGCTTTTGCTGCATTTGTATCCACCAGCATTAACAATAAGCCTCTCAAATTCACGCCCTTTGTGATCCTTCCTAGGATGGATGACTTCCATGGCACAGGATAACATGAATGCAAGATGTGTGGAAGAGTTGGCACTGAAGCACACGACTCTGCTCTTAGGTCTTTAGTGAAACTTAACGAAAGCGACCTTATTACCTCGGCTGCATCTCAGCCTTGCTATGTCTGTTAGTGACATGGACTGATTCAGGAGAAATACTGAAACTTCTGCTGACTACTGAGAGTGAGTTCAGCATAGTGACTCTTTCATTGTCACTACTTATTAGTAATGGGATACATGCCAAAGTTGCTGTGCCCCAAACGCGGTGACTTTCAGGTCAGAATTACAAACTTATGCTCAATTTGCCTGCTATTCCAGTTCAGATTCTGGCAAATAAATTCTGACTATGGGGTAACTATACTGTTTAACAGATCAAAAAGAAATCGGCAGCTGTTGTACACTGATGTAGAAGAGATCCATTTATGAACTTGGGAAGTATGAATAAAATAGCTCTCTGTAAATAATGGGAATAAATGTAAAAATTTGAAACTTAATATGTCCTTGCTTATGTAAATTGTCATCTTTCTTTTGTTTATTTTGCTACAATCACATGAAACTTCTGCAAGGCAACTAAATTTCAACTGGGGCATATTTATATCTGTATTCCCCCTTAGCAATCAGTGGGTAGGATCCACTTTTAAGTTAACCATTATTAAAGCTTGTTGATATTGATGTGAGAGGCGATTTGCATTTAAATCAGTAGGACGGGAATGTGTCTCTTGCTGATAGATGTAGATTAAGTGTCAGTCCAAAAAGAAATAGTTGCTGTCAAAAAAGTCATGCATCTCGCTCTTGCTTCTCACCTATTTTTGTAAAGCTCTAGGCATCTTTGTTTTCTTAGCTGTGAACAGTAACAGCGTTAGAAAAGTTGGATTCCAATCAGAAACATTTTCAGTTTCCTGCATGCTGGCATACCATTAAACTGATGTCCATAGCTGCCAAGTTATCCCTTTTTTTAAGGGAAATTCCCTTATGCTGAATAGGCTTCCTCGTGAGAAAAGGGAAAACTTGGCATTTTCCTTGCAGCTACGGTACAAACAAAAAGCAAAACAAAAAACACCCTGTTATCTAAGTATTTGACTTATAGTGGACAAAGACTTCTTCCACAAATTTAAGTCAGACTCTGCATATTTGAATGTCCTATTCCAGTAGGATGGAACTATAATTAATTGTGGGAAAACTGCAGCTGAAATTGATTCCATCAGAGTGCTGTGTATTGAAGTCTTTTTAACCAGAGCATCATTTTAAACAGATAACTGTTTTGCTATATAAGCCTAATGGGTGGTACCCAACTATGTCATGGTCTACCTAAGCCCATTATTTCATACTCAAGAGTAGTCCCACTGAAATTAGTCACATACTGTGCAACAGGATTAAAATATGTGTGGGATTCAGATCTAGAAAGTGGGGGAGTGCAAAATATTGTACAGATAAGGCAATGCAGGTTACTTAAAAGAGATTGGGGGGGGGGCTTTTTCAAGGTGAGCATGTAAGTGGGAATGCCTGTCTTGTCTGGCTCAGAAATCCAGACATTTAAAAAAAGCTGTAGAAAAGTGAAACTGTGTCTCAAAGTTTAACCAGGATGGAGGAGGGGGAGGGGGAACGACGTTGAAAAATTGCAACTTAAGTCTCTAGCTTAAGCGCCAGCATCTGAAGAGGGTGGCTGGACTGGAAGGTAGAGAGGACAACTGTAGCTGGAGTCAGAGACACTGAGAGGCAGAGGCAACTGGTGCTACTTTCTCCCCTCCCTCCTCCCTCCTGAGGTCTAAAATGCCAACCCTGAGGCTCGGGAAGAGGAAGCTGACAGCTGTGTCACCTTCTGGATTGGTTGTCTGTAAGAAGACATGCAGCCAGGGCTGGCTGAAGTTGGGGAGGGGAACAGGGTCTCCTTTGCCCTAAAGGACCAGCCTTCATTTGGGGGATCTCCTTAATGGCTGGCAGGTTTAGTTTGTAATTGACAACACACTCTAATCCTCCAGGTCTCGGCAGGATGCAGGTTTTCAAGAGCAATAGCTTGTCTCTTCCAAGCTTGAAGATAATGCCAGAATGGGGAGAGGAAAGTAGGAGCAATGTATTGTGAGTTTACAGGTCAAGCTTTTAAGTGCCCAGCACAGCAGGCCTTTGTCGTCTTACTTGTCTACACAAATCAGCAGCTTTGTTACTCAGGCAGGGACACCTCTCTCGTGTCTGCAATCTTCTGACCGATTGCTGGCGAAACATTTGGGGTGGGGGGTTAAGTGAAATATTTTTACAACCACCCCCAAAATAGTGAATGGGGGAAGGTAAATGAAGTAGGCTTGGGTGGACCCATTAAATCAGTCAACCAATAAATCGCCTCCAACTAAGGTAGTTTGCTTTACAAAGTGCCAAACAGATTATTGTGGTTGGTGCACACCCTCACTAGAAAACATATCGGTTTTTGCTTATATAAGTGCAGTAATTTACTCCTTTCCTATTTTTGTGGCAATACTTCCTTGCTACTATAATGCAGATGTTTAAAGTTACCAAGCCATCTTCTTTGCCTTTTAAGAGGAAGGAATGTAATCACAAATTTAAATAAGCACAACCACCTCATTTTATTTCACAGTTACTTTTATTTGTGCATTGAAAGAGTACTTCATACATCTGCAGAAAACAAGAAGGCACAGATAGTAAATGTTAATAACTGATTGTATAAAGTATGGGAGATAAAGCTACCAAACTACTTGGCAGCCTCCAAACATTTCAAAATGCTGCCTTAAATGTTTGGATAATAACTGCATAAAGGTGATAGGAGCTTTGTATTGATGACTATCTAGGTTTAATTTACTACTTGTGGTTATTTAAAATATAGATTTTTTTGCAACACAAACATATGGGGAAATCTGCTTTATAGTTTTTAAATAAATAAAATACTTAAAGGGGGTACAATTTGCCAACCCCTACTGTACAACACCATTCATTTCATTAAGTGTTGTGTGACACTAGGGAATGTTTGTCAACAACACTCTGGGGTCTGTTATGCCCTATTAATAACATTGTGGGGAGTCCTGACTCTGAACATAAGAGTAGACCCTGAATTATAACTTCTGCAAGGTTCTGTCTCTTTAGATTTCAATTGGCTTCACAATTGGCTTCCTTACATGCCTCAGATTTGAACTAGGCTCGCCTGGTTTGAAAGGAGCCAGTGCGCCATAGGGCCGTGGCAGAGGGAGAACATTTTCATCATCTGGGATGTAGGCATTGGGACGTTGCTCGGCTGTAGTGAATACAGAAGTTGGTAAGGAATATTGTTCCTCTTCTGTAGCACGCTGTAAAAACAGAATTTTTAACTGGTTAAATGCAGGCTATTAATTAAAACAGCTGTTATGAGTGCTATATGGTTCAAAAGAACCAGGACATTAGTGTGAACCAGGGATAAGCAAATCTGTCATTTTTCGGTTTCTCATTTTTCCCATCTGCAGTTTAGTTCTCCACAATTCACACTATCATTTTTTGTTGTTTCTTAATCAAAGTCCTTATGAAAATTAATCAGCAATTAAGTGCCGCCACCCCCCATATACACATTTTACCAGGCTATTTTCCCTAATGTATTTTCATACACATTATTTGGCTGAATTGCAAAATTTGGAGAAGTGTGAATTTTGGGAGGATTTCTGTGTTTTGGTTCACATGGAATAAAATTTTGCACTTTAGTGTGCTTCAGTAGTAGAATTATTGTAGACAAGAGCACAGATAGATAAGATATCAAGGATATCAAGCAGGTTGTATTATTGTGCATTTTTTCATTGTTTTGGCCATTCTTTGTTTTGGCTGCTGAATTGAATGGGGAGGGGATAGCTTAGCCCTTTCCCACTGCATTGTTTTCTCCAACCTAATTTGTCACCTTCCTCTAAGCTACTGTTAGTACTGCAGAGGAAAAAGATTGTCAATACAGTACCTGTCCTTATCACAAATCTACATTATGTCTAGCCTGGCCCCACGCTTCAGTAAAGGAGCCTATCTAGTGCCACGGCTCTGATATATGGGTTCTGCAATGATGATAATATGAATATCAAGGCTGATAAGCTAAGTTCTACAGCTGCCTTCCATGGCTGTCCTAGCAGATGAGGGGAGTAGAAATTCTAAAATGCCACCAGATTGTTCTTCTGAGACAATATATCTGGCTGTAGTCTCACTCCACAACTTATACTTTGAGTTGCCAGTTTCAACAGCACTTGGGCTCTCTCCTCACTATTCTCTTATTACTGAGATGCTATGAACAGAGCATTTTTTCAGCCTGAACACTCCAGAACTTAGTTCTGGCATCTCTCCAGAGTGTTCGGGCGGACTCTGTGTCCATCATCATCCTGGTGTTGTGGACAGAAAGCACGTTTTCTGGGTGGAGGAATTGGGGTGGATTGTGAGTTGGCGTGTTGCACGTTTTTGGTGCTTTGCTTCTCTTCCAAAAGTAGCTCGTTAAGGGAGGCAACGAGCCCTGTGTTTTCGGAAGCTCCCTAGAAAAAGTTCAACAGTAGAGCAGGAGTCTCTTAATCTCAGGGTCGTGGGTTCAAGCCCCACCTTGGGCAAAAAATTCCTGCATTGCAGGGGGTTGGACTAGATGACCCTTGTGGTCCCTTCTGACTCTACAATTCTATGATTCTATGAAACTTTTTGGCCTCCTGAAAGAAGTTCAAGAACTTAAGGTTGTCAGTCAGTCAAAAAAGTTGGGAGTTCTGCACTGTCTATAACAATTACTTTAAATGATAAACCTGAGCTATAGAAACATCAAACGATCTCTTAGGTCCCTTGCCTAAAGTGGGATATCTGATGAGCTGCTTAAGGATCTGAAGGGCTACGAGATGCAGTCAAGTAGAGATTCTGTCAGAATGGTGCTACCAATGGAACATAGGCCTTTGACTACCACCTAGAAGTCCATGTCAAAGGATTCTTAAATCCACATTGAAGAAAACACAAAATGAGCTTGCAAAGAGCAGTATCCCGGCAGAAACTCACTTTTGCTTTGGCTTCCATTGCTGCCTTATACACTTCTTCATCACGCAACACCTTTAACCACTCAGTCTCTACCTCCTTAGGAAGCGGGAGACCTTTTTCCAACCTGGAGGTGATGGTCATTAAAAACTGTTCTTTGTCTCTCATTTCTTGCTGCAGCTTAATGGCATGTGCTTGTTTCATAGACAACTCTGCAATAAGAGCCATCATCTTTTGGGTTGTACTTTTTATTTTCTCTTGTAGTCCATTCATCTGAAATGAGCAGCAAAAGCACAATGATATACCCAGTCCCCCAAAGCAGCTTCCTTCTCTGAGGGTGGGAGACTCCTCATGGATATGCCAGGAAGCCCTGATGCTGTCTCATCTGCAGGGCACCTGAAAATAGCAGGTGCCCTGCAAATCAGCTGTTTGATCCAAAGGTCCCCAGCTACTCTAACATGTCCCCAGGAAAGCCAACAAGCTATGTCAGCCCTAGAGTTGCACATTTATTTCCCCTCCTATAAAAACATTTGAGCTTGTTTGGAGGTTCTAGCAGGGGAGCGCAGCTATCGTATACCCTTGACCGAAGAACGGTACACTCCTTCTATCTGGGAAGGTCGTCCTCTTCCACCGAGCGCGCAGCTTCGGGAGGGACGCACATGGAGCTCAACACAAGGTGGAATCTGTCGCCTGGGCAAGATTCCTTATATTCTGGCTAAAAATCTGCCTCAACTCTGACAGAGATCCCTTCCTCCAGGTAATGCTTTCGGACACCTTCCTCCCCCCAGGGCTGCAACACTTCAATAGGAAGGTACTGCAACTGGGGCTTTCAATAGAACTCCTCCGCTCAATGTCCTTACAATCTGCCAAAGCCACAGTCATTACTAGGTTGTGGGACATTGAGAGACAGGATCTTATAGCGGCAGCAGGCACAACATGTTCCCCCCTTCTTTTCCACCTCCCGTGGGCTCATGAAACAAAACCTAACTATCTTGACTTCCTACTGAACCCACAGGAAAGAAGGGCATTTTCGTTGGCCAGGTTCAATGCAAATCCATCGAACCTCCTGTGGGGAAGATTCTCGGGCAGGGCGAAGGATGAGAGGATCTGTCCGTGTCATGACCCTCAGGTGGAAAGCCTTCCACATATGGTTTTTCATTGTAACCTTTACGTCGACCTTCGTCAACGGTTCCTGGACCGGCTCTGCATTCCCAGAGGGAGACCAGAGCGGGAAATCTTGCGGTTCCTCTTGCTGGGGAAGGACCCGGTCCTCACCGAGATGGTGGCTCAATATCTTAATTTACTATTTTCTCGGCGTTGTACTCTGCAGTCGTCTGAGTCGCCGGAAGCCCCATTGTCGTGAAAGCGGATGGCGGATTATTCCCTTCCCTCTCTTGGCACAGCGTTTGCCACAGTGACAGTTTTAATCTGTTATTATTTTGTATGCGAGTTTGTTTGATGCCAATAAAGGTTTTACTTACTTACTATAAAAACATTTAAAAAAACCAATAGCTGACCAGGGGAGGGGCCCGGAAAGTCTGTCACTCCAACTTTCTGCCCTGGCCAAAAACAAACAAACCATGTTTTCTCCTTCTGTATATATAAGATTGCTTTGTTAACCCTTCTGTGTGCTTAGGCACAATCTGGCAAAAAATAATATCGGGCCACACTTTTCTCTAGAGAAATAATTTTATACTAGGACTCCTTTACAACTCAAGGTATTTACGCAAATCTAGCCGCACCAGAATGTGTACAAGGATGTGGATTTGAATTTTGTTCATATTGCAACTGGATGCGAGTTAATGTTGCAATTTCAATCTCAATCTATTGAAATCAATATATGCAGCTCACAATTCTGTGTTCATCGAATTTCTTAGGAATAAGATAGAAGTCATTGGAGGTTAAATCACCTGGATTTTGGAATAAGAAAATGTAACCCATTTAAGCACCCAACAGACATGCTGAAATGTGTAGATATCTGTATCTAAACTGGATAGTGGATGACTTTACCTTCTTTGCCAATATTAATGTGTCCTCCTTGCCGTTTTCAGCCTTGGCCTGTATTTTGTCTGTCAGCCGGACAACTTGCTCAAAGATAAAGTCCTTCTCAAGCAATTTCTCTTCTTTTTGTGTCAACTTTATTTCTAACTATAGTGCAAGCAGATTCATTAATGTATACAATTAATCATTAGGGGCAAAGTCTACAAAAATCCACTTTATATAGTTGATTATGCATTATATATTCTAAAAAACAATGAATGTTTCAGGGTTGGTTGGCAGAGGTTCAGGAGAATTTCATGGGTTTTAATTATCTGAATTAAAAATTCAATTTGCTCTTCTGACTGTAAACTCCCCGTGATAAAACTCCTTGGATGAAGGATAGTATATAATTTTAATAAAATAAATCAAACAATAGGCAGTTATTATAAAGGTCGTGGCATCCCACTGAAAACAACTTCCTCAGGCGAGTTCTTGCCTCCACCCTCCACAATATTCCAAGTCACTTGGCATAAGTGATGCTGCTCATATCTCCATCGGTGTTCAACATCACTGGGAGGCAGGGTGGGGTAAAGGACTTGTGACAATTTCAGGACACAGAATAAGTGTTTCTACATAGAGCGCACTGGGGAGATGGCAACATGAGGATGCTGTTTTTAGCAGAAACCTCCTGTTTTTCACATTGTCTGGTTCTGCTCTAAGATGTCCCTTCTCAATCAACCTCAAGTTAACAGTGAAACATGGTCACTTGTCCCCAATAGTCTCATGGACATACAAATGATGTTATTACCTCATCTATTTTGTGGTACAACTCTTCTAGAGTGAGGTCCTTCCCTGGCAGTGCTCTTGTTCTGTTTTGTCCACTGGGGTCTATAAACAATTTTTCCAGGCTTTTAATCTTGTCCTTGCATTGCGAAAACTAGAGAGAGAGAGAATCAGGCCTGGTAACTTAATAAGCACACACACACACACCCCACACACATAATTGTTATCTATCTATATCTATATTCAAGGGAAACCAAACTCAGCACGGTTATACTTGCATTTCCACACACACACACACACACACACACAACCCTATTCTGCGGAATAGAAACATCTGCTGATCTGAAATGGACAATCAGCAGGTGATTCACTCTGTGGAGTTCTCTGTTTTTATTACAAAGCTGAACCATCCAGTCCTTCCTGTTCTCAGAAGTCAAGTTGCATCACAGGAAAAAGGAAGGTTTGGGTTTTTTTAATACACTAAAAGAACTTTTAAAATGGGGGGGGGCGCTTTGATGCACAAAGACAAGGTAAAGCTGCCCCTCCGAATTACACATTCTCTAACACATTATAATCTAACGCATTAAAACTTGGATTAGATTGTGAAATTTCTGGAAACTGAGAAATGCTTGTTAATCAACACCAGAACAGCAGAATGTGTGTTCTGAAATGAAAATATTTTTTTAAAAAAACAAAGCCACCACCGTATATCATAAATAACAGGATGTGGGTAGTGTTCCCTTGAGCACTCATATAGGCAGCTCAGCACTATATAAAATGTACCCCTTTCTTTATACAATCTACCATGAGGCATTGCTGTACAAGTAGGGATGAGGGATGGACAAATCCCACCATTTTGATTTCTCTCAGTTTCTAGTTTTTCCACTCTTAAATTCAGTTCTCCACATTCCCACATCAGTTAGCAATTTATTTTTTAAAGCCCAGCATTTTAATGCAAATTTATCTTACAATGCACATTTTTGCAAAGCAATTTCCCCTGATATAATGCATTTTTGTAGGTTACTTTCACTACTGTATACAGTTTTATGCACCATTACTTTGCATTGCAAAATTCAGAGAAATGTGAATTTCAAATGCTGGCTGTGATTTGGTTTGTGTATTATTTTGGAAAGTGTGAATTTAGGAACGTTTGCCTTTAAATGTGAACTCAATTGAATTTCTCCCATCTTCCTATGTAAAAGGACCAACTCTGGGGTTGCGCGCTCATCTCGCATTATTGGCCGAGGGAGCCGGCGTATAGGTCATGTGGCCAGCATGACAAAGCCGCTTCTGGCAAACCAGAGCAGCACATGGAAACGCCGTTTACCTTCCCGCTGTAGCAGTTCCTATTTATCTACTTGCATTTTGACGTGCTTTCGAACTGCTAGGTTGGCAGGAGCTGGGACCAAGCAACAGGAGCTCACCCCGTCACAGGGATTCGAACCGCCGACCTTCTGATCAGCAAGCCCTAGGCTCAGTGGTTTAACCACAGCGCCACCTGGGTCCCTTATCTTCCTATGTAGTGCCATTCAAATGAATGGAAGACACCAGCCCTAGTCGTAAGTCAGCAGCAACAGAATGCTCCCCCTCTCTGGTGGTTCCTTGCTGCAGTGCTGGCTAAATTTACACTAGCCTTGGTCTATCTGTGGACAAGCTACCAGTATTGAGTGTATATTCATGACAGCACCACTCTGAGGATGTAGGGCAGGACTCTGCAGAGCCCACAACACCCCCTGGCATGACACTTATACAGGCCTCCTGCCCTTTTGTAATGGGAGAACTTTCCGTGATAGTCTTCAGCAAGTTTTCTCTGAACGCTTTATGTTGGTCACTTGTTTGCTCTCTTAAATGTCCAGAAAAGTAGCATGAAATGTGCTAGTTGCTTGTTTTGTCACTTTGGCTATTATTAAATGCTAGTCGTCATCGTCATCATCATCATCAAACCTTTTTTTGGCATCACATACAAACATCCATAACAAATCAATACAGAATTACCACTTCCCCAGTGGCACAAAACATTAGCCAAAAGAAAAGAGGCAAAGCAGTCGATTGTCACATCTCTAGGTCTCCAGGGAGATCAGACGTGTGCAATGTGTTTCAATGACAGAAAACCAAATAGAGATATTTAGCAATTAACTTGGTGAGCTCCTGATCGTTCCCCAGTAATAGAAAATGTATGACCTCCAACTCTGGTTTCCATTTGGGGATGCAGAGTTGGTCTAGGAATTGCTGGCGGAGATCAGCATATGGTTTACATTTAAGAACCATATGTGTAAGGGTTTCCACCAGGTGGTCTTCACATGGGCAAATTCTTTCTCCTTCCACCATGCCCGAGAACCTTCCCCAAAGGAGGTTTGATGGATTTGAGTTGAACCTGGCCAGCGAAAATGCCCTTCTTTCTTGGGGGTTAAACAAGAACTCAATATAATTGTGGTTAATTTCATGTGCCCAAGAAAGTTGAAAGTGAAGAGGGGAACATGTTTTCTCTGCTGCTACTGTTAGTTCCTGGCGTTCAATATCCCACAACCTATTTTTTATTATAGCCTTGGCAGATGGTAGGGACATCGATCGCAAAAGTTCCACTGACAGCCCAAGTTGCTGTACCTTGTATGTTAAACTGTTGTAGCCCTGGGGTAGGAAAGGGGTCTAACAAAACTTTGCTGAGGAGAGGATCTTTATCTGTTGTAAGGCAGATGTTTAGCCAGCATAGAATAAATCTCACCCAGGCAACAGTCTCTACTTTGTCTTGGCCTCCCTCTAAACACGAGGCTGCGTAGGGTACACATCGTGGGACATTAAATGCTAGTCGCAAACCTGTGCTTGATTGTGGTGCTGTATATGAAGCAATCATCTTTATACTACCGTGTTTCTCATATTATAAGACATGTCTTATATTTATTTTTTCCTCAAAAAAACACACTATGACTTATTTTCAAGGGGTGTCTTATTTTTTTCCTCCTCCTCCTGCCGCGGCCGGCATTGCTGCTGCGCCTATCACTATGTCTTATTTTCGGGGTATGGCTTATATTCCTTGAATGCTTAAAAATCCTGCTATGGCTTATTTTATGGGTATGTCTTAAAATATGAGAAACAGGGTAAAGACTCTTTTTGAGACTCCCTCCTCCCTCTTGTGGTTGATGAGAACAGAAACTCACCAGTTCCACAACAAGTTATAGCACAGTACAGGAAAACCACAATGCATTGTGCAAAGGCTTTATCAAAATGCTATCTAACCCTGAAGATGTTTTTCACTATCCGTAGCGACCATATTGTTGTACTGACTTCGTAAACACACACTGTGTATCTTTCAGCAGGAAGTCCCACTGTGTTCAGTGTGACTGACCTAAGTGTGTTTAAGGTTATGGCCTTGCTCTGTAATCATACTTACAAATGTAGCTAGAAACTGCAACCAAATTCTTAGCTTTTGAATCAACATATGAATTTCAGCCATTCACTCCTCTTGCCAACAACACTCAGCCTCTTCTGAACCTGAGGCATGTGAGATATTTGTCTCCAGTCTACCCTGCCTTCTTAGCTGTCCTGCCGATTTGCTTATCAAATTTCTACCCCACCTTTTATCCTAAAAGCCCAGGCCAGCAAACAATGGACGAGCAAAATAAGACAAATTTGGTCCTTTAGCCACCTGCCTCCCAGAGCTTCCTGAAATATGCAGCTGGTCCTGATCCTGCTAGTTCTGCTGCCCACACAGAAGCTGCCTTGATTTCATGACAGGAATGAACATCCCCAACACAACAACCTTCCTGCCTAGCTCATGCAAATCTGTTCATCTGGGTATCCAATTTGTTGAGTGTGATTCTTCCCCCTCCAACCAGCCTAATTTTTTCAGTCATTTTTCTGGCTATCCAAATTGTTTATGCATTCCTCGGGGGATATGAAGAAACTAATTTCTCAAAATGAGTGGAGCCCAGCGCTGTAACTCAGTGCTATGAACATAATAGCAGTCACATGTCAAAAGTTAAGAATGAACAGAAACTGTTATGAGGGCTGGGGGGGGGGTGCTATTTGCTCTTAGGGTCAAAAGTTAAGTTATCTCAGGAAGAAAGGACATAATACCCCTAAGAGTAAAGGAACCTCATATTATCTTCTGTCACTTTAAGACAACTGTGCATCCCCACTTATTATCTGAGGCTTATAACCACAGGTGAGTGTCTTTGGATAGTAGCTGTTAGCGGCTACTCAGCAAATAGCATCTCCAGGCAGGGGCTTCCATAGTTATCTCAAAATATTTGCATATTGCTATTTCCAGCACTGAAATTATTAAGCCTGGACATAAAGGGAAGGACGTTCTGGTTCTTACAGTGAAGGGGTGGGGAAGGGTAGTCTGTTGGTGGTGGGAGGTCTCAACAAGTCCTTCCTTGCTATGGCACCACCCAAGCCCCATGCGGTGCTTCATCCACTCCTATTTGCCTTGGTCTCTTCCTTTCCAGGGACATTGTATATGCCGATGAGTCCATAGGGGTAGCCATGTTACCCCCTGGAATAAACGGAAGTAGCTGCACATATGGTGCTGGAGGAGACTCTTGAGAGTCCCATGGCCTGCAAGAAGATCAAACCTATCCATTCTTAAGGAAATCAGCCCTGAGTGCTCACTGGAAGGACAGATCCTGAAGCTGAGGCTCCAATACTTTGGCCACCTCATGAGAAGAGAAGAATCCTTGGAAAAGACCCTGATGTTGGGAAAGATTGAGGGCACAAGGAGAAGGGGACGACAGAGGACGAGATGGTTGGACAGTGTTCTCGAAGCTACGAACATGAGTTTGACCAAACTGCGGGAGGCAGTGCAAGACAGGAGTGCCTGGCATGCTATGGTCCATGGGGTCACGAAGAGTCGGACGCAACTAAACGACTAAACAACAACAACAAGCTGCACATCAACATGGAACATCTTTTCCCCGTAGCAGACTTGGGACTTTAATTTGTATAATAGCAGCAGGCCAGCAGTGCAGCAGGTGGTCCATTGCTAAAGAACCCCATTCTACACACTGGCATAGCTGTCATCATGCACCATCGCTTCCAGGTGTGCAAAATTGTATTTCCAGCTGCCTGGTCATGTCTCCCAGCTTACCACTTGAGCATCCTAAGACCTTATTTTGTAGGCCCAGGAGCCTCCTGCATCAGGTCTAATGCCATTTAGGAGGATTGTAAAATGGAAAGTTCTCCACTACAGGCCAACTACTGGTGCCTGCAGTGACCTCACATTTCCATAGTCCTGGCTTTCTTTTCCGTCTCCTTAAAATAAGAAATCCGGTTATGGAAAGGTAATATTTCTTATCACACCTACCTGAATCTGCAGGACGACCAGATCTGCATCTAGACCTCTTTTCAGAGGCAGCATTCTCAGTGACAACTCAATCTGCCTCTTTTTCTCTGTAAGCTTCAGCTTTAGAAACCGGATCTTTTCATCCATCACATTAATCTCAGTATCACCATTTCGACTCATCATTTCCTGAATATTTATCTTTTCATAAAAAATGCACACTTCTTCTTCACGCTCTATGAGCAGAACTCCACTACAAGGAACCCAAAGTGAAGACTTAATAGGCAGGTTGTAAAGTACACAATTTATTCACCTAGTCCATCCAGGAAGCATGGTGTTTGTTACAAGGGGGGGGGGTCCCTAAACCCTAGAAGTTAATAAATTGTAGGATTTTGATTATTTGGAGTATTGAAGAGAAGATTACAGGCCAGGGGGGAAATACAGGCTAAGCTTCCTTTCCAAGCCTGGGATAGAGGCATTAATTAACATGACAAAAGGGGTTGATGGCCCATCTAAGAGGAATCTTGGGCCTGGGCAGAAAGAAGATTGCCAGGGTAATTGGGTGTGAGGTGACAGAGCAAGGTGTGTGGGGAAGGGGATGGGAAAGAAAAAAAGGATTGAGGCCAAAACTAGGTTAGTGATAATAAGGAAGAGGAAGGAGGATACTAATTTCAGCTTGTTATCTTTCAGTATCTGTCTTGGTTTGGAGCTCTATAACGACTGCCTAAGTGGTTCTGGGACGCGGGTGGCGCTGTGGGTTAAACCACAGAGCCTAGGGCTTGCCGATCAGAAGGTCGGCGGCTCGAATCCCCGCAATGGCGTGAGCTCCCGTTGCTCGGTCCCAGCTCCTGCCAACCTAGCAGTTCGAAAGCACGTCAAAGTGCAAGTAGACAAATAGGTCTACTTCCAGCAGGAAGGTAAACGGCGTTTCCGTGCGCTGCTATGGTTCACCAGAAGCGGCTTAGTCATGCTGGCCACATGACCCTGAAGGTGTTTGCCTGCTCCCTCCGCCAGTAAAGCGAGATGAGCACCTCAACCCCAGAGTCGTTCGCGACTGGACCTAATGGTCAGGGGTCCCTTTACCTTTAAGTGGTTTTAGCAATATAGTCAAAGGACAATTCAAAATTTTAGTCTTACAAGCAAAATATAACCACCATGTAAGAAGGCAAACTAATTAGGAATAGAGGACTGAGAAAAGAACGAATTACACACAGCAACTTGAAAGTTGTTAAGTGTAACTATTTAACTGTACATTGAAGTGGAAAATAACTCTGTATGTGTATTGCTAAAGGTTTAACATTGGAAAATTCCACTGAAGCCAAGAAAGCTCTCTGAGTGCCTAACAAGTTAATTATTAGCTGTTGATATATCTCTGCAGCTCTGTCACATTTTTAACTTAGATCACAAGAGAAAGTTATTCAGTTGCAAATCTCTGTTTTGTTGACCTTGGTTCGGTAGAAAGAAGGATGTGTACTAATGATTCTCTCTAAGACATGGGTAGGCAAACTAAGGCCCAGGGGGCTGGATCTGGCCCAATCGACTTCTCAATCCAGCCTGTGGACAATACAGGAATCAGCATGTTTTTACATGAGTAGAATATGTCCTTTTATTTAAAATGGATCTCTGGGTTATTTGTGGGGCATAGGAATTCGTTCATTTTCTTCTTCTTCAAAATACAGTATAGTCCGGCCCACCACAAGGTCTGAGGGACGGTGGACCGGCCCCCTGCTGAAAAAGTTTCCTGACCCCTGGTCTAAGAGAACACAGCCTCGGGCTGGAGTGCAGGCTGTGGAAGAGACAGAGCTGCTTTCAGTTCTAATTTAGCGTAGTTATATATTTCTAAGATGCTGTACCTGTGCTTGGACAAGCACATGATATTATGCAACTATTTTGGATGTAGTATTATTTTGAGTATCTGTTTTAGAACAAGTTCTGTTAGTAAAGCTTTGGAACCATATTTTTGGGGTGGACAATTTTTATTTCAAGAGTGGGTTTTTAATTAACTGTTTGCTTCCATATGTACAATATTAATAACCACAAAAGAAGTTATCATTCAGATTAAATACTAGCAAACCTATGAAGTGTTTTGAAGTTTGCTGTGCTCCCTACCTCTCATTTCGAAGCTGAACGGCCTTTTCATATTTCTTTCGCAACTGAACCATTTCATCCTCAATACGAGTGAGCAAGTTGGTGAGTCTTTCAACGTCCATCAACTGCTGCTCTCGTTTTTCTTTCATCTCCACGAGTGTTTGATGAACTTTGCAAACATCACACTGGATGCTGTCTTTGACTGAAATGTTACTTGCATGTTTCATCTGGTATTTTTGCAATTTTCTGAATGGAAGATAAATAAATGAAGATAAAATGGAGAATGAAACAGTTACATTTTTAGATGACCTTAGACAGCACAATCAGTCCTGATTTCTTAAGGATTACTTATGTAGCATATGTGAAAGACTGAAGAACATTATATTAATATTAAGCATTTTAGTAGTATCTCTCTGAAATTTCTACAAACTCATCTTCCCTATCAATAGATTGGGAAATGAAATAAAATATGTAGAAATAGAATAAAATAAAATAAAATATGTACAGTATAATGAATAATAGTCAGCTAAACTTCTGATAAGAGACGCAGGTGGCGTTGTGGGTTAAACCACAGAGCCTAGGGCTTGCTGATCAGAAGGTTGGCGGTTCGAATCCCTGCGACGGGGTGAGTTCCCGTCGCTCGGTCCCTGCTCCTGCCAACCTAGCAGTTCGAAAGCACGTCAAAGTGCAAGTAGATAAATAGGTACCGCTCCAAGCGGGAAGGTAAACGGCGTTTCCGTGTGCTGCTCTGGTTCGCCAGAAGCAGCTTTGTCATGCTGGCCACATGTTCTGTTAGATAAATTATATTTATTTTGTTTATTTATGGGTTATTCATCATAGGCCTACATGCAGCATAAAAAACATGAGGTTGAATCCAGACTTAGGCAACTCCCAGACTATCTGGCTTAGGCAGCAAGGCGCAATGCTCACACACGCAATGCCAGGGCATCACGAAATTGCCACCCCCAATGACCTTCGCAAGCTGAGGCCACTGGCCCTAATTGTTTCCCTATGAAAAAATTCACCGCATGCCATTTGAATGTGTATGGTTTGTGCCTGCAGCACTTACTGTAATCCAGCAATTGACACATGCACTTAAGTTTGTTTCTGTATCACATCAATAATGAAAGAAGGTAAGAAATATCAAAATAGAAATGATAAGATTTGCCACATGGTGAGAAAATAAAAGCCAGTTCTAGAGCACAACAAGGATGATTGTCCTTCAAATAAATTACGGTATTAAGTTGGTTGCTCACCTCTCTTTAATCACAGCATTGGTCCTTAAGATTTCCTTTTCATTATCTAGCATTTTGACTCTCTCTTTAATTTCATTTGTTTTTTGGCGGGCACAATGCAAAAGGTTCACCAGTTTGTTTCTCTCATGTCGCACAATGTCATACATTTTAGCAAATTCTTTCATTCTACAAACCAAAAATATTAGAGGGAAAGATGTTACTTGTTTTAATGCATAAACTATCTCCTGCTATAGAAGGCCTTTGCCAAAATTTCCTTACTGTCTCTGAATTGCTCTTTGCTTTTTCATATGTTCCCTTACTTCGAAGTCTTTTGTTTTTATTTCTGCTTTAACATTATGCAGCCGTACCTGCAACAGAAATAGTAGTGAACAGACTGGTAATTGGAAGCGTCGCAAAGGCATTTCTGAAAAAAGACATAGACAAAGGCTACTCGTAAACGTGCCATTTCTTCGAAAAGGTATTTCCCACCCACAAAGTGTAAACCCCACTAATAAATAACACCGATTCAAACCAGCAACATCTTGGTAGGAGCAGGCATTGGAAGAAAAATCAACTTACCCAGCTTCACAACGCAGTCCTAATTCTTGTGACTTCCCATGGGATGTGGGTGCAGAAGGGGAAGAAGAATAATTGCATCACAGGTAAATATAGCCTTGCCAGTGGTTTGGATCTGAAACTCTGTTTTGTGTCATTTTCTAATTCTTAAAGTATTGACGCTAGAAGCGGCAATTGAAAGCTGACGGCCCCAGGCAATTCTAGGCAAGTACTAATATTGGATGTATCAAACTGTTGGGTTCTTCTTACCTGGGATTTTAAAAAATCCTTTGATTTTTGCTCCCTCTCATCAGCCTTGATCTGAGTCAAACGTATCAAGTTGTCTACTTCCTCTCTGTAGTGTTCCTGGGCCTTAAATAGGTGGTCTTCTTCGGCAATACCCTGCTCAAGCATTCGTACTTCAGCATCTGTTGATGTTTTCTAGATTGAAAACACCAAAGGCCATTTTAATGTTACGGGGGATGGGGACATCAGGTGTGGGGCAGGTCTAGGAGCCAACTCCTAGGGGCCAGGGTCCTTTTGGCCCCCCCAATAAAATATTTGAGGGGGCTGCCCCCCAGTTGATGGGCATTGCCATTAAAGTGTGCATGTGCCGTTTTGTGATCAATTATGTGGGACGACACTTTATTGCCCCCCCCCAGTATTTTATTCAAGTTGGCACCCCTGGGGGCAGGTAAGCACTTGGGTGGAATTGGCTGAGCTAGTGCCATGGTGCTGTCAGGCAATGAATGGCCAGAATGAGGAACTGAGTCTATTGTCAAAAGTACACTTACAAGTTAGGAAAAGGCAACCCTTGACCAGCCTGACCTCTCTCTCACTCCTCCTGCACCCATTGTTCCCTCTCCAGTCCTGCCTCTGACTCTGACTCCAGTCCTGGCTGTCACAGGCTCCCCCAGATCACTGATCCCTTATTACAAGTCCACCTCCAACCCTAAGCCCTTCTCCTAGTGCTCACTCCTCAGTGTCCAGCCACAACTCCTCAGTGTCCAGCTAGTTCCGACAGCTAGTGCAGCTGATGGGCGCTGAGAGAGTCCAATGAATGCTTTCATCACAAACTGGAAAATAGTAGAACAGGTATCTATCTAGACAGTTGGCACCACTTGAGCAATTAATATTGGAAGGATCAGACTATACACCACGCTGAATCTCACCTTTGCAACTAGTACAACATTTAAACCTAATAACCAGTAAGCAAATTCTTTTTACAAACAAATGACGCACAGAGAGAGGTTTTCAAATCTAGGACTCAACACCAAAAAGCAACAACAACACCTGCCCTATATTGTAAGCAGCTATGCCAATTGTAAGCCGCCCCCTTGTACTCCTAAACAGCAATCCTGCCGGTTTTGATAAACTTCGTTTTACTCCTATACCCACTCTGGCTAGTATCCTTCTCTAAAGGGTGTTAAGGAAACCATGGCAGCCTGTGTTCTCTTCAAATCTCCTTAGAGAGGGTAAAGAAATTGCACCGGTCATAGGTGTCAATGGAGAAAACTGCCACTGTTCCACCAGTTCAGTGAGGAGATTTGGAAATTACATAAGCATAAAATTTATGAACTCCATGTTTATTAATGGTGCAATGCTCCTGTTACTCTATATTTCATTTTTATAAGTTCTTCTTCTTCTTCTTTTGCTACAGCATTGCATTGTAAAGCATTGTGCACTTGAAGGTAAAATGAACTGGATAAAAAAATCATCCAAACTCGGGAATACACAAATTTAAACTTCTGTACCCACAACACTCCACAGGCTGTAAGCAGAATGGGTGTACGGGTAAAACTGTAGAATTGTTGAAGGTTGCTTGACTAGATTCTTTATGCCTGTATGAAGATTTAACTGAATAAAAGCGATTTTTTTTTCCATTTCAGTAGTTTCCCTCTATATCACATTTATCACAAAGATGCCAAAAAGAGATCACTGGATGCTTTCATACAGCTGAAAGAAGAAAAGGAGTCTGATACAATGCCTGAACTACAACTGTTTGTAATGGCATGGCACACACAATGACTACACATACAGTACAACATTCTTTTGATGATCACACGTTTGATGCAATGTGTGTACTAAAACATTTTTACCCATTTCATGGCTACTTATGACAGTATTAGAGCTTTTAAACCAGGGGTAGTCAACCTTTTTATACCCACCGCCCACTAATGCATCTTTCTTGATGGTAAAATTTCCTTACCGCCCATCAGTGCTTGATAGAAGGAGGATTCAGCTTGTGCCGTAGAACCCCCCACCGCCCACCTAGAATCCTGAAACGCCCACTAGTGGGCGGTAGGGGCCAGGTGGACAACCCGTTTTAAACAGACACCGAGTTTTGCAGGACTTGTATCTTAAATCTTGTAGAATGGAAAAGAACTAGAAAAACAAAATATGGGTAATGGTAATAACATACCTCCTGGGCCAGATTTCTCTTAATAATTTCCACTTCTCTCTGGAGCTCCCTTCGTCTTTCTAGTAGTGTCCCATCATCTTTGGGAACAGCATCTAGCTAAAAAAGGGAAACCTGCCACAGTTAACATATACAAAAGAAGGAAACGGTGCTATTTTAACATTGGTGGTACTTAGCATCTTCCTTAAACGTTAACTGAATTAAATATTAAGATTTAGGAATGTAGGTACACATTCCAACTGTAGAACATGTATTTATTTATTTTTTAAGTTTGTTAAATGGCTTGCTAAAGGACAATGCTAGAAAAACAACCACCACAGCAGTTGATGTAGGTATTACAGCTGCAACCTGGAACCATGTAGACATGTTAAGCTCAGTGGGATTCCATGGGCTCTAAATATCAAGACACACGAGACAAGCGCCAACTGATCCGTAATAACCACCTGATCCATAATAATCACAGTGCTGACGTATGATATATAATGATGGTGGGCTGCTATTGTAAGCAAACTTAAGTCATGCAGATGTGTGTTGGCATAATTTGTACTGTGGTGGCCGAAACACCTTTTGACATGGGTTCTAGGTGTCCTAAACATGCCACACCCTTTCTCTGCCCATTTCTGTATTGTGTATCAGTTTTGGAGGCTGCTGCCAGACTAGCATTTGCATGTTATAGCGATGCCAACTTGCAACATCACGGCACCAGTGTACTCATGACACCCCATCCCTTAAGGCACTTTAAAAAATATGATTGCCCTAAAACGGATTTTTCGGAACTTGCTATCTGTTGAATGCCCATCAGTTTGCATGCACAGAAATATTTACAGATGGGCAATTTTCCTAACAACTTCAGACCGTTAGACAGTTAAGCAAAGCTTTCCAGTATAATTTTAAAATGCCTGGCAGCTCCTGGGTTACTTAACACAACTGAGCGGAAGGCATGATAGGCGAAAATATGGAGGTCTTGTAAAAGCTACTATTTTAACACTCGCCCATTATTCCATGTCCACTGATAATGTTGTCGTTGGTTCTTTTGGCGTAACTGCAGCAAGATCATATAGCCCAAAATGCTACTGACCCACACAATACACTTTACCCCTGTTGCCCTGTCTGCCTTGGATTGACACGTTGTTGGGAAAAGGCACAACTGCACAGTAAGCAGTTTCACAAGGGAATCTGGCATGATGCTGTTGTGAAATAGCTGGTTTGTAGGAAGTGCTTCTGTCACAACCTGTTTCCTGATTCTGTGAATGCTTATTCATACAATACTTCCCACAAGATTATATGCAATTGGGTAGAACATTGCCATAACATCAAAGGGACTGATGTGTGTTAGAGTTCTTAAAAAACCCAACAACCTAGTGACGCAGTTGTGACATTACTGTAAGAATTAATCAGCAAAGCCATCAGTTTTGTGTAGTTTTCCTATATGTTACCCTCACAATAAAGCCTGGCTCTTTCTCCTCTGCATTCCGTCCTCTTAGCTTCTCGGTCAACCTTATGCTGAGTCTCCATAAATATCTGGAGTTATCTGGTTAGACTACATAAAAAAGTTATACATTATAACTCTATTCTTCCAGGTCTAATATATGGATTAACATTTAGAGTGTTTAATGTGCCTTGTTAGCATGGGTAATTTCCTTAGCTTGACATCTCTAAGGTTTTCAGGTTATTGATTGGCCCATGTCACCAGGGAAGGTAGTACCGTAACTCTTTTCTCAATTACATAATTATTGAGAAGTCACAATTTGAAGTAGCAAGCAGTGTGGGGTGGGAGGGAACAGAACATCTCTCTACGCAACCAGGCACACAAAAGCACACTTGGGCCAGGTACCGGGGGTTGGGGGGGGGCTCCTCTGTGTATTCTGGCTCTTCTCTGAGGGGTCTGCGGCAGACCCCTGACTGAGGACTTCATGGGTCAGCTTGACTCCCAGGGTATAAAGGGAGGCTCATGCTTCCTTCCAATCTGGTGTGCATCAGCCTTTAGGAATTTGCATGGTTGCAGCATCAAACTACAGTACAATCTAGGCTGGGTGGAGTGTGTGACACAGTCTGAAACTGTGAAAAGCAGAATACAGATTTATCACGGGATGTTTTATTTGTCTCGAAAAGGAACATATCCTTCCTCTAAATACAGCATTCAGTAACCTTCAAAGGCAAACATAGCCAGATTCTCAGTTACCCTAGTTTTAGTTTTTACAGCCATAGCTTGCTGATACACACACACACACACACACACACACACACACACACTCTGTATATTCCTGCGTATAAGACTACTTTTTAACCCAGGAAAATCTTCTCAAAAGTCGGGGGTCGTCTTATACGGCAAGTATCTCCCAAACTCTATATTTTAACTGGAAAAGTTGGGGGTCGTCTTATATGCCCAGTCGTCTTATACACGGGTATATATTTTTTTGCTTTTTGCTGATAGCTTGCTGATACAAATATTTTTGTTTTTTCTTTCCTGTTGCTGATTGTTATTCTTTAGAATAGCAAGCCCTTTGTTGTTGTGGCTTCCTTCATGCTGGAATTCTATGTCACCTGACAAAAGCTGGATGTGTTTATGATTGTAGTATTCCAACACTGCCACAACACTATGCACACACAATCCTGTGTGTAGAAACATTTTCTCTTTTTTGTAATATATATATATATATATATATATATATATATATATATATATATATATATATAATAGTTACATTTGTGACTCAACAATTACACTGTATTCCAATTCAACAAAACTAGTGACTTCTTGCTCACCCATCACCCATGTTTATAACTCAAATTACATACAACTGCGTTTTAAGGTTCTGTCTTATCTGATTTCATCCTCTCTAACAGGTTTCTTAATATATTTTGCTGTTTTCTTACACTTCAAACCCTGCTGGGATCTTTGCATATGGGAAATAACTTTTTATTTAGACTAGAAATGGTTCCCAGAGCTCTTTAAAAGATTCTAAATGTGTATCTGTCACAGTGGCCGGAGTGGACTACTTCAGAGTAACGACGCTACGCAGCTCTGCATTTTATTCTTTTATTGGTGCTGCGTATTTACAGTGCTCAAGTCATTGCTATTTACACGGAGCGATGTTGTCAGTCGGTTTCAGAACCTCCTAATGGCTTTTGGCGCGTCTTTCTCCAACACAAAAGCTTTGGCAGACCCATCCTCTTGCCCCTCCTCTTCCTGCGTAATTCTGGAGTTGGGGGGATGGGTCTTCCCCCCTTACTTGCCCCTTCCTGTCCCACCTGGGACCCTGGCTCCTCTACCTTGCCTGAGCCTCGGACACGACTTCCTGCTTCCCCACTGGAATCGGAACTCTCCCTGCTTTCCCCTTTGCTCGGGGACGGGCTTGAACTCAGGAGGGGAGGGACTTCGCGATATCCCCTGTCCCTCACATCCACCCCCCTCCCAAGCTCTCCTTCACCCCTCCCCAGGCCCCCCCCATGTGTCGGTGACGACTGGAAGCCTAAAAACTCGGTGCTCTCCGAGCCCGTTGGTGTGAACACCTCCCCCCAGTCCTGCGAGCCCCCCCCTTCCGCCTGGGAGGACGGGAATCCCAAAAAGTCCGTGGCGTCAGAGCTGGTGGGGGTAAAAATGTTTTGCCAATCTGCTCCTTCCTCTGACTGGGTGGATCTTGGCGACACCCATACCTCATCCTCTGGTTCCTCAAACTCCGCTTCCCAGCGCCATGGTGAGCTGTTCTCCCGTGCCTCCTCCTCCTCCCCCTCCCTTTCCATGTGCCAGGGCTTGGGTCTGTGGGGAAAGAGGGCGTGAAATTCTTCCACCAAGAATTCCTCCTGTATCTGAGTGGCGGGAACCCATTCATTCTGGGACGGTGGAGCATCCTCCCATGCCATGAGGTACTCCAGGCCCCCCACCCCCCACCTTGAATCCAGGATGGCCGTGGCCTCATTGAGTTGCTCCCTGCTTTCCCTCTCCCCCCCTCCCTCGGGGGTTTGTTCGCTGTCTCGGAGCCTGCTGCTTTCCCTGTACGGCGACAGCAGCGATCTATGAAACACTGGATGCACCCTCATGTCCTCTGGCAGTGCCAGCCTGTATGCCACCGGGTTGACCTGCTGCGTGACCGTGAAGGGGCCCAGCCATTTGGGTGCCAGCTTTTTGCACCTCCCTCTGGTGGGAAGGCCCTCCGAGGACAACCACACCTTGTCCCCCACCCTGATGACCTCCCCTTGTCGCCTGTGGCGATCTGCCCCCTTTTTGTACGCTTCCTTGGCCCTCTCCAAGTGTTCTCTGAGCTGCTGGTGCACCGTCTCCAGTTCCTCTGCCCAATCCTCAGCCTGTGGGCCCTCCTCCTCCTCCTCCCTCTCCCTCTCTGGGAAAGATCTGAGGTCGCGCCCGTAATTGGCCTTAAAGGGCGACACCCCTGTGGAGACGTGCACTGCATTGTTGTAGGCAAATTCTGCTAGTGGCAAGCGATCCACCCAGTCCGTTTGCCGCTGGCTGACGTAGCATCTCAGGTACTGCTGCAGAATGGCGTTGACCCTCTCCGCTTGTCCGTTGGTCTGCGGGTGTCTAGCCGTCGACAAGCTGACCTCCACCTGCAGGAGGTTCATGAGCCGCCGCCAGAACCTGGAAACAAATTGGCGGCCACGATCCGAAATAACCCTTAAAGGTAATCCATGCAGTCTGAAAACGTGATCAACAAACAGTTTGGCTGTCTCTTCTGCCGAGACTGCCCTGGCACACGGTATAAAGTGACACATTTTGGACATGAGGTCCACCACCACCAACACTGCAGTCTTACCCCTGGACGAAGGCAGATCTGTGATGAAGTCCATGGACACCACTTCCCACGGCCTGTGTGGTGTGGCTAAGGGCTCCAGCAACCCTGGTGGCGCTGCTCTGACCACCTTCGCCCGCTGGCAGGTGGTACAGCCCCTTACATAGTCTCGAACATCTTCCCTCACCCCTGGCCACCAGAAGTGTCTCATGACTAGGTGAGTGGTCTTGTCCCTTCCAAAATGACCCGCTGTAGGGTTGTCGTGCATCTGCTTGAGGACCGTACGTCGAAGCTGGGTGGTGGGTAGGTACAGCGCACCCTTGTAGAAAAGCAGCCCTCTGCGTTCTGCAAAGTCTTTTGCCTGCTCCCTCCCCCCTCTCAGTTCTCTGAAGATGCGGTTGGCAAATTCATCCGCTGCCATCAGTGCTGTGAGTTCTGCCTCGCTCACCACTGCTGCTCCGCAGGACCATGCCGACGGGGGGAAAATGTGCCTTGGGGCTGGTGGCGCCTCCTCCTCCATGTACTCTGGCTTGCGGGAGAGGGCATCCGCCCTGACATTCTGCTCTCCTGGGATGTAGTGTATGGAGAAGTTGAAGTTCGAGAAGAACTCCGCCCACCGTATCTGCCGCTGGTTGAGCACCCTGGCAGTTCTCCAGAACTCCAGGTTCTTGTGGTCTGTGCACACCTGGATGGGGTGCTTGGCGCCCACCAGGAAGTGTCTCCAGTGCTGGAACGCCGCGTGGATCGCAAGAAGTTCCCGATCAAAAACTGTGTAGTTTCGCTCGGGCTGGGTCAACTTCCTGGAGAAGAAGGCACAGGGTCTCCACTCTCTGTTGGCGTCCAGTTGCAACAAAATGGCGCCCACAGCCTTATCAGAAGCATCTGTTTCAATGCGTAGGGGCGCGTCCTGAACCACGTGGAACAGGTTCTGGTCTGAGGCGAACACCCTCTTGAGGCTTTCGAACGCTGCTTGCGCCTCTGGTGTCCACCTGAACTTCTGCTTGCCTCTCAGGCAGTCAGTGATGGGAGCCGTAACTCGAGAGAAGTTCTTGATGAACTTCCTGTAGAAGTTGGCAAAGCCTAGTAGGCGTTGGGCATCTTTGCGCGTCCTGGGGCTGTGCCAGTCCAGGATGGTCTGCACCTTGTCCTTGTCCATTGCCAGCCCCTTGTCTGACAGCTTGTAGCCCAGGAAGTCCACCTCCTTGGTGTGAAACTTGCACTTCTCCAGCTTCACATACAGGTGGTTCTCCTTCAGGCGCTGTAACACCTCCCTGACGTCCTTCACGTGCTGCACTGGGTCGTTGGAGTAAATAAGGATGTCATCCAGAAAGACCAAGCATTTCCTGAAGAGTAGGGACCCCAGGACGTGGTGCATGAAGGCCTGGAAGCATGCTGAGCCCCCTTGCAACCCGAAGGGCATCACCAGATATTCAAAAGAGCCCAGAGGCGTGAACATCGTGGTTTTCCACTCATCGCCTTCCCGGATCCTGATCAAGTTGTACGCCCCCCTCAGGTCTAGCTTGGTGAAAATCTTGCCCCTGCGTGCCGCTGTCAGGAGATCATCCACTCTGGGCATGGGGAAAGCCACTGGCTCTGTCACCGAATTCAGCCGTCTAAAATCCACCACAAGACGGCGCTGTTGCGTGTCTTTCTTGTCCACCCAGAAGACCGGGCTGCCCCCTGCTGCCTTGCTTTCTCTGATGAACCCCCGCTTGAGGTTCTTGTCGATAAAAGCGCGCAGATCCTCCAGTTCCTGGTCTGACATGGCGTACAGCTTGGCTGGGGGTATAGTTGCCCCAGGCACCAGGTTGATCTGGCAGTCAAAAGGCCTGTGTGGGGGCAGGTGGTCGGACTCCGCTTCACTGAAGACCTCCTGCAGGTCCCAGTATGGTTTGGGTATCGCCTCACCCCCTTTGACGTGCATGGTGGCCACCGTGGCTATCGGAGGCCCCTCCCCTGGTTGGTGCTGCATGCAATGTTCCAGGCAAAAGTCCGATCCAAAAGTGATGCATCTCTGATGCCAACTTATGGAGGGGTCGTGGCGCGCCAGCCAGCTCATGCCCAAAACGATTGGGGGGTCTGAGATGGTGGTGACGTTGAATGCCAGTGTCTCTGAGTGCCTTCCAACCGTCATTCTCATGGGGGGAGTTTGATGAGTGATGGCCCCTCCCAGCAGCTCTCTGCCGTCAATGGTTGCCACGTGCAGAGGAAAATCCAGCTGCAGAAGCTGGATCTGGTGCTCTTCTGCAAAGTTCCTCGAGAAGAAGTTCGCTGACGCCCCACTGTCAATTAAGGCGAGGACTGTTAGGGGATAGCCATTAGGGAGCGTGAGCGTCACTTCTAGAACCACTCCTGCTCTGGGAGGGGTGGGCTGGCTCTGCTCCTCTCTGTGCGGGTGGGTGGGCTGGGGCTGTTGTCTGCTGACTGTGCCTGGCTGCCGCCCCTTGTCTCCTGCAGCCAGGCTTTCCCGTTTCCCTGCTGTGGTGCTGCGTCAGTGGGGGAGGGCACAACCGTTCCCGCCTTTCCTTGCCACTCCCTGCGATGTGGGCAGTCTCTGACGAGATGCTGGGGGGAGTTGCAGAGAAAGCAATTCCCACCCCTTCCCTCCTTGCGTCTTGGCGCCGCTGGGGTTTGAAAAGCCCGCGCCCGCGCGCTATCAATCTGCATGGGTTCCTGGTCCTGACTGGCCCCAGGCGTGGCTTGAAAGGGTTGTTGAGGGAGTGGCTTCTCCTGCGACCGTGGGAACCAAGCCCGCTTTGCGCGCGTTGCTTGCTTGTCGCTCCATCTGGATTCCTGCCTCACCCCCACCGCTAGAGCCGCTTTGCTCAGTTGATCCATATTACTGGGCTTTGGACCTCTCGAGAGCTCATCCTTCACCTCCTCATGCAACCCCAAGTAAAACGCCGCTTGCATTGGGGCAGACTGCAGATCCCACCCCAATCTGTGCACCAGCATGGTGAATTTCGCCCAATACGCTCGCACTGTCATATTTCCTTGGCGTAAATTATGAAGTTCCTCCTTAGTCTGGTCCATATGACTATCGGACGAATACATCGTTTTTAAACCTTCTAGAAATAGTTTGACATTCTTCATGCAAGGATTCCTTGTTGCAATTAACGGTCTTAGCCACTCCCTGGCCGCCCCTGTAAGGTGCTCCACAATAAACGCTACTCTGTGCTCATCATCAGGGAACTCATCGTGGTGCAGCTCAAGAGCATACACAATCTCAGTCTCAAAGCCCTGAAACTCCTTCGGGTCTCCATTGAACTTGCTTACTAGGGTCCCGGCTCTCCTTCCTGGCAGCACTTGGACTTGGGGTGCCCCTCCCGCCTTGTTTTTCTCTGCATCCAGCTTGTTTTGGAGGTCTACCGCCACCGCCCTTAAATGCTGCTCTTTTTCCTGGAGCTCTCTCACCTGTTCCGCAAGTTGTAGCCGGTCGTCCTGGACCTTCTTAGTCTCCTCTTTAGCTGCCTTCAATTCTCCCTGCGCCTGCAGCGACAGCTGTTGCAGTTCTAGCTGGGCTTGCTCAGCGATCTGCCGCCACTTCTCCGCCTCTGACACGCTCATCCCGGCAACTCCAAAGTAGCCCAAAAATGATTTAGGAGGTTGCTGTCACAGTGGCCGGAGTGGACTACTTCAGAGTAACGACGCTACGCAGCTCTGCATTTTATTCTTTTATTGGTGCTGCGTATTTACAGTGCTCAAGTCATTGCTATTTACACGGAGCGATGTTGTCAGTCGGTTTCAGAACCTCCTAATGGCTTTTGGCGCGTCTTTCTCCAACACAAAAGCTTTGGCAGACCCATCCTCTTGCCCCTCCTCTTCCTGCGTAATTCTGGAGTTGGGGGGATGGGTCTTCCCCCCTTACTTGCCCCTTCCTGTCCCACCTGGGACCCTGGCTCCTCTACCTTGCCTGAGCCTCGGACACGACTTCCTGCTTCCCCACTGGAATCGGAACTCTCCCTGCTTTCCCCTTTGCTCGGGGACGGGCTTGAACTCAGGAGGGGAGGGACTTCGCGATATCCCCTGTCCCTCACAGTATCTTTTATCAGTGCTTGCAGCTGTAGTCACATATAAATACCGTTAAGGCTTTCTTTGGGATTTCACTGTCTAGTTTCCCCAGCAGGGAGGATTGTGGTCTCTCGGGAAAAGTCACTTTAAATCTTTTATTAATTTCATTATATATCATGTCCCAAAAGGCCTTTCGCCTTCCTGCAGGTTCACCATGTATGATAGAATGACCCCTCACAAGCTTTACATTTCCAACATTTGTTTAATACATTTTTGTACATTTGAGCTAGCTTCTTTGGGATTAGATCTATATATCATCTTGTAATAGTTTTCTTTTAGGCCATAACATGCTGTAAATTTCATTCCTGTTTTCCAAAGCTTTTCTCAGGTAGCCATATCTATATCATGTCCAATATATTTAGCAAATCCATTATTTAAATCCTTTTTTATAGATTTTGTTTAATTGATGGTATTGGAATCAGTTACCCAATAAGTTTTGTATTTTGTTGAATTTTTTGAGATTATCTTCATTATCCTGAAAGCTCAATAAATCTCTATATAAAGCCCATTTGGGTTGCATATTTGTTTCTTTATGTGCACAGGCCTCCATTGGTGATAACCATAAGGGAGTCTTATGTTCCAGAAGGCTTTTAGTTCTCCTTCACACCTCCATCAGACTCCTACTTATATAATGATTAAGAAAATCTTTATTTTTATTGACTTTGTCATACCACAGATATGATTGCCATCCATATCTTCTGTCAAATTGTTCCAAGTCTAATAATCTAGTATTTCTTAATTTTATCCACTCTTTTAAGCAAGTTAAACATGCTGCTTCATGATACAGTTTGAAATTAAGTAAGGCCAAACCTCCTCTTTCTTTAGCATCTGTTAAATTCTTAATGTTTATTCTTGGTCTCTTTCCCTGCCAAATAAATATAGTTATGTCTCTTTGCCAATGTTTAAAACAGGTAACCGAATTAATTACTGGCACAGTCTGAAAGAGAAAACAGCATTGTGGAAACATTTTCAAGCTAATTTTAACCAGGAAAAATATCTCTAATTGACTTATTCATACAAACCTCTAATTGGATTCTCTCATGATAGGATCTGATTTGCTCCAAGCCCTCCTGAGCTATCTTCAATTGCATCTCCATCTTTTTAAAATTTCTGAAATCTTTCTCTCTCTCTCTTTGCATCCGACTCAAAGTGTCTTGCAGTTTTTGCTTTGTCGTAATACAGTTACGAGAACCCATTTCTAAGATAGCCCTACAGAAGTGTACAGAAAGGAAACAAAATGAACAAAAGAAAGGAAAAATAAAACTGGGCAAGGAATAGGTATAAACAAAACCACTGAATTCCTGCTATTTATAATGCTGTGATTTGTTTTGTTATTTTTTTTGCAAAGTATTTTAAACTCTTGTGAGCTGCCCTGAGTGCATCTTGATGTAACATTTATAGGAATAAACAAAAATACAGTTAAGAACAATGGGAGTAAAAACTTTTGTTGGGCAGCAGTCAAAATATGAAACCAGCAATCACTTTCAAGGACACTGATTCAACTTTACCAGCGTTACAGCATTTTTTGTTCCACAAAAGAAGCTATGCCAGTCTGTTGCAACAAAACCAAAAGCCTTATGGAGATTAATGTTTTCCAACCATGCCACGTGATCCCTTGGGATTCCTAGGGAGTTTCTCAATGAGAAGATCATCCATGGCAGACAGGCTACCTGAAAGGCAACTTGCCCATCATTGCCACTTTTTCTTTGCAATGTGGCGCATTATAGAGCATATTACCAGTTTTCCAAGAATGTCAGTTAAGCCCCCACAGACCTAGTCACTGCTCTATATTTACTGAGAGTTTGTGGTCCAGAAACAGTCTTGAAATCCTCTGCAACACAGAGAGATTCTATAGTAGATCTGCAATGGAAAACTGTTTCCTGAAGGTAATAAGTTTGCAAATCACCAGATGCACGGAATAATTTAGAAAATTGGTAGGTTCATCATCTCACTGTATTTACTAATTTGCTTGACCATATTATCATCTGACAAATAAGCTGATCTGCTGATATAATAATAATAATAATAATTTATTATTTGTACCCCGCCCATCTGGCCGGGTTCCCCCAGCCACTCTGGGTGGCTTCCAACAAAACAGAAATTCTAAAATACAGAAATCCATCAAACATTAAAAGCTTCCCTAAACAGGGCTGCCTTGAGATGCCTTCTAAAGATCTGGTAATTGTTGTTCTCTTTGACCTCTAGTGGGAGGGCATTCCACAGGGTGGGTGCCACTACCAAGAAGGCCCTCTGCCTGGTTCCCTGTAACTTGGCTTCTCGTAGCGAGGGAACCGCCAGAAGGCCCCCGGAGCTGGACCTCAGTGTCCGGGCAGAACGATGGGGGTGGAGACGCTCCTTCAGGTATACCGGACCGAGGCCGTTTAGGGCTTTAAAGGTCAACACCAACACTTTGAATTGTGCTCGGAAACGTACTGGGAGCCAATGTAGGTCTTTCAGGACCGGTGTTATTTGGTCTCGGCGGCTGCTCCCAGTCACCAGTCTAGTCACCAGTCTAGCTGCCGCATTCTGGATTAGTTGTAGTTTCCGGGTCACCTTTAAGAGTCATTGAGAAGTTTCTGAAGATCCATAGGGCTCCCTGTAGCTGCTTATTACAGCAATAAGCTGGAAAAACACCATTTGCTCCCTTTTTGTTTCCAGGCCCAATTCAAAGGTGCAGGATATGATAATTAAAACAATGTACAGTTTTGTACTGGAATATTTGAACAGCAGTCTTCTCCCATATACACATCTTGGAGACACAACCTAGCAACCCAGTGGAATTTAGCTAGCAAAACGGGTGGTGAAAAACAAATTCCTCCTGTGAATTAAAAACTTACCTTTCTGCTATGGCACTTCCTTCATTCTCTTTGTTCAGTTCATGCATTTTAGTAAGAGAGATAAATTCTCGCTCCTTGCTTTCCAGCAAAGCTTTTTTCCCATCCACCTCTTTCATCACATCCTCCTTTTCTTCTAGTGCATCGTCATTTTTAGCCTCTATTTTTCTTACAGACTCAAATATCTCTCGTGCGTCTTCCTGAATTGCCTTTTTCTTTTTCTCCAATTCTCTGTAGACAATTGCAAGTGTTTAATATTAGTAACAAAACAGGTCTCTGCTCACATCCTGTCATTATACCTGTTGTACTCCAGTAAAAACACAATAAAGAGTTAACATAAGGTAAAGGTAAAGGGATCCCTAACCGTTAGGTCTAGTTGCGGACGACTTTGGGGTTGCAAGCTCATCTCGCTCTACAGACCGAGGGAGCTGGCATTTGTCCGCAGACAGCTTCTGGGTCATGTGGCCAGCATGACTAAGCCATTTCTGGCGAACCAGAACAGCACACGGGAACGCCGTTTACCTTCCCGCCAGAGTGGTACCTATTTATCTAGTTGACTTTGACGTGCTTTCAAACTGCTAGGTTGGCAGGAGCTGGGACCGAGCAACAGGAGCTCACCCCATCGCGGGGATTTGAACCGCCGACCTTCTGATTGGCAAGCCCAAGAGGCTCAGTGGTTTAGACCACAGCGCCACCCAAATTCCTATTCCGAAACCACGAGACCATGTTGAAGCAATCAAAGGTCCATAATGCACTGCCTGCTTTCATGAGACGGGGGAATGGAGTAGTAAATATTCAAAATAAATAAACATATATAACTGACACAGAGCTGGTCTAAAATTTCTAGTAGATCTGGTGACAGAACAGTAATGAGACTTGGGTGGACCTGTCTCTGAGAATCTAGTTCTAGGAATATCCCTGTGCTGTTTTTCACTGGACAGACCTGGTGTTCATCTACAGACAGACGTGCCATCCATATTGTGTCTTTCCACCTGGACCCCTTAAGCCTTTAATTAATTGCACTGCTACTACAAATAACTTGTTCTGGGGTGGTTTTTTAATGACTTTCTTGAAACTTGAAGCCATGGGTTCAAGTCATACCCTCCAGAGCAGGAGAAAACAAGTTTGCTCCTTTGATGTTGTAGTTGACAGCATATGTTTAGATGGCTGTGCATCAATTTAGCTTGACAGGACCCTGAGGAACTTTTGTCCATCTCAAAAGCTCTGATGGAGATCCACAGAATACTAGAAGCTTGAAAAGATAATGGCAACAAGGGCCAAAGACCTATAAAGTAGCAGGAAAATAAAATGCAATCTCAAATAATCATGTTCCTGAAATATCAGAATTTCCATGTTATTTCTGTAGCTTTAAGAAGTATGACTTGAAGTTGTTTACAATCTAACTGTACTGTCATAACATAATAACAGCATAAGATAAAACAAGCCATGCCTTCAGAAAAAGCAAAAAATAAGAAGCCTTTTCCATAGTAGCAGGAGGCAGTAATGCAACACAGCATTGCTATATAGGTGTTTGTATCAATTTGATGGAGATGAATATCTCTGCTCTCACTAAAACAAGAGCTTCAGTCTAGGGCAGGTATGAGGAACCTGTGGCCATCTAAAGATTGTTGGGTTATAATACCCACCATACCAAACCACTGGTCATGCTGGCAGGGACTAATGGGAGTTAAGGTCCAACAATAGCTGAAGGGTCACATGTTCCCCATTGCCTGTGATTTTGTCAGGATTGGATTATGAATGTTGTGGAAGCCAGAAGAAGAGGACCCAGTTCAACAAACCAATGTGAAAGATGGGAAGAACCTACCGCTGTGTAACCACAGCATCACAAACCATGATGTTCTGCTTGTCACACCAGCAAACAGACCAACACAAATATTTAGGATCAACATTTAAGTGCCAGGTGGCTTAAATTCAAGCAAATGGCAGTGGGCTTAATAGGACTGTCCACTGGTCTGTTAGCAATATGGGTTCCTTTAGGAGGAAGGGTGGAAAGTCAATAAATAAAAAGATACATAATACAGGGCAAACAAAAAAGGAAAGAAACCCATACTGCATTCTGCGGTTTATTTTGTCCATATCCTTTCCGAGCTGAAGAGGAATGGCTTGAAGACGGACAAGGTCATCCTAGTGATAAAAATATAAACATTAGTCTACACAGACTGAAGTTTTATGGAAAGCTACAGAACTAGTTGTATCAATTGGGAGCATACAGTGCTGCACAGCTACACAGACTAATGAATTTATTATTGAATTACTTTTAGTTCTTCTTGCTTCCTAAATAGTTCCTCGAGTTCTTTCTGATCCTTAGTAAGGCGCTTGTGTCTTGAAGAAATATCATCTTTCAGTGCTCTGATTTCTTGCCGCCTGTGTGTAGTTTCTTTACGAAGCTCTTCACAGCTTTCCCTCAGAGCCTTCATCCTCTTATCTGCATCCTTTAAAAAGCGAAATTTAGTTACTTCATGTTTGGAAAGTGGCATGCACGAATTAGGAAAACATTAAAACGTGGTTATTCTAGAATGTATGTTAAAATAGTAGTTTAGGGGGCATGCATGTTATTCGACCTGCGGTATTACTGTCCATTTAGCTTCCTTGTTACAAAATCTCTCAGTTGTGTTGTAGATTTGTTTTGTGGCAGTCCTTCATTAGGGTGAGGGATAAAAAGGGAGGGGACTGTGCCTGTCTCCCAGAGTTCTTTGCTTGCTCTCCAGCCTCTATCCCGTGAAGGGGGTCATAACTCAACCCATTCGGTTTGTCAGCAACTGCCTTAAATTGGATGGGATTGGTAGATCTCCACCTCTGGGTTTCTAGGGATATTTTGTAGGATTAGGGACATATGGAGCAGGTCTCCTGAGGGCTAAGGCACATGCTTTTGCTCTTCTTGAAGCTTAGCTTTGTAGTTTTCTTTCACTTTCAAAATTGTTTCCCCTGCCACACCTTATTTTCTCACTGAAAAAGCCAAATGCAAATGAATAGAAGCACTGCAAGCTTCCACAGGGCAGCTCCAGATTTATATGTTTCCCAACAATGACATACTAAGCCAAATCTTGGCTTAGTTTAGTGTGGCATGGCAGCAAAAAGGACTAGGGGGCGCGCAAAGTGGTATAAACGCCTCTCCAGAAGCCAACAAGCTTGTGGGGTTTGGCTTAGCATGCCTACAGCTCCCTGTAATCTGCAAAGTCCATACACCCTGGTTTCAAACCCTGGTTAACCTTGGTACACATCTTTTTTATTATTATTAAGGATTTTCTTGGTTTACAGAAATATGTGCAATGTCTCTCGTAACATTTTTACAGATCAGTTTCATTTATTGAGACATTGGGAGGGAAAGGGGGAAAAGAGATAGATGGGGGAAAGGTGGATGGGGGTGGGTTTGGATGATGACCTTGGTACACATCTAATGCTAAACATGGTTAAGAATTTTACAACAATAAGAAATATCAAGGAAAGTGGTAAGCATATCAATCAAAACTATCCCAGACAAATATGGGAATGGAGATGGGATAAAGTGCTGTATTTTACATGATGTATGAACTTAAAATACTTCCCTCCCTTAACTACTCACAAGATGGTGGCTAAAACCAAAAAGACTGAACAAAATATAGCCTAATTTACACAGCAAATGTTGGTGGTCGCCTTTAAGGTGCCACATTATGCTTTGTTGTTTTTATCCAGCCAAATGGTACAAAACTAGGCATCAGAGGTCACATGAACATCTTACTTACAGTAGCTTTTGGCATTCTTTTATACTCCCTTTCGATGAGATTCTTGTCTTCTCGTAAACTAAAGGAAAACAGCATAAAAGATCATTCAACTCATAATGTCAATGAGGTGATTTAAATATCAAGTATTTGCAAGCACGTATCCTTGAAATGCTTCAATATATAGCTAAGGAAGACAAAAGGGGCCATAATGAAAGGCTAAGTATTGGTTTTGTTAAAATAATTTAATAATACTGACGTGTCAAAATTTTGGATTTGCTCACTCATAATATTCATATCTGCAACAACTGGTTTCCCACATTTTGTCTCTGGGACGGGGAACCCGGGCTCTTCAATCAGTTGCTAGACTCAAACTCCCATCAGATATCTCAGGGCAAAATTATACATTACACTTAATGCACATGTCTCCCCCACCTCTTTAATCGGCTGTAATTGGGGGGGGGGGGACACACAAATGTTATTGGGATTCTGGTGCACAGGGAAAGGAGGTACATCCCTTCCGCCCAAGTCACGCTCCCACAAAAAAACCTGCTTCCTTCGTGGCTACAAGGCTTAGAAAAACGTTCCCATTGGCACCCAAGCAAACATTTTCCTGAAGCCTCACAGCCATGCAGGAGGGGGGGGTATGGAATTTATCCCAATAACAATTGCCCTCCACACCTGTAATTAATTTAAGGAAAACATGAGACATATCTGCATGCTACATACTAAATGTAACATGTTGTTTAGCTCTAACTTCAGCTGACTGCCTTATCTGATGCATCCACTTTTCATGTCCTCACTAGGCAGTTAAAGTCCAGTGGCTCCAGGCAGCTCCACTCTCCCTGCCCTGGCCTACACAAACCAAGGGTTCCCCATTCGTCAATCAACTGGATAAGTGACAGACATTACTCCTTGGTACGTAGATCGTAATACAGATAGCCACTCCAATACTATCTACCTGTTCAACTTGTACTGAATTTCATACTCCCTTTCTTGAATCGCATTGTATTCATTGACATATCTTAGGTACTGCTGTCTCAGTTTGGTGACCTCTGAAGAATATCCCTCTGGAAACTGATCAGTAGTTTCTAGTATCTGCTCTTGCTGTTCTATTTCGACTGTGAAACGTTTGGCATCCTGTAGCAGCTGAATCTCCGATTCCTGTAAGCTGAAGCAAAACAGCAATGTTGGGATAAAACACATATTTATGAAACAAACCTTCAACTACTACTGTACTGTACAGTGGTGCCTCGCTTAACGAATGCCCTGCTTAACGAAATTTCCGCTTAACGAAATGTTTTTTCTAGTGGAGGTTGCCTCGCTAGACGAATTCGTTTTATGAAAAATTCGTCTAGCGAATCACGGTTTCCCATAGGAATGCATTGAAATTCAATTAATGCGTTCCTATGGGCAAAAAAAAAAATTTAAAAAATTCAATGCATTCCTATGGGATTCGCTAGACGAATTTTTCGTTATAAGAAAAGACCCGTGGAACGAATTAAATTTGTCTAGCGAGGCACCACTGTATAATGAAAAGTTATTGCAAATCACAAATATTATTTCGTATCTTCGGAGCACCATATACCTAAGTGACAAAGGCAAAGAAGTCAGATTAATGCTCTATTCATCTAAGAATGTAAGTTTTGACAGTAGGGAAAGACAACCAATAGGGAAAAAGGAGGAACAGATTGCTTATTATTTACTGCATGACCAAAATTGGTAATCAAATGCTGAGATAAATCTTTGCTTTGTACTCTTTCTCCTGTGTATGCATTCAATAGAATATTATTTCCATGCTTGCAATATTAAAATTTTAATGAAATAATATCTGAAAGCAGAAAACAGTTGTCTGGCTGTCTTTTAGAACCTTGAAACACTTAGCCTTGAGGTCAATGATTCAACAAAACTGGTGCTTGGGTGGGGAAAAAAACTTCAATGCTGTTCAAATATTTACATAAATATATATGGAGCATTTCTGTAAGAATTTGACATTCACTCAGAACAGTTTAATAACCGGGCACAACCACCAAACACAGAGTCTCCCAGCTTTTCCAAAAGACCAAACTTTGGAATGACACTAGAAATAGGGAACAGAAACACACTCCCCCCCAAAAAAAACTTTTAATTTGAGCTATTTTTCTCAGTATATTTTATTTTATTTTTCTTGCTGAGTTACAAATATGTATTTCACATTTTAATCACTAGAAATAAGTACCAGTACTCACATTACATACAGAAAGGTCTAAAAAGCCTACCTTACGAGAGTGTCATGCAGAACAGTATACTTTGCCTTCAGTTCAGCCATTCTGGTTCCAGGGATTTTTCCATCATAAAACAACTAAGAAATGTAAGAGTGACAATCATCAATTTATTTGAATAATTATTATGAAAAGAATCAGGCAACACTTTTCTCTAATGTGAAAACAAATTGAAACTTTTCACTATATCTGGCCATACTCAGAAATGATTACATGCCTGGGGTGATTTGTTTCACAACTTGTGGTATAAAGCTACAGTATATAAAAAAACTAGGTTCTCATTGCTGAGATCTCAATATTGAGCTAATCCTCTTGGAAGGAATTTTATATAATTTTCAACATTCAAGTACTATTAGCTACCATTTTAAAATACAAAATTCTTCGATTTCAATTCCAGTGCAGTTTCCCTCTGATCATTGAAGCCTGTGAGAATTTGCTTTTCCATTTGTGAAATTTATTTCCAAGATATTCAAATTAGACCAGTATGTAAATTCTAGGATCCCCCCCCCCGCATTTCTTTTTTAAAAATTGATGTAATATTGGCTGCTTTCCAGTTTTCAAGTAGGCACATATTTCTGATGATCAGCAATTTCATATTGGAATTCTTTAAGATCTTCCAGGTCAATCTCATTCAGACATGATGGCAAGTTATCATTTTTCATTTTGTCAAAAAGAACTTCAACTCATGTCAACACTATTTGTCTCAGTTCCTCATTCTTCCAATGGAAAATCTTCAGCTTTGTAAAGGAAACCTTATTCACTCCAACAGCTGTTTAGATTCTGCTCATTCACATTTGTACCCTCATGACCCGGGTATTACCCTTCCTGATCTGTGGCATACATTCTAGCAGAGCTTCTAATATTGTGGTTTTAAGCAGCTTTTAAGCCTTTTGGAGAGATTTGACCTTCCTGACTTTTCCTTTCAACTTCCTTTTTAACCAATTTACTCATCTTTGGGAAGTTTCCTCTTTTGAAGTCAAATGTGATGGGGTTGGATTTATTGGCAATTGTCTATTTACATATATATTGAATATGATAGCACTGGGGTCACCGTTCCAAATCAGTTAATAAACTTTTACTTAAGTTCACTTAAGTTCAGTATTAAGGTCAGCTCCATAACAAACTGATCTAGGGTATCTAGAAATTGTACTTCTTTGTTGTGACTGGGACACAGAATCATAGACTCATAGAACATAGATGTACCCAGTCTATGTGAGGGTAACTGAAGTCACCTACACCACACCCTCTTTTTGGGTGTCTCCTTGAATTCATTCTCAATCGAAGGGAACATTTCCTCCTTCCTTAGTTTGAGGCCCTCTGTTGCCGTGAGAACAGGAGAGCGGGATGCAGCTATCACATCCACCAGCCAATCTCATCTCAGCTTCTCTGGGTCAACCACCTTGGCCTCAAAGGAATTAACTTGTTCCCTGAGGGTATATGTATATGTGGCATTCTATGAAATAAACTGGAAAGCCACACCACCCCAGGTGGTTTTCTATGTGAATAATTATTTTATTTCCTTCTTACCCAACATAAACCAGCACTGCTAACAAATAAACATAGTTACAAGAAAGTTTAAATTGGCACCAGTCCTTAGCTAGCAGTTTTAATAGAGCTTAACAGTTCAACAATTCTCATGCATTTCCAGTTGAAGTAAGCACAAATATCTGCAGTAACTACTGTGCAAAATATACATGGCTGCATAAAGGTACATGGCAAAGGTACAGGAAGCATTAAAATGATGATCAATTCCTGTTTGAGTACGAAATGCAGAATGTGCCCTTTAGTCAGGAATTTATAGTTTTTGCAATACAAAAGTTTTAAAATATGCATTGCAACACTACATACCAGGGACATAAGTCACCATCACAAGATACCCAAAGCTTGTAACGTGCCATTTTCCAAAATGTGTGCCATCTGACCAGCTGTATCGGGATGGACACACACACACACACACACACACACACACACACACACGGAGTGAATCTGAGTCTGACTCACGGTGTTTTCCTTTTTAAGAAAACTAGGCAAAAGTACCATCTCCTTTACATAGGTTCAGTAGTAACTCGATCTAAATGCCATTAAATTTGGGTTTTACAATATCCTGTGGCACTACTGATTCAGGGAACTAGACTGCACTGTGTGAACTGATTCTGGAACTGGAATTGCCTAGAACCGATGTAAGGTGAAAACTAAGAAGATTGGAATACAGTTGCAAAAAGAGATAACTTATCCTCTCCTTGAATTATCCTTTCGTTAGTTTTGACTCTATTCCCTTCACAAATGCACTCAATCCCCGGGTTTTGTACAGTATTTAACTATTATATAGAGAACACCAGAGTTGCCTTTGATACAATGTGTGATTGATAAATTGATTTCAGAAGGCACTCTTCTGTCCTGCTGCCAATTTCCATCCTTGGTTACATGGTTGTAGAAGTAGAGTCCTTTAAGATCCTGGGCTCTATAATTTCTCAAAAGTTAAATTGGTCAAGCAACATCAATAGTATTATTAAAAAGGTCCACCAGAGGTTGTATTTTTTGCGTCAACTAAGGAAATTTAAATTGCCCCAGGAAGTGTTGATCCAATTTTACAGAAGCATCATTGAAACTGTTCTCTGTAATTATTTTACTGCTTGGTATGGTACAGCCTCCCAGACAGACAAGAAAAGGCTCCAACGAGCTGTAAGAATTGCAGAAAGGGTCATTGGAGCTAGCTTGCCTACAATAGAGACAATCTATGCTACCAGAGTTAAGAAGAGAGCAGAGAGAATTGCAGATTCTTTACATCCCTGTCATCATCTGCTAGATTTACTCCCATCTGGACGTCGCTACAGGTCTTCATATACAAAATCGGGCAGGCACAGGAACAGTTTTTTCATTGACTACGCAAAAGCATTTGACTGTGTCGACCACAGCAAACTAAGGCAAGTTCTTAAAGAAATGGGAGTGCCTGATCACCTCATCTGTCTCCTGAGAAATCTCTATGTGGGACAAGAAGCTACAGTTAGAACTGGATATGGAACAACTGATTGGTTCAAAATTGGGAAAGGAGTACGACAAGGCTGTATATTGTCTCCCTGCTTATTTAACTTATATGCAGAATTCATCATGCAAAAGGCTGGACTGGATGAATCCCAAACCGGAATTAAGATTGCCGGAAGAAATATCAACAACCTCAGATATGCAGATGACACAACCTTGATGGCAGAAAGTGAGGAGGAATTAAAGAACCTTTTAAATGAAGGTGAAAGAGGAGAGCGCAAAATATGGTCTGAAGCTCAACATCAAAAAAACCAAGATCATGGCCACTGGTCCCTTCACCTCCTGGCAAATATAAGGTGAAGAAATAGAGGCAGTGAGAGATTTTACTTTCTTGGTCTCCTTGATCACTGCAGATGGTGACAGCAGTCACGAAATTAAAAGACGCCTGCTTCTTGGGAAAAAAGCAATGACAAATCTAGACAGCATCTTAAAAAGCAGAGACATCACCTTGCCTACAAAGGTCCGTATAGTTAAAGCTATGGTTTTCCCAGCAGTGATGTATGGAAGTGAGAGCTGGACCATAAAGAAGGCTGATCGCTGAAGAATTGATGCTGGAGGAGACTCTTGAGAGTCCCATGGACTACAAGAAGATCAAACCTATCCATTCTGAAGGAAATCAGCCTTGAGTGCTCACTGGAAGGACAGATCGTGAAGCTGAGGCTCCAATACTTTGGCCACCTCATGAGAAGAGAAGACTCCCTGGAAAAGACCCTGATGTTGGGAAAGATGGAGGGCACAAGGAGAAGGGGATGACAGAGGATGAGATGGCTGGACAGTGTTCTCGAGGCTACCAACATAAGTCTGACCAAATTGCGGGAGGCAGTGGAAGACAGGAGTGCCTGGCATGCTCTGGTCCATGGGGTCACGAAGAGTCAGACATGACTAAATGACTAAACAACAACAACTACTGAGGCCTTGGATATAAAATGTAGTTGGCAGTGAGCAGGAAATAGCCATTGCACTTGAAAACACATTTTATTGCAGTACTCTGCTTGCCTCAGTGAAAAAAATAATAATTACATAAGTAACAATAACAGGCTTTGATATCACCATATGGTAAGATAAGGAAAAATAGATATTTATATGAAACATCCACAGACATTACAATGTCTAGGTCTCAGGGCTTCTGCCTTGGACTGCAATTCTATGCACGTTAACCCTGCAAAACATGATGACTTACTTCTGAGTAAATATGCATGGGATTACACTGTCAGTTAGCATGTGTGTGTTAATTTTGCAAATGGAAAAGGGACATGTTGATTCCTTGTTAAGATATAACAAGAATTCCAAAAGCTCTATTGTACTAAATGTCGGACACTATTTATTTATTTATTTATTTATTTATTTATTTATTTAGATTCAGCAATAGATTTATGACAATAAAAATACAGGATGCAGGTATTGTGGTAAGGTTCTGGTAACAGTGGCAGCACAAGAACAAAATTCTGGGGAAGAGGCAAAGTGTATTTCCAGGTGAGTGAGAAAGAAAAATAACAGCATATATTAAGGACAAGAGTTCAGAAATGGGGGGTGAGTGAGGGGCAAGCTCCTTGTTTGAGGGGGTGCTTGCCCTCCCTGACCCTCACCCTCCCTCTGGTGCCAGCTATGTGTGATAAAGCTCTACATGTTTTGGTGTTACATTGTTCATTGTGTCTAACATTATATTGTTCTTAATAAACCTCAGATGATTCAGTATTAGAGTTTTTAAGCCTCTGAGATGTCAGCAAACCAAAGATTGAACTAAGAAAAAAAAGCCAACTCTGGAATATTTTCCCAAGATAATAAATTAAGTATTCTGATCCCTGTCCCCAGTTCATGAGAAAACAACTCACTGTAGTCCCTTCTGTAGTTTTCAGGTCAGAATTTAATTTTAACATTTTCTTTTTATGATTGAATAGGCAATAAATCCAGGGACCTAAGATTGAAATCTGTTTCTGCCCTTCCGGTAGGAAAGTGTATCTAAGGAAACTTGAAGGGAGAAGTTCCTTAACCAAAGATTGCAGGAAGAACTTAGGAGACAGGGAACTTCTGTTCTAGATGGTCATTCAGGGAGGCCAATAATTTTTTCCACTGTCAAAAGATCAAGAGACAGTTTCCTGTAAGATTCGACAGCAGTCACCATTTTTGAAGAATTGATTGGTCTGAGGTAGGAAGATTTATAAAATAAAAGTAGTAACGATTTGTATCTTTACGTCGGAGGAGGGGTTTCCTAGAGACCTGGTGAAATGAATCATAGAGTTGGAAGAGACCACAAGGGCCATCCAGTCCAACCCCCTGCCAAGCAGGAAACACCATCAAAGCATTCCTGATATATGCCTGTCAAGCCTCTGCTTAAAGACCTCCAAAGTAGGAGACGCCACCACACTCCTTGGCAGCAAATTCCACTGCCGAACAGCTCTTACTGTCAGGAAGTTCTTCCTAATGTTTAGGTGGAATCTTATAGAATTCCTGTTTCCCTTGGCCAGGAAGAGGCATGGAGGTACGTAGACAAGCAACAGTGTAACGTTTTCACAATATTTCCTGAAAAATTGCTTCACAGGGGGAAGCGAATGACCTCCACAATGGTGGTGGAGGAGGAAATATTATTCATTGTGAGAAACTCTCAAAAGGCTACTTCTAATGCTGATAGTTTTAGCAGGGAAAAATTAAAGACCTGTGTAATGGATTGATTCCACAAGTCATATGCCCATAGAATATCCCATAGAACAGAATTGTAGAGTTGGAAGGGAGCCCAAGGATCATCTAGTCCAGGCTTCCTCAACCTCAGTCCTCCAGATGTTTTGAGACTACAATTCCCATCATCCCTGACCACTGGTCCTGCTAGCCAGGGATCATGGGAGTTGTAGGCCAAAAGCATCTGGAGGGCCGAGGTTGAGGAAGCCTGATCTAGTCCAACCCCTGCCATGCAGGAATATGCAGCTGTCCCATACGGGGATCGAACCTGCAACCTTGACATTATCAGCACCACGTGCTAACCAACTGAGCTACCCATATGTGTAACTAGTCAAATGCTTCAGATTTATCATGCATAGAAAATGGGTCAGTGATACAAAGATTCTATACCTATAATGTGTGAAGTGATCCTGTGGTTGCAACCCTGAACATGCTTACTTGGAAATAGGTTCAACTCAAATCAAAAACATTTACTTCAAGTCAGTCTTATGTGATATAGATACAAATTTAAGGGGGGGCACACAGGGGTGGTGTCACTCTGTATGTAAAAAATGGGATGTAGCAGTCTTTCCCAACCTACTCTCATCAGCCCCAGCAAGCATGGCCAATTCTCAGGGAAGTAGTCCAAAATGTCTGGGGGGCACCATCAGTTTGTGGAAAGTTGGCACAGCCACAAACACAAAAGGGGCAGACACCTCTGCAGATTCACTGCGGGTGTCAATACCAGACTCCCACAATAATTCAGCACAGAGGACATACCAGTTTCCCCTTGATCAAAATATGGTAGTTTTGAGAATGCTCAAAGAAGACTTTCTACATCATTTTATGATGCTAGAAAACCTTCACACATTTCTCCCAGAATTCACTGTGGAGAATTCCCCAGACTGTTCCAGAGTGGCAGCCTTGGTTCATGCGGAGTGTTTGCTGAGGCTTCTTGAGCATAACTGTTGCCTCACACGAATGCATCACAGAATACACCAAACATTCATACATAGCTTTGCATGACAGGACACTGACAGTGGACAGGCTGCCATTACAAATTTACTTGCAGAAGAACTTCTGCTGAGCTCCCAAGAAACCCTAAGGTTGTCCACTAATAACACCCTGAGACTGTTGGCTCAAGTCTATCCTAATACTGTTTATATGCTAACAAGGAACACATACAATTTCATTGCTAGTGGGTTGGTTTTTTTTGAAAAGCACACCAAAGCAAACACTAGCATGTTAAAAAGCATACATTTGTTTTTGAAATGTTGTATTTGTTGTGTATATGTTTATTATTCTAAAATGAATACCTGGGTATATCTCTATGTTTGATTATGCAGACAGGTGCTGAAGATAACATTTTGTAATGTACAAGTCTGGTTAATTTCCCCATAGCTACCTACTTTGCTATTAATATCACTGCAGCTTGCTGTGATGCAACCAACTCCCACCCTTTTCCGAGAACAGTGCAGGCAGCCTCTCTGATAAGTCAGAGGCAGCAGTTAGCTGCTCTTTATAAAAGTCACTGAAACTTTGCACACTTCCTCACTGGGCTAGCTCCTCAGAAAATATGAAGCTCGTTTACAGGATTTTGCTCCAGACAGCTCTGCTGCTATTTACAAATGGCTCTGCAGCGACAGATGATAGCAGCACAGACAGCGCCGGAGAAGAAGAACTGACTGGTGCTTGTCCAATACAACTCAAACGCAGCGGGGAATGTGATGGAGAGGAATGCCCGTATCGGATAACCTTGCCTCCAATGACCATCCAGCTGCCCAAGCAGTTTCGACTGATTGAGAGAACACTCAAAGAAGTGCAGAACCTTAAGGAAGTTGTAAACAAGATGAAGAAGTCCTGTGAAGACTGCAAGCTGCAGGCAGATGAGAATCCAGAAAAAGACAGCAACGAATTCCTGCCACCTGGCACAGACGCTCCAGTTGACAATAGCAAAATACAAGATAACAGGGTAAAAGAATTGCAGAACAAGGTTTCCAGGCTGTCAGCCAGTCTGAAGAATGCAAAGAACCAAATCCATTCTTTACAGAATCAGCTGGAGCACATGAACCTCATAAACATGAACAACGTGGAAAGCTATGTGGACAGCAAAGTAGCCAACCTGACATTTGCTGTGAACAATCTGGATAATAAATGCTCTTCAAATTGCCCAGCCACACAACCAAAACCAGGTAGGTCAGCTTTTACTATTTTACGAAAAGTATCGGAACAGCATTTCCTTACCTACACCTGTTAACTCTTATTACTTTTTGCCACCTACTAAAAAAGAAAAAGTAAATACTAGTAGTTAATTGACCCATATTACTTTACAATTGGGGCATATCTGGATATTGAAACAGATGAGAATCTAGCACCTCTGAACTTCATAATGGGTTTTTCTTTTCGTGCTAAAAGGATTTTGAACACACACACACACACACCCATACTTTCTTTTTGTCAGCGTCTGACACAGCAGTTACGTTACAGGCAAATTCTTACATTCCTTTACTGAGCACAAGAAGAAAGCTTATGAGAAGAAGGGTGTGCATCTCAACTTTCCACGGATGTAACAGGTGGGGGAATGCAACCACACTACAATGTTCATCTGCATCCTTTGAGTTGCAGGGGGATGAGCTACCAATTGTTATGCACACCTTTTTTGCCAGTGGACAGACCTGGATTCAGGCCATAATCGTTAAGGATTTGGCCCTGTTAAAGTACAGAAAAATCAGGCTGTTAAAGGGTCTTTTGCACTGTTACACATGGGTAACTGTCCAAACTCAGAGCCGCTTGCACTGGTGAAATAAGGACGCCCTTTTACTTTTATCACTTCTGTTCAGGTAGAAAGAATGGAATAAATTGATTTCTCATACAGGACCAAGAAAGTAATGGTTATATTGAGATTTTAAAAAATGAATTCCATTTATCCTGGAGTGTGGACATATGAACAATGTTTTGTCTACTTTTTGTTACTGCTGTGTGCTTATCTTTTCTTCATACCACTTCCTAATGGAAGCATCAATTGTTTTATATTGGTGTGATTTAAAGCTTACAGCTACATAAATTTTAAAAACAAAAACAAAGAAACTCAAAAATATTTCTTTGAATATTATTTTGAATTACACTTCAAAATGTTAATAAATAACTTGCCATATTACATACATTTGGGGACACAGAGGAAGGTGAAGTCTTACAGATGGATGACACAAATGATTATGTTTTACAGCTGCACATGTGTAAATATGAGCAACATTAATATATCCCAAATGAACAGCATGTGATATACTGAGAGTGGAATCTTGGCAATGTTGCACGAAATAAACAATGTTACATGAAATATCATTTTGACTGCTACTTTCCCCAACCCATCTATTTTTAGTTGTTGCACTTAAAAGAACATTATCCTGTTACAATAACAAGAAATTATTTTGTAATTCATAGCTCTTGCTAGAAAACAGTGCTTGGAATCAGTTCGTGTTTGTCTTTTTGTTTTGTTTTTAAAAGTGCACTTAAAAATAGTTCCCATAATTGCTGAGTGAACTAAATGTGAATTAAGTTCATTGCGAAATAGAATTTCGAACGATGCCTACTTCACCTTCAAGTTCATTCTGTTAGGTGACTCCTTTGAGTGTATCTGAAAGTACATTAAAATTCACTACATTCTAATACAATCGTACCTTGGTTGTCAAACGCCTTGGTACTCATGTTTCGGATCCCGAATGATCAAAACCCAGAAGTGAGTGTTCCGGTTTTCATACTTTTTTGGGAAGCCAAACGTCCAATGTGGCTTCTGCTATTGTTTCCGACGTGCCTGCACAATTAATTGGAAGCCAATCGGAAGCCACGTCAAATGGACTTCCAGAACGCATTTTGTTCGAAAACAAAGGTATGACTGTATTCAGCAAAATTAAAAGAACAAGACTCTTAACCAAAAGACAAAACAATTTATAGACTAATTGTCTCTGAAAAGCAATCAAACTGCATATGTATTGCTGGCTGCACTTCTCTAAAGCAACAATAATTACAGCGGTATCTCAGGTTACAGACGCTTCAGGTTACAGACTCTGCTAACCCAGAAATAGTACCTCAGAGTACGTTGTATCTATTAGATGTATTAGATTGATAGTTTACACATATTCATATGGGGGTGGGTACAATGAGCAGACCTATTGGGAGCATCTATGCACCTCTTAAAGTAAACCTGAGTCCTCTTCCTTTACCAAAGACTGCATCACTACCCAAAAATCAATACTGATGCCTGATTATGAAAACTTCAAACTCTCTCAATACTCTCTCACTTGTCTCTTTGCTCCCCTCCAACAAATTTGGGTGGCAAATATTTCCCCTCCCAACATAATTTATAAGAAGAATCAACATAACTCAGACAACATTTTCTCATTCCAAATGATATTAACTGAATGCTGCTGTGTCAATAATTTAATGGAAAAAATGTAAGAGCATTTCATTTGTAAAGCTTGTTGGGCTTCTATCATAACTGGCTCGGGAAATAAAATGGGCCATAATCTTCAGGAAACACCTGGAAGAAATACTTTATATCATAAAGTGTTGCATTCCTGCTTAGTATACTGTCCAATTTCATTTCCACTCTAAAATCCAGAGGTTACATAATAACACGTTTACAGGAAACCACTGTCATGCTCTTAAATGACATTTTTCTGAGTGTCAGTGTCAATTGTACATGACAGCCTACAAATAGCTAGGAAAAAACAACAGGTGACACCAACACTCTAGGCCAATCTTGTAAGAAATAAAACTATCCTGCTCTCCATAAGTGTAAAAAGACAGTGGTTAATGCAAAAGTTAACAAACGTCAAGTGGGGACTTGGCATTTGACCCTAGGTCAAATTGTCAACTGTCTCAATATAATTGTCATGCAAAAATTATGTGGATAGTTCTATTGCACACTGAGGAGTGCAACATAAAACATTCGGTGAAGAAAAAATGAGAGTTCTCACACAAAACAATGAAATAATATAAAAGCTATGCCTCTGATGGTCCTCCAAGTTAGTTCATGAAATAGAACCAAGTAATGGATGTTTCTTTGTCTGGAGGCCACCTATTTTTTCCTCCTCCCCTTTGACCTTTGTGGGCTTGTGATCCCACAAGGATCAGATGTGTATATGATATGAAATGATAGCTCATGTGGGAACAAGCAAACAAAAATCCAAGCAAGTTGTGGGCAATAGCAGAAGACACAACATACCCTTGTCAAGAAATTACTATTCCCAGGTCGTCGTCGTCCCCACCCAAATAAGGAGAGGTAGAGGCAGCAATTTACCTAAGTAGAAAGTCTTCTATAAGAAATAGACTTGGAATTGCAAAAGTTACCAAGTGTCATCAAATCCAGCTCTAACCACATATTAAATTTAAACTAGTGCCAGCAGATGCTTCCCCTGTTTTCCTCTAGGGTCATTTCCTACATTACTGATATTATTATTATTATTATTGCCGCAATGACTTGCAAAAACACAGAAAAAAGCTGTTCTCTGATATCTTTGAGCTATAATTTATTCTATATCCATGCACACTGCACAAATGGAAGGGTGACTAAAACTCTATATTCCATTATGGATTCAGATTGCTTTCTATTATGCTATACAAGTTAAAAATGGGTTGTAAATAACGCGGCTAACTTTCTTTGTCCAGTTATACAGATTCTGCAAGGAGACTGTTCCAATTATTATGCAGCAGGCAAAGAGCGTAATGGAATCTACAGAATTACTCCTGATCCAAGACATGATAGCTTTGATGTTTACTGTGAGATGGAATCTATGGGAGGTGGCTGGACAGTGTTCCAAATGCGTCAGGATGGCAGCACCAGCTTCAACAGAACATGGAAAGAATACAAGAATGGCTTCGGAAACCTGAGTAGAGAATTCTGGCTAGGGAATGACAAAATTCACCTTCTGACCAAAAGCAAGGAGATGCAGCTGAGGATTGAACTTGAGGATTTCAACGGAGTCAAAGAATATGCAAAATATGAACAGTTTTATGTGACCAATGAATTTCTCAAATACCGCTTAAGTATTGGCAAATACAGTGGTACAGCTGGGAACGCCCTGCAATTCAGCAAACATTACAACCATGACCAAATGTTCTTCACTACCCCAGATAGAGACAATGACAGGTATCCATCAGGAAACTGTGGAGCATACTATAGCTCTGGGTGGTGGTTTGATGCATGCCTGGCGGCTAATCTAAATGGCAAATATTATCACAAAAAATACAAAGGTGTTCGCAATGGAATTTTCTGGGGCACCTGGCCAACAGCTTCGGATAATAGTCTAAATGGTTACAGACAACCTTTCAAAAAGGTCAGAATGATGATGAGACCCAAAGTCTTTGCGCCATGAATTAGTAACTTCTCAATATTGACACTTTTCTCCAGTATCTGAGTGCAATTTAAAAAACAACAACTGTTATATCTCATGTTTAAATACTTTCCCCCTGAGAAAACACCTCTTCCAAAGGCACCCTAATGTACGGCATCTCTCCTGATAAATTCTAAATGTACCGGGAACAATTCAATTGTTTGGTAACAAATAATGTGTCACCCTCATCCATTAACTTCTGTTAGGTAAGAAGATGGGTGTAAGCTTATTTTACAAAGTTGACTTCAAAGGCATTCCACTATTGCAGTATCACAAAACAATGCCTCAGCCACCCACAGGCCAAAACCAGATTTGTAGAGTTGGAGAGCAACAGTTTCAGACCCTTAATGTACTGCTTCCTCATCATATTCCATAAATATCTCTGCAGAACCACCAACCTGCTGCAAAGCCATGAGCCCAAACTGCCTTAAACTCAAGTATTCCAAGACAACTAGTTGACCTTCATCTGCTTATTACTATATTTTTCTATGTAAATAATAGATTCAATTTGTTATAGTTTAATAATTCATTGCCACTGTCAACTAGCTTTTTTTTAACCATGTGACTGTACCAAAACAAAAACAATACATTTTAATCTAAAGGCTAATAAATGCTGTTAAGGAAGCATTTCTTATGATGTTGCTATTTTTATATATGAGCAAACATTGCAATAAAGGTAAAGGTAAAGGGACCCCTGACCATTAGGTCCAGTCATGACCGACTCTGGGGTTGCAGCGCTCATCTCGCTTTATTGGCCGAGGGAGCCGGCGTACAGCTTCCAGGTCATGTGGCCAGCATGACAAAGCCGCTCCTGGCAAACCAGAGCAGCACACAGAAACGTTGTTTACCTTCCCTCAAACAGATTTCTGGTATATTGCTGGAATTATTATTATTTTTAAAAGAGCTACTTTAGGCAATTATGATCTAAGTGATCTTGCTTCTTCGGTAGGCATTTCCAAAGCTGGCTAATATAGGTGTATATATCTCTTTATGCAACAGAAGGAACGTACAGGAGAGGCATCCTTACAATGCCTTATGTTTGTGAACAGTAAAGAGAGAAATGAATATAATATTTAATATTAAAACACAACAGGCTTTTCAAATGTCCAAATACATTTAGAATTTTCATTGCGTATTGTTGCTAATGACCAAAGTATGTGGATTCACGTGTGTGTGTGTGTGTGTGTGTGTGTGTGTGTGTGTGTGTGTTGTTAAAGGGGCTTTGCTAGATGGAATTATGCCCAATTGTGCCATGCAATTTGGCAATTTTCCTTCATTGTAAATGTCTTTTAACTGGTGAGGGAAACCAAATCTAATACTGAGAGATTCTATCACCTTCGCTATAAAATGTTACGTATCATCATTAGAGGTTGCTGCTGGCCTGGTGAGTTTTCTAGATGAAAGCATCCTTAAATTACAGGATTGGATCCAGTGTGTCCCATCTGAAAATGGAAGGGTTCCTTCTGTTCTCTGTTCACTGTTCATCTAATCCCCCTTCCAGGCTCTCATGTCACCTCTCATACTTTTCCGGGGTTTCCTCAGTTATCTGAAGCAGTTTTACAGAAGGCTGCAGGGGAAAATAGACTCCTGGGGAACATCCTGTGAGTGAAGTTCGAACACAGGATTCAACCCAAAATGTAGAAATGAATGTAATCACTTGTTATGATGTACAGTAAAAGATTTCCTCCAAACCATGTTGAAGTCAATGGAAGATAAGTATCTACTGTAATTTTGATTGGTTTTGGTTTCTGCATTTACATACTGTACAGTGCTTAAAGATCTGCACAACTGACTACTAGTTTGCTTCTGGGCACAATTCTGATTGCTGTTTTTTGCCACTCAACTGTAGGTCTGGGATGAGGTGTATGAAACCCCCCCCCATGAACTTGCCTATGTGCAGCGATTCTTGGCTTAGGCCCTGCTCCAAATGCCTCCCAAATGTGGTGGGTGGCTTCTGGGGACAGTTCCTTTTCTGTGGTGGCACCCAGACTTAGACCTCCCTTCCCAAGCACAGTTCCAAAGCTTATATCACGATCTTTTAGGTAACAATAAAACATTTGTAATTTGCCTGAATGTCTGGCAGCACCTTATTTGCAATGCTTTTTATCCATAATTTATTTGCTCATTTATTACTTTCATTTCATTGTTAGATATTAGGGATGGGAGACCTTTTCTTTTTAGTCTGATGGTCACATACCCCTCATGGGAGACCTTCCAAGGATGACATGTCAGGGGTGAATGCAGCAGGAGCAGCAACGTTTTAATTTGGCACACAACAGTTACAGCTTCCTGCGTACAAGCATATACACACCTCTCAATCTAGGCATTACTACCATTCAAAGACCTATCTTAGCCAAGTAGGGCGGTTCAACAGAAGGCAGAGTAATTCACAACTAAAAGTGCAGTTAGATGAATCAGAAGAATACAAACATAGTTGCTAAGCTAGTTTTCTGTATATTAAATTGTGTTGTTTTCAGTTCAGATCTTTGTGTTGATGTGCCCAACAATTTAAAACTTGTTTAGCTACCACAGCTTCATTCAAACAATCTAGGTGCACTTTGTGAGAGTCCACACAATTTCTTGCCCATCACAGAATTAAAACTCTCAGTGTTCCCTAGATTGGACCACACATTTGTCCAAGACCGCACACTTAGTCCAAAATTAATCCTGGCTGTGAAGCTACCAGCTTTTTATTTATTTGAAATCCTTCCAATAAATAATGAAATTTTGCCATAGAAGGTGAACACCAGGTTTTGAAACAATTACCAATACTTTTCTTATTCGCTAAATGCTTTTATACAAATGAAAACGTCATATATCCTTTCCACAAAGGTTGGTTAAGTTGTATCTTTTCTTCTCCCTCCTCTTGAAGCAAAAGCTGTTGGTTTGCAGCACTTTTGTAAATTAAGAATGATTACATCAGATCTTCCTGCAAATTCCCAATGGGCACATTCAGGACAAAATACACACTTGCCAGTTCAAAGTGCTCATCCAAGCACTGAATGTGCCCAATCTCTTGGCATAAGTTGAACACTGCTACAAAGCAGAAGCAGGAACCCTGGTGGCCCAGTGATTGACCTGCAGGGCTCCTGCCTGACAGCTGTTCACAACACAGAAGTTTGGGGAAAGGTCAATTGCTCAGTGCAGAAAAGTCTGCGTTCTGCAAGAAGAAAGTGCCAAGTCCGGTCCCTAGCATCTCCATTTAAACGGCTCTCTAGTACCAAGGAAGGGAGGCAGGTAGAGCAGAGTAGACTGCCAGCTGTCAGTCAGGAATAGATAGCCCTGGCTCTATCTCCAGTTTTAAATGCTTCAAAAGGACTGCAATGAAAATGGGAGGAGGTGGGACTCAACAGCAGCCTTTAGAAAATCTAAAGAGAGCTTTCTCCACACTGTCAGAAGCCATGCCTTTGTAGGATTCCTGAGCACATGGAGTGAATCCTCTCTGGGTACTGTTGAGCAAGGAGGGCGTTGATAGAGGAAAGGGTCTGCCACATTTCATGTGCATTAATTATCCCCACTTTCCTACTTCTAGAAAAGCGCTTGGGTAAGGCAGTTTAATGTAGACATATATTCAAAGCCTTATTAGTTTTGGATAGGCAATACTGTATTAACATATGTATTCTGGCAGAGAGAGTTTTGTTCAACAGGTACACTATAATCAAAGAAGCTGGGGCCTCTTACAATTTCTTAAGAATTACCCTTAAGAAGCAAAGCATTTCCTTCTATTAGAAGTGGGCTGCTTCTTCTGTGGAAAAGAACAGCTTCATTCATCTGCTACACTGCAAAGCAATAAAGCCACACCTAAAGCAATATGTTTTGGATCAATGCCTTTAAATCCTTTTAAAAATGAAGGCATTTAATAAGTATTATACACAAAACCCATTTCTAACTCTAGAAAGGCAAGCAGTAAATAGTAAATTTAAAATTTAGAAAACCCAAATATTGAAAAACAGCTCGACATTTCAAAATGAGAAATTATAGGCCATAGATAAGAGCAAATAGAACAAGTTTCATCAAAGTGAGTTCTTGTAACCCTAAAAGAGTGGGAGAAGTTTATCAACAAGGAATACAGGATGGTGATTTGGACATTACTGAAGCTGTTGGTTGTTCCTTCTGCACTAGAGACCTACCTGGAATCTATGGATAAAACAGATTTTAAAAACCCAGCACTGGGTGCAAAGCAGGGGATCTAAGCAGACACCAAAGGTCAGGGGGTTGGGGGCAAGAAGAGTTCTACAGCAAGCCTATTTCTCCACAGTGTTATTAGTAAAAGTAAATTTTAGAATCTTGACAACAGAGACTTAAGCACACACACTCAGTACAGTATGATATACAGAATAAGGAAAGTATTCCACTGGCATCAAAGATGTTTTAATGTAATCCAGCACTTTTAAATGCCTGCCTTTTTAAAAATCCCAGCAGATTAATTAAGCACTTCCCTCTGACCTTGAAACCCTCATGTCTTATTTCCTCTTTTTGACCCCTGATTTAAGAAAAGTAGCAAAATAAGGATAGTTATTTTAACACCTGCAATTATTCCAATCGTATTCTGATATGCATACAAAAGGCGAAAACATTTATATGCTTCTTACTGCCATTGTTAATAAATGCAGAACATAGTTTAACACTGAAGATTTGTCATTTAGAAAGTTAATAAAACTTCGTACAACAAAGGGCTCATCCACACCTACCTTTTGCCCCACACTTTCAAGACACAGCTTCATACTTTAAAGTGCTTTGTCTAAGCACCCCCTTCTTCTTTTTGCCATGGTGCTTTCCCTGCGAAAATCGGCACTTTAACACTGAATCAGAACAAAAGGCAATAAAGGGTTTTCTGTGGATTGCCATTTGCTCTGATTCAGCAGTAAAAGCAGAAAGAGGGGGGGATGCTAGGACACAGCACTTTAAGGTGCAGGCCTGTGCCTAGAAGCATGGCACAAAAGGAAGTCTGGACAAGCCCTCTGCGTCACATTTTGAACAACAGAACATTTACTCACATTGACATAAATAAGGTGGCAGCTAAGGTGGCAAGCATGTTAGCAGCAAGGTCTTCAAATGGTGTCAGATAATATGCATGTGGACTATGCTCTGTTAGGCATATTTTCTCCATGGCTGAAAATGCTACATTTGTATTCATGCCCAGATAATAGCTGAATAAATAATCTACTCAGTACATATACACTTAAGGAGAAGCATCTTTAACACAAAGAATTTTGCTAAAGTCTACTTCAAGTGCATTAGTATCAGTGTATCTTAGCAGGGGTGGAGGAAGGGGGTGCGGTAGAGGTGGTCCGCCCCGGGTGTCACCACTGTGGGGGGGTGACAAAATGCTGGGCGGCACCCATGGCAGGGCCTGCAGCACCTCCGAGCCACACGTCTCTCCTGTGAGTGACGGGGTGGTTTGTGTGTCTGCAGGCTCCGTGCTGCCCAAACGGTCCGCCCGCCACCTCTCTCTCAGCTGCAGGGCAGCTGAGTGGGAGAAGGCAGTTAGACTCCTCAGAGGGCATTTTGCCACGGCTGGCCCTGCCCCCGCAGGCGGCTGGCCTCATCCCCGTGGGCGGCTGGTCCTGCCCCTGGGTGCAGGGCATGCGCGCTGCCCCAGGCACCTGATCGGCTTGCTCCGTCGCTGATCTTCCCATGCACCAAAATGAATTTTCTGCCCTGCTGTTGGCCTCATCAGAAGCTACCAGCATGTACTTTTAACAGTTCCAGAACTTTTTGAATACATACACCTAGGGGTTATATATCTTTCCGACCATGTCAATGTTGGCAGATATACCTCCATTGTATTGCTGATTCCACATGCCTACTAGCAGGTTCTGTAATAAACTCTGGCATTCACAATGATAGTCACATTATCACCAGTGTCATGATTTCCCCAGTGATAAGTCGGACAGGATAGAAATGGTTTGCCTAACTGCTGTTAAGAGCCTTTGGGGTGGAGGTGAAGGCAACATCTGTCTTACTTTTTATGCCAATGTAGTTATAGGGCTTTAATGTTGCTCCAAAAGCTTTGCAAGGTTTAGATTTAGCAAGAATTGGAATGTGCCACAATGTTTGGATTAAGTAAATGCCTGAAAGTGTTTTCAAAACTGTTGCTGGGTGAACATTTTTATAGCTAAAGTTAGAAGTTTCACAAATTATGTGCACTTGATATATGTGGGGGGGGGATACCTTTAAAAAGAGGCCAGTGAGCACATGTTTATAACTGGACCAGCAGTAGCTGTGAGAAAGGCAACTGAATTTGGAATACTTAGTACAGTTCTCATCGCCTCACCTAAAAAAGGATATCTTAGTTTCGGGAAATGTTCAGAAAAGGGCAACAAAAAATGATCAATGGGATGGAACAGGGGCAAAACAAGGCTTTCTTTCACCCGGGTCAAAGACTCAGTTTGGCACCCATCCCACATGCATTTACCCATTGGCATACACACACACACACACACCTCAACACATTTGTTTTTAAAGGGCATCAAAAGTCCAACAAAACTTTGAATCATAGAACTGTAGAGTTGGAAGGGACCCCAAGGATCATCTATTCCTTTTTTTTTTAAAATATTTTTATTAATTTTCCAATTAAAACCAATTATATCACATTCAATATTTCAAATTATACACATATATATATCAATCAAACCGAATGTTATGCCAAATCATCTAAAGAATTTTTTATTTGGGTTCCCATGCTTCAAGAAATTGGGAATTCCTCGCAACTGTCCACTGCCGTCTTTTTTCTAAAGTTCAAATCGTCCTCCAAGTTCATAATAATCCAGATCTTCCCCTTACAGTCACATAGATGTTTTCCACTTTCATCCGATTGTTTCCCAGCCGCTGAGATAAATATCAAACAACGTTTCACAGATGTTCTTTCTCCTGTGTGAGTTAATCAGTCCAGCCTCCCCATAAATCTTCTTAATGGAGCTCCTTGTTGCGTCGAAGCAGCCCGAAGCAGCGCCATCTCAAAAAGCTCAAATCACTTTCGCTTTCTCTCATAGCCATGAAGATTCACGATCATTATAGAATTTACAGCTTTTTCAGGCAGGAGACCCAAACATCAAACCATAAACTCTTGGTAAATTAATGGATCTCCTTGCCCTATAGCTGAACTTAGCTTCAGGTCGCTGCTCCAATTTAAAGTGCGTCACAACTCATAAATCCTCCGAGCGCGTCCAGAACTCCTTCCGCCCGACTAGGGGGAGGCTTTTCTCATCGGCAACTCCACATCTTTAAACAAATATGCTCAGTAACAACAGTTATAAAGTTCAACTCACACAGTCTTTTGCTTCTCTTTCACTCCAAACAAGCCAGGACATCGCGTCCGGGAAGGTACGAGGCAACAATATGAAGGAAAAAAAAAATAAAAACTCGCTTCCCTTATCGCTCCGTCCCCATCAATCCTTCTTCCAGATGCAGTACAATCTTTAACTCCTCTCCTTTCAGCAGCATAAATTTCTCAGCAGTAAACAGCGCTTCTTCCCCTCCTTCTGAAGTATGTCCATAGATTTAAGCCTAATTATCTTCTTTAACCATGGAAATCCCCGCCATGCAGATTAGCGTCCGGGAGTCCTGGCCCTCGTAAGTGCTCAGCCCAAGCTCCCCCCACTCCAAAAACAGTCGGAGTGGGTCTGGGGGCATCGCGGGCCAGCGGCCCCTCTCCGTAACCCCCGGAGAGGGTAGGGGGTTGCCATTTACTCCCCTAGCAACCGCCAAATTCCTTACGAAGGTCAGAGAGATGGAAAACAGGTCCGCCATTCCTGCAGGCGGAAACCGGAACCCCCAAGGATCATCTATTCCAACCCCCTGCAATGCACATATCTCAACTAGATCATACATGACAGGTGGCCATCCAACCTCTGCTTAGAAACCTCCAATGAAGGAGAGTCCACAGCCTCAACTCGGTACCTCTGTTTCCTCATAAGCAAGATTCCTAGAGAGGAAGGGAATTTGGGGAGTGGACACACACACACGGTCGTCCCCCTATAGCAACCTGCAACTCATTTCCCCTAAGGCAGGCATAGGCAACCTTGGCTCTCCAGATGTTTTGGAACTACAACTCCCATCATCCCTGCCCTAAGGTAATGCATTTGTGTATGTTTTTTTCATTAATAAATGCATTTATATACAGACTTTAATGTAGTATATGTATACAGTGGTACCTCGACTTATGAAGGCGATCCGTTCCGCGGCGCTCTTCGTAAGTCAAAACCTTCGATCGTTGAAGCGTCTATTTTGCGCATGCGCGAAGCGCGATTTTGCGCTTCTGCACAGGCACAGAACGCACACGCGGTGAAAAGACCTCTGGGTTTGCCAACTTCGGAAGTCGAAACCTTCGGAAGTCGAGGCATTCGGATGTTGAGGTACTACTGTATTTGTATACATTACTTGGCTAGAGAACAGCACTGCAAAATTCAGAGAAGTAGAAAAGTTGAATGGTGGCTGTGTTTTGGCTTGCGAATTGTTTTGGAAAGTGCAAATTAGGTAAATTTGCTTTTTAATGTGAACTGAATCAAATTTCTCCCCATGCCTACATTTTGCACCATATCTTATGTCACTCTGAATGGTGCTATCTGGCTTTTGGGAGAAAAAAGACTTACAAAGCCTATTACACACGGAGAAATTTGGGATTGCTTACCCAATATCTATTAACATAATCCAAGGAATATTGAATGACCTATGAAGAGATGATATTGTATCCTACATAGGAGAAATGGACTCAGAGAAGAACACCCGGGGCATCCACAAACAACTTCTTTTGAATAGGTTACTGAAGCTGCTTCGGATTAACAGACTAACATATTCCAGTGCTGTTCTCATGCCATAAAGGTTACAAGCCTGTCTGAAGGGACAAGCAATCGCCCCTCTGATGGAATAATAGTCTACCTTCACAGATCTCAAGAAATAAGCCTCAGCTCTATTGATTAGTGATCATTATTCATTTATTTTGTATCCCTCATTCCTTTATTTCAATAAGCAATTCCACCTTCCAATTGCCTTTTGGCCTACTGAAGTACAGAGAGTGTATGTGCTTTCACTATCTCAATACAAATACATTGCAGCTTCATGCCACACCTTGATACTCTCAATGTAATTGTATAAAACCTGACTACAAATTCCTCCTAAAAGAGGGATAGGCAAACTTGGCCCTCCAGATGTTTTGGGACTACATCTCCCATCATCCCTGACCACTGGTCCTGTCAGCTAGGGATCATGGGAGTTGTAGTCCCAAAACATTTGGAGGGCTGAGTTTGCCTATGCCTGTCCTAAAATCTGCATATATCACAGAATATGTACTTAGTCACATGCAAAACAAACTGTGGGAAAACAGGAACACAAATACATATTTTGCCTTAATGAGTACAATGTTGACAGCTTTACAACAGTTGGCAAAGTGACATATTGCAAAATTATCTTTGTCAACATTCCAGCATGTCTGTGGCATAAAAACAAAAAGCAAAACACACAGAAGGGTTGGGCTTCTGAAAAACAAGATAACAGTCCAATACTGTCTTCCAGTTGCAATCACTTCCATGTTACCCTTGCATAGGTGGAGTCGACCATTGACAGAACCTTTATGACAGAGAAATCCCAGTCAATCTTGCAGAATCAGAGCGAGGACATATGCAGTAGAACCAACTGTCGTAAAACAGATGCAGCAATACTGCAATGAAGATGTCATAAGGTGAAAGATGCATGTATGGTTCCTCTGTCTGACATGCAGCTCCCTAAAGCTCAAGGGCCCTTCAGGAGCAAAAAGCTGGCAATTTCATTCCTCTGTGATGTTCTCAGAACCCAGGCCACCACTGAGAGTGCTCAATAAACTTATTATTGCTTAATACATTATTCTTTTCTAATGCTACTTAGCAGCAGCAGGTATGCCCACAGGAATTGAGGGGGTGGGGGTGGGAAATACAGTGGTGCCCCGCAAGATGAATTTAATTCATTCCGCGAGTCAATTCGTTTTGCGAAAAATTCGTCTTGTGAATCGCAGTTTCCCATAGGAATGCATTGAAATTTCTTTTTTTGCTCATAGGAACGCATTAATTAAATTTCAATGCATTCCTATGGGAAACCGCGATTCGCAAGCCGAATTTTTCGCAAAACGAATTCGTCTTGCGAGTCACCATCAGATCGCAAGACGCATTCGTCTTGCGAAAAATTAGTCTTGCAGGGCATTCGTCTTGCGAGGTACCACTGTAATAATAACTAAGCAGACATAGGCAAATAGCATCAAAGAACAGGTCTTTTGCGATAGATCTGGGGACTGAATTGTGGTGAGCTTTAGGTAACTTTGGCTTCTGCAAAGATTATAGTTTAGGTCTATTCCTTCATCGTTTCTCTGTGAGTTGTCTCCCTTCACCCCATCCAGCCCTTAGTTATTGCTACAATCAACCTCCTAGCCCCGCCTTGCAGTTCCCTGCAAAGAAAAACCCAACACTTAGTGGGATAGCAGCCTCTCCTTTCCCCACTGACTCTAGAGTTTTCCTCCACCAAGCACTTAAGAAACAGTATTTAAGTAATATTTATGAATTACTGGAAAGCAGTTTTAGCCATTTGTCGGAATCTGATAGACAGCAGATCTTGCCACTACATGCCCTGATGACCTTTCGCGTCCCTGACAAATCAACATATCATTGGTTTCCATTGTCTCTTGTATTACAACAAGTGCTTAGCACACCTTTTGAGCTTGGTGTGTCAAAATTCGCCAAAAAACCGAGCATAACTGGGTGGTGTGTCACTTCAAGAAAAAAACCATAATTTTGTGATATTTATAGTTTAAATAACAAAAATGTGTAATTGTAATATATAACAATTTTTATATTGTGTGTGTGTGTGTGTGTGTGTGTGTGTGTGTATACGAAACCAAAAACCCCTTATTTATCACCAAAGTGCCCAGAGTTGTTGAGCTTTTTTGGGGGGGAGCTGCTGACCAAAGTTTGGGAGGTTTTTTTGGGGAGTGCAAAAGGTTTTAACAGTGGGTTTTAACAGCGGAGACAAGCTGTAGCGTGAGGAGGAGCAGGAGAACAAATGGGGAGGGGGGACAACAACAACAGCACAAATGGGCCGATGGGGCACGTGCCAGCAGTGAGGGCTCTGCATGTCACGTCTGACACGCGTGTCATAGGTTCGCCATCACTGGCTTAGCAATTATGTTAGGTTTAGCACACTGATTCATGGGCTCAACTACATAACACTCTATGAAGAAAATGTTTGGTTTTGCACATTTCCCAACGGCATCTCCCAAGGACTTTTCACTTTTAGATAAGCAGTGGCATGGTGCAGGATAGCTTAATTGCTAAAAACCATGGTGAAACTTTACACTACATCTAAAGAATATATCTATAAAGAACTCACAGAATACTGCTGCAACCCCGAGGTTCACTGTCTGTAATCAGTTTATATCTTTGTTGTTTAGTCGTTTAGTCGTGTCCGACTCTTCGTGACCCCATGGACCATAGCACGCCAGGCACTCCTGTCTTGCACTGCCTCCCGCAGTTTGGTCAAACTCATGTTCGTAGCTTCGAGAACACTGTCCAACCATCTCGTCCTCTGCCGTCCCCTTCTCCTAGTGCCCTCCATCTTTCCCAACATCAGGGTCTTTTCCAGGGAGTCTTCTCTTCTCATGAGGTGGCCAAAGTATTGGAGCCTTAGCTTCATGATCTGTCCTTCCAGGGAGCACTCAGGGCTGATTTCCTTCAGAATGGATAGGTTTGATCTTCTTGCAGTCCATGGGACTCTCAAGAGTCTCCTCCAGCACCATAATTCAAAAGCATCAATTCTTCCGCGATCAGCCTTCTTTATGGTCCAGCTCTCACTTCCATACATCACTACTGGGAAAACCATAGCTTTAACTATACGGACCTTTGTCGGCAAGGTGATGTCTCTGCTTTTTAAGATGCTGTCTAGGTTTGTCATTGCTTTTCTCCCAAGAAGTAGGCGTCTTTTAATTTCGTGACTGCTGTCACCATCTGCAGTGATCAAGGAGCCCAAGAAAGTAAAATCTCTCACTGCCTCCATTTCTTCCCCTTCTATTTGCCAGGAGGTGATGGGACCAGTGGCCATGATCTTGGTTTTTTTGATGTTGAGCCTCAGACCATATTTTGCGCTCTCCTCTTTCACCCTCATTAAAAGGTTCTTTAATTCCTCCTCGCTTTCTGCCATCAAGGTTGTGTCATCTGCATATCTGAGGTTGTTGATATTTCTTCCGGCAATCTTAATTCCGGCTTGGGATTCATCTAGTCCAGCCTTTCGCATGATGAATTCTGCATATAAGTTAAATAAGCAGGGAGACAATATACAACCTTGTCGTACTCCTTTCCCAATTTTGAACCAATCAGTTGTTCCATATCCAGTTCTGACTGTAGCTTCTTGTCCCACATAGAGATTTCTCAGGAGACAGATGAGGTGATCAGGCACTCCCATTTCTTTAAGAACTTGCCATAGTTTGCTGTGGTCGACACAGTCAAAGGCTTTTGCATAGTCAATGAAGCAGAAGTAGACGTTTTTCTGGAACTCTCTAGCTTTCTCCATAATCCAGCGCATGTTTGCTATTTGGTCTCTGGTTCCTCTGCCCTTTCGAAATCCAGCTTGCACTTCTGGGAGTTCTCGGTCCACATACTGCCTAAGCCTGCCTTGTAGAATTTTAAGCATAACCTTGCTAGCGTGTGAAATGAGCGCAATTGTGCGGTAGTTGGAGCATTCTTTGGCACTGCCCTTCTTTGGAATTGGGATGTAGACTGATCTTCTCCAATCCTCTGGCCATTGCTGAGTTTTCCAAACTTGCTGGCATATTGGGTGTAGCACCTTAACAGCATCATCTTTTAAAATTTTAAATAGTTCAGCTGGAATATCATCACTAGTTTATATCTAGAGCACAACAATTTGTGATGTGGAATCCCAATATCCTCTTAAGGCAGTATTCCTGTAGCAGAGATGTCAGATTCCCAGCAGCATTCAAACCACATTATTTTGGTTATTATTTGGGCCATTTTAAAATGAGGCTGCATTTTTAAACAATTTTTAAATCTAAATTGTATTTTAATCTGCATTTTAATCCATTGTTTTTCTTCCTTTTATGTTTTATTGTAATTTTATTGATGTCAGCCGCCCTGAACCCGGCTCTCACTGGGGAGGACGGGATATAAATAAAATATTATTATTATTATTATTATTATTATTATTATTATTATTATTATTATTTTGTTGCATGGGATTTTTTTTCTCCCCCAGTTAGTACCTGCACTGCTATTCAGAGTGGTGCAAGAAATATGGTTGCAGGAATGTCAAGTGTACCTACTGAACCTAATATCACCACTAATAAGCAATAACCACGCCTACCACTTCAAGGTCTATGTAATTTGGGATTTATTTAAATATTTTTCTAATTTGAATCTTAACTTTTAAAATATCTGCAGTGGTTGTCTAGCACCCAGATACCCTACAGCAGTGTTGCAGCACTCATCTAGTGCAAAGTTTCTGTTTGTTTGTTTGTTTTCGAAGGTCAAAATGGTGCAACATTACGCTCCCCTTCCAGAATTTGCTCATGTCCTTAGTCCAATAGACAGTGGAAATGTTGAAGCATCTAATAGCTCAGCGGGAGGGAGAAAGAGATACAAACAACAACATGTCTTTACCCCACTTGCAACAATGCTATTTCTCAACAATTGCATAGGGATGAGATACTGAGCCACTAGACTTAGACTGGTTCTTTTATAATCCTATCAGTAAAATACTGAGCAGTATTCAACTAATCCATGCCATCAGCAAAAGGATTTCCACTTGCACAATCCTTTCCTATTCCAGCCACCCTCCCCAAATCCACTGTAGAGGGATAGCGGAATGTTCACATATAATTATGTTGTATTCTATCCATTGTCTGGAAAAGTTATAAGAAGTCACACTGACTTCATCGGAAACAATCGTAAGTGGAGACTTCAGGAGGGCAGCTACAAAAAAAAAGAAGCTGATTAATAAAAACCACGGTATTTAAACAAATCTATTTTAAGAAGAGTATTTTATTCCAACCAAGGAATGAAATCAATGAAACAGTTTGTTACACGTTGCTAAATTGACATGGAAATGTTTAGCCAAATTGAGGTCATTATGGAAATAACGACACACTGAAATGGACCAGGACTAAGCGATCCTTATTCATTACTTCTACGTTTTTCAAGTTCCTAGCCTTTCCCTATAATGCTACATTGTTTTAGAAAAAAAGACACTTTGTGTAAGAGATGAGCCGTACATCTATTATTTTCTTGTGAAAAGCCTGAAGGAGCTGAACGGTGACTATCAAACAAACAAATCCCAAATAAAAATGTTAAATACTGCCATAAATTCTTACCAATATGGAATTATCTACTGGTGCAACACAATGCTTAATTCAACAGGATTCTAGCTGAAGATGTAAACACTCCCGAGAAACAGAAATGGATAATTGGTTCTAGCTTAAATGAAAATTGAATACCATTGTTTTTCATTGTACACTTTGTGTTCTATTTCGTGTGCCACATTGGGCAATTAATTGGAATGCGGCATGAACCAAATATGTACATAATTAAGACAATATTTCTATTCACCCATCATGAAAATTGTGGTGAATGAACACACGGTGGGGAAACAGGAAAGCCGGCAGCTCACTGCCATTAACTGGAACAGGGTATAAAGATATATACATGTAAAAAGCCAAATGAAGTAAGTTCCGATCACTCGTGATCAATAACTATCAAAAGTAAGGAAACAGCAGGAAACACCAGTTATCAGGCTTTGCAACAGTTATGCTAGTGGACTAGATCTAGAGAATGCTTTGGATCTATACAGGTTGCCCAGTGTGTATGTAATGTATGGAAAGAACAAACTTGCACATATCTTCAGGAATTCTTGGTATATGATACAACACATATCACTTCAGGAATGCCTAGCTAAGTAACGCTCTCCAGGACTGTTTTGGTCTTATGGCACACACTAAAGCAAAGGGGATGCAGGCATGCCTGAGCTTCTACTGGACTGTGAGTACTAGCTTTTATCATGCCAGGGGTTCTATATAGCACACAAGGCTCTCACAGTCTCTCTCCCTTTCTTTCCCCCTGGATGCACTGGGAATTAGTTAATGCTGTGCATTTATTCAATCAACAACATCTGCAAAAAGGGCAAAGGAGAATGCCAATCATCCTGCAGGGTCTACTCCAGAGGTGACAAGGCCTCTTTGCAAAGGCTGTGTTCTTTGGCCCCAACAGTGCTGAACATGTCAATTTCCAGGACATTGCTGAACAGAGGTGGCAGCTGTGGGCAGTCAATAAGGCTGTTATATTCTTGTTTTTAACAATGGTGGCAAACCTTCCCATGACACTGAGGCCTTGGCAGCTGCTCAGGGTTTTCAGGTACTGACGCTGGGCATGCTGCCTTGGTAAAAATCCCTATCAGAGAAGGTCAGTTATACAGTGGTAGCTGTTTAGGGCTAGTTTACAGCAGTCTTTGCTATCAGCACTTTACATGCTGATTGCCATCACTGCCCAATTGAAATTATGTTTTGTTAACATTTCATATGGTTGTTATGGTCAATCTAAAAAAGCTTCATTTTAACTAAGTCCAAGAATGTAGGATGCATTTTGTTAGGGACTTACTCTCATGGAAGTTTATGTGGCAAGTCACACCATAGGTTTCCAATATAAATTTTATTTTCCCCTTGTGGTTGTTTTTTTAGCTATCTGTGCACATGCACTAAGAGTATTGCACAGTAGAAAAGTACAGCACGTCATTTATTTATTTCTATTTTAAAAACAAAAACAAAAATTAACAGTTAATTTAAAGCACTGTGCCTGTTTTATAGAATGGTCTTATTACTAAGCCAGGGGCACATGTACCTGACTTGAAATATGAATATAGTCTAAGTATCTGAGAATGTTGGCATGGCTGAAATTTCCCACTGTGTCTTAGGAACAGAGCCAATCATAAGCACGGGTCTTTTGGCGCTTGTTCCAACACTACAGTTTAGTTTGCAACACACAGTTCTTTACATTTGTGTCTGCACCTTGCTAGTTTTGATTTAAGTTGGCTTCTGTGCAATGGAAGCCGACGGGGTTTTATATTATAGTCTCTCGTGTTTTAGTTTTGTGCCATTCTTAGTCAGTGCAATCCAGAGAAAGTTAGCTCTTTCTTAAGAGTGTTTGGAAACTTTATTTTCTTCTTTGGCTAGCCTTTGGTGTGTTTGAACAGAAAATGGTTTGTAAATTTTATAAACAAAAAGAATTTAAGAACATACTAATTTTACTTCACTGTTTCCTGTCAGACAAAACTAAAGACCAAATCCATAGGAGACATGGGGGAAATATCTGAAAAGGCGCTGAATAAAACGGGAGTATATGTTTTTTAATTGCCCGATGCAGTTTGAACTTGCCACACTCTCCTAAGGCTGTTTTCATTCCCCCTTCAATAAACTCTTTTTATGGCAAACAAGATAACTTTACAAATTAAAGTCACCAAGCAAACTTATACTGTAATGCGTACTTCATAACGCTGGATAGCTGCCAAAACAGTTTGACAATGATATTTGATATTGGCATGCTTTGTGTATATTACTGTCCATCCTTAAAGAGATTTATCCCATATCTTATGGAAAGCAGCAGCCAAACAATAGTGAGGGGATGAGACTTGTTAGTATGGTCTTTCTGCTGCACGAAAACTTCATTTCACCCCACCACACATCTTCTTTTCCAAAGTCATGTCAACAGCGTCTCCTTTGAGTGGCCCAGGGGTAAGCAACATGGCACCATCCAGAAGTTGTTGAACTACAACTCCTATCTGCCCCAGCCAGCATGGACAATGGCCAGGAATTATGGGAATTGCAGTCCAGAAATATTTCAAGGGCACCAGGTTGACTACCCCTGGAACAGATCACTATAAAGAGCAATTGTGTCAGCTCTGCAAAAGTAACAGATTTTTACATTTGACACATATTCTATGCCATTGCTGTTTCTTATGCAAAGCCTTGAAAGGGACTCTTAGGAATTCTGTTTAACATATTTGTGGGAATGAGATAATGAACATTCCACCAAAGTCAAGAACACTACCCCAATAATGCAAAGTGGTGTGTGTTGGATAACAGTGCAGAGTTTTCCATTTGTTTTATTTCCGTTTGCATGCTTCTTGACAAGATGGTTTCCTGTATCTTGTTTTCAGTTGCTGTTGTGATAGATCAATGCTATTTTCACAATAGGTACTTAAAAGTTGCTTTGTTTTTAATTTCCTACAGAGGCAATTCAACTGAAAATAGTATCCATCATGCTGACAGAAAGGAAACTAAGCGTACACTACCTCATCAAGGCACTCAAATGCAGGACATGTGTGCACGTCAATGGAACCTTCATCCCGAATATTAACCGTTGGACCTGTGGCGTAAATAGGATCTTCAGGTTCCTCTGGTTCCAATTCTGGTTCAGATTGTTCTTCTGACCCACTGGAAACATACTCCTCTTCTTCAGAATCACCTGTTTTCCAAACGTCTGCAAAAAGCACCAAAATCCACATATCAAATTATGACCATTATGCAAAATAAACTGGAAGATGAGAACTAGAGATGAATCATGGGATGAGGTTATACATACTGTATCAATAATGGGGAACGCCAGAAGAAAGGGTGAGGGACAGCTGCATATATTCTATATCTGTGCATAGCTTGGAAGGTTTTGTTAACGAATTAACAACTGAAATGCTTTGACTGTGCACAAGTAAAACTAATAAAAGCAATAATTAGGAAAACAAGGAATACTTCTACTAAGTGTCTGTCTTCAAAGACAGCCCTCAGAAGTATTCAGAGACTGCCATAGTGAAGTCACTAACCCACTTCCCTATCCACAACTTCCAGGAATATCAAGGCAGTTAGATACATCCTGATAAATATTGCCATATGCAATTCTAACACTGACCCAATTCAAGAAATCAAGGCAGATCTTAAACTCCTAGTACCTTCCAGTTATCAGGGATCAGGATTATGCATAGCTGCAAAGTTCTCCCTTTTTTTAAGGGAAATTCCCTTATGCTGAATAGGCTTCCTCGCGAGAAAAGGGAAAACTTAGCAGCTATGGGATTATGTTAAGTGGAATCTACAATGCATCACACACTAAAGAATTTGTGTTAGCCAATAACTAGATGGCTTAGTAATTACCTTCAGAGCTCATTTTCCTTGCCTAAACAATTGCAGTCACTAGGACTGTGGAGTTCCGAACTGATCTGAAATTAAATAAAAGAATTTATCATTATACTTTTTCCAAGTATACTTAAATTGGAATGCAGATTAATCAAAGCAGCATACATTAGTTTATTTGCAAAGCATACCACAGCAATTTAGCATTAGGATGCAATCTTGCGACATCTGTGTGTGTTTTCTTTTTCAAAGAACACCATGGTCTATGGGTCAGCAAAATCTTTGAAGGCTACAAGTGTAAGCTGGCCTCTAGAGCTATTTGGATTTTCTTCAAGGACATTCTGCTTTACAGAGATATTTCAGCAGCTGCATTTGCTCAGGAATTCAAAAAAACAAAACAAACTCTAACCCTGATGATGCCTCCTACAGAAATCAAAACATTATGTAATCAGCTGCAATCAGCATAAATTGAATATATTACATAAACATGGGCATATAGCAATCAAAAAAAGATTTGAATACACATAATATGAGTTATACCGGTAGTTACTAAATATTTATTTCAATTGTAGCTCTATTGACATGTCGGTAATCTTCATAGGTTCGTGAAAAGATTTGTATCAAAACACACCCCACTCATCACAAATGCAAAAAGCAAATGCAAAAAGCAAGTGCAAACTTAGGGTTGCCTACTGAACATTTGGTGCAAGAGCCAACAAAATAGTTCCATTAGTGGAAGGATTTCTGTTTGTGCAACAGAACTTTGCCTCCTTTTCTCCCCATGTGCACCCCATACTTTCTCCAAATCTGCTCCACTGCATTGAGGAGGGAAACCCAAAACAGATTTAGGGGGCACACAGGGCAAGAAGATAGAGGGGAAATTCAATTGTGCAAACAGAAATTGTTGTGCCAACCCAACTATGTTGGATACCACCCTTCATGTCCAAGGTGTAGCTTGGGTACAATGCATGGCACGGCAGCATGGGATTGGGGAATGCCTGGATAAGAGGATGCCCTCGCATAACCTGCACAAAAGAAAAGTAATTAATTTATTCAAAGGCAAATTTTATTTATCATTTAACTGGAATAAATTTGAAGAAAACCCTTTTCTTAAACTGAACAATGTATTTTAAACATTCAACAGTAGAATACATTTCACAGGCCTTAGGACATTCTTTTTTCTTTCTCTTCGATTGAATTGCAGAAATGCCAGAATAAAACTTACTACTTTCAATTAAAATGCCAAACCTCTTCTGCCATTATGTAAAAGGAAGTCCTTTTACAGTGGGTTTGAGAGCAGAATGAGTTTCAGCTAGGGAGGGTTAGCATTCTAGTTGTCATTTCATTGGGGGGGGGGAGCCTGTTTATGAACTCAACAGGCATCCCAGGTTACGCATTTCAGCCTGCAATTCATGCCTAGCAATATTCTGTAACCATTTCTTAGAAACCTAGTTATGTTATCAAATATTGTGAGGTGATATGCTACTGGTAAGGAAGAGTAACCAATGAAGGCCTTACCTGGCACGTGCAGGGTTGCCTCTCACCGCCCTGAATTAAGTTTGAAAAAGCATTATACTGTAGCCAATATAAGAAGTTGCAGCGTGTGCTAGGTTGCAGTCCTATTTTATACTTGGTTACAGTATTTATTGTCTTTCTCCATGTGTAAAAATATGCCCATCTTACGGTAAAGCAGCTTTGTCATCACATTCTAGGTATAGAGTACAGTATTTGTAATTCATATTTAAACAAAAAGTTAAGTACTTTTCATATCATAAGTATACCAAACAGAATTTTATATGTTCATTGCTAAGTAAGAGCATACCCACACCCACTACAAACTATTTTTATAATCATACCACCACTCTGGCAACTCTCAGAACTGTTCTGCGATGGGGCAGGGTTTCTGTAGCAGAAATGTTGCCCAACTACAAAGTCTACAGGCCTATATTAGTCTACTCAGAAGTAAGTCCTGCTGAATTCACTGGGACTTACTCCCAACTAACGTTGCAGTTGTATGCATGGCTTCTTGGGAGCACATTTCATTGAACTGAATGGACCTTGCTTTTGAGTAGACACACACACAGGATTGAACTATTAAAGTAACAAATAACATTTAGGTTAGATATATAACTTATTGCATATATTTCATTTTTTCCTGGAAAAAATCTAGAAGATGTTGCATCTCTATAGTAGTAGTAATGATGAATTATTTTTTTACTTCGTTAGTATATCCTTCCTCCTGGTTCAGCAATTGTAATCTGTGAGTGAAAAGGGGTTTTAAAAGGTCCTTCTGAATGTGAGCCCTAGAGGGTGCCACATGAATGAAAAGTTCTGCATTTAGTAATCTGAACTTGGTTTTAAAAATAAATATAAATCCATCCTACCCTCAGGACCACAAAGAGCATGCAGTGATTTGACAGTGTTGCTTATAAAAAGGAGTCAATTTATGCCCCCTTCTCTTACCCACATACACAAAATGTTACCAAAATAGCTGGAAACTGAAAATGGCGATGGGGAGTGTTGAACTTCATGGAGCTCATGTTACCGGTACATTTTTAAGCTTTATGTTTAGAAACTCAACTACAGAAAAATGCAAATGAATCATGACACTTTTCCATACTATTAATGGGAAAAAGTACTTTTGTCTTCTTCTTTTCTCAAATTGTAGATCCTTAAGTTCAGCCTGACTTTGTTCATAAAAGTCTGCTATAATTCTTCATCTTTTTTTGAAATGGTTGCCAAAGAAAGTAAAAAACACCTCTGGTTCCTCTAAATATTTAATGAAACATCACTCTCATACTGAAAGCAAAAGAATGCTAGATTCCAAACACACTACATTAAATAAAGATGTTCTTTTCTTTTTAAGGAACTTAACCTTGAATTAAAAACATGCCACCAAGTTATTTAGATATGAAAAGAAAGGGAAGGTTGGAACAGCCTAAACATTACTTCGCTGGTAAGGTTTCTAATTTGCTTCCAATAATTGTGCAATAACTATTCAGTACAGTGAATCTGAAAGTCACAAAAACTTAAAAAGAACTGGTGTTGAACAAAAGTGCTGACAGTCTAATTTAATCTTCTTTTTTCCAGCAGCAGCCAGGAGGATCTTCTGGGAAGCACAGGGGGGTTGGAGATGATAGCCCCTCCTGTTGCTTGGCTCCAACATCTTCCCATGTCCATCAGCATGTAAACGGCGTTTTCGTGCACTCTGGTTTCCGTCAGAAGCGCCAGAAATAGTTTAGTCCTGCTGGCCACATGACCCAGAAAGCTGTCTGTGGACAAATGCCGGATCCCTTGGCCTGAAAGCGAGATGAGCGCCACAACCCCATAGTTGCCTTTGACTGAACTTAACCGTCCAGGGATCCTTTACCTCCCCCCCCTATTATTACCTATGAACATTTACCTATAATAACCAATACAGGTTAAGTCACTTCTCTGTTACTGGGCCAAAATTCTGGAACATACAGGAAGACTGTATGCCTGTAAGATTGGAGTACACACTTACACATGCCTGGCTGATGTGATGGAGTAACACAAAGAGAAATTGGGAAGAAATGATACTCCATTTCCTGTTAAAGCATGTTTGCATTCCCTGGTAGCAACTAAAGTGTGCTTACTAAGAAAATAGAAACTGGACAGAACTACATCAATGAAACAACAGTTGAACAAATGAGGAGACATGCAGTACAAAGTAAACCACACTATATTCAGTGAGACTTACTCCAAGATAATAGAACTGCAGCCTTCATATGACAATGCAAAAGCTCAACTACTAGTATTGGAAAGCAAGGGGAATAGATCGACAACACTTTATTTGCAACCCAAGATACAAATATTTTTTACTTGGTCAACACTTCATAAACAGCGAGAACACATTAGGGTGGCCAGATGAAAAAGAGGCCAGCGCTCTTGCACCTTTAAAGGTTGTGTAGGAGAGGAAACTGAATTGGGTGTCATTTGTCCCTTTCCCCATCTGGTCACCCAACTGCAAGGGCAGTCTTTGAGAAGTGTGCAATATCTGACGAAGTGTGCATGCACACGAAAGCTCATACCAAAATAAAAACTTAGTTGGTCTTTAAGGTGCTACTGAAGGAATTTTTTTATTTTGAGAAACCATTTCTACTTCTATTTCCACTTTGTTTCCAAATGTTGGGGGGTGGGGGGAGCTGCGAGAAAGGATGGGGGCCCAAAGGAAGTTATAGAAGAACCAGTCCACACAACCATCTTGCAGTTACTTCAGCGTGCTAAAGTCAGTTAGCTTCACTATGTGTTAATTATAGAACGCAGGCGCATAAACCAACCTTAGATTCAAAAGGCTTACCCTGACATATGGAGCAGCCTCTTTCGGCTAACACATGTGCACACCTGGGAACTACAGTCCCACCCACTAAAACCACCTTCTGCATTAGGGGCAGAAGAGCTGGCTAGCTTTTTATTTATCTATTTTGGGGTCAGAGCTTATGGGTCTGAAGGGACACCCACTCTCTGTACTCTGAACAGTTGGTGGAGGGGGGGTGGAGGGGGGTGGGGTAGGGGTAGCACTTTGTTTCATATGGTGGCATGGGAACCAACTCCTAGGGGCCGAGGTTCCTCTCCCCCCCCAATAAAATATTTGAGGGGGCTGTGACCCCCCCCCCAAAGTTGATGCATTGCCATTCAAACGGGGCATGTGTGTGTGCTGCTTCTTGTGATTATGTGGGACAGGGCTTACCTGGGTCACCCCCAATATTTTATTCAAGCTGCCCCCCCATGGGGTTGGGCAGTGTTTTGAGGTATAATCAGGGTGGTCTATATGCGGTTCCCAGCTAGTTACCTGTTCAGCCCCACCAGGAATGTTTAGCTTCTCCAAGGTTTGGCGGCCTCCTCCAGACCTCACCCTGGGAGGAAGTGCTTTGGGAAGGAGGGTGATGTGGTGGAACCTGGTTCTCTGGGCGGCTTGTGCCCTTGAAATACATTCTGGGGTGGACGGGGGTAGGTGAATCAACGTTTCAGACGCCATTGCTCCGCTTCCCTCTCCTGCGTTATTGCACTGACGGGGGTTGGTCTAGATGACCCTCAGGGGACCCTCCCATCTCTTCAAATCCCACGATTCCTCCCCTCGTGCCCAGAGCAGGCTTCCTTCCCTCCTTTTTTAAAACCAGGTCGTGCCTGCTCCTTTACCTTCCCCGCGCGGCCTCGCTCCCTCCGGGGAAACCTCGACGCCGCCGGAGAGGCTGGAGCCGCAGAGCAGCCAAACCCGCCCCGTCAGCGCCCTGCGTTCCCATGGAGACCGACTCTCCTCTTCGAGTCCCGCCCTCCGCGCTTCCTATTGGGCAGCCGCAAGATTCCATCCTGTCCAGAGGGAGAGAGCGAGACATCCGCCTTCCCCAGCCGCTCGTGGGCCAAAGCTTCCCCGTGAGGCGCTCAGCTTCCCCGGGACTTGTAGTTCAGCCTTCAGGCTCCTTCAGCGCGCCGACGTCAGCAGAGAACCACAATTCCCAGCAGCCACCTCGGCGCCACTGGAACGGCCAATCCCTGCTAGTACACCTCACCGGTTCTGCGCTTGTTGTTTTGAAACTTCCAGGATGGGTTTGTAAGTGGGCAGACGAGGGTCCCCCTAATGCAGATACCTCTGCCCTAAAGGGTCCGGGGGAGGGGAGTGTCCCATGACCAGCCCAGAGCCTGGAGAGCAACTTCTCCCTCCCTTTGCACTTTAATTTTTTTCTTTGCAGGGGTGGGTTGTTGCGTGTCAGAAGGGCCCCTTTGCCTCAAGGCAGTGCAGGATGCGGCCTCTGCCCCCAAGAGGCTGGTGCACAGCAGCGAGGACAGTGGCCGGGAGCTGGCATCGGTTGTTGAAAGGTGGAGGCGTAACTGGGCAAAGCTCGTGGACTGGCAGCTGCCAGCAGGCTCGCTGGTTTGCCGCCAGTCCTTGTCGTTGCAGCCAGCCCGAAGCGAGCAAGCGGAAGGGCAACAAGCCTCTCAAAGAGTGGACTCTGGTTGTCGGCCCCTATGGCCTCCTGAAGGCACGGCTCCCTTGCCACGTCTCTGTGCGCCCTTTGGACCCACACAAGTACCCCGATGCAGACAGAGTGTTTGTGACGGTGCGTGGGGCGACTGCTGCCCCCGTGCACGGTGCAGATTTGGATAGTTTGCATGTGAAGTATGATGAGGTGCTAAAGGAGATTACGATCATCTCGGAAGACATGGACGGCGCAGCCTCTGTGGATGTGAGGACCCCCATAAAATTTGGTATGTGCAGCAACTGGTCAAAAAGAGGCTCTGCTGTGACATTTAACTGAAGTGTCCCATGCTCTGTGGTGAGCGGTTAGGATGGCCGTTTTTTCAGCTGTGAATTTCAGTTTGGCATGACATAGTAGATAATGTGGCCCATTCAAGTTGCTACTTCCCAGATTTTGCAGATACACCTCTTTGTTGTTGTTTAGTCGTTTAGTCGTGTCCGACTCTTCGTGACCCCATGGACCATAGCACGCCAGGCACTCCTGTCTTGCACTGCCTCCCGCAGTTTGGTCAAACTCATGTTCGTAGCTTCGAGAACACTGTCCAACCATCTTGTCCTCTGTCGTCCCCTTCTCCTAGTGCCCTCAATCTTTCCCAACATCAGGGTCTTTTCCAAGGATTCTTCTCTTCTCATGAGGTGGCCAAAGTATTGGAGCCTCAGCTTCACGATCCGTCCTTCCAGGGAGCACTCAGGGCTGATTTCCTTAAGAATGGATAGGTTTGATCTTCTTGCAGTCCATGGGACTCTCAAGAGTCTCCTCCAGCACCATAATTCAAAAGCATCAATTCTTCGGCGATCAGCCTTCTTTATGGTCCAACTCTCACTTCCATACATCACTACTGGGAAAACCATAGCTTTAACTATACGGACCTTTGTCGGCAAGGTGATGTCTCTGCTTTTTAAGATGCTGTCTAGGTTTGTCATTGCTTTTCTCCCAAGAAGCAATGAAGATACACCTCTAAGAGACCCAATGTGTTGAAGTGCTGCTATTGACAGGAGTCATAATGTTCACTACTGCATTTCAAAAGCTTCTGCTGCAAGGCCAGAGTTCAGGCAGATGCCTTGGCCAAATTCGGAACACTGTCTAAATCCCAGCTGTTTAGTCAGCTCAACTGTTCTCTTGCCTGCTAAACCCAGAAAGCAACATTTCCTTCCTTTGACAGTTATTATGGTCTGTTGGACTTGGATTGGGAAAACTTGCATTCCAATCCTGCCATTCACAAAGCTCAACACGTAACCCTGGGCCAGCCACAGTCTTTATTAGTCTCACAGGGTTATTGGAAATACAATAATTAGATAAGCTCCATATATGATGTCCTTGGAGCAGGCATCCCCAGACTTCGGCCCTCCAGATGTTTTGGACAACAATTCCCATCTTCCCCGACCACTGGTCCTGTTAGCTAGGGATCATGGGAGTTGTAGGCCAAAACATCTGGAGGGCCGCAGTTTGGGGATGCCTGCCTTGGAGAAAGAGTAGTGTACACATGTCATTACAATAATCATAACTGCTAATAATTTGGCTCACTAACCTGGGTATATTTTAAATATATTCCTTGTCCTTTCTACACATCACTGTAATATGTATTTTTTCTTAACACTTCAGATGCTGACATGTGGCATTAATTGTTTGGGGGACTCAGGACATGCTTTGAAAGTGGGGTGCTTCTTTTTTCACTCTGTTACATTGTTTTACTGAAGGAAATCAGAATTTTAGATTGCTTTGCATTGCATTTGTTTCTATTTATCGCCACTATTTAAAATTGATTTTAGACTTGGATATCAAGACATCAGGGAATGGCTGTGTGAAGACTGAGAAAATTGAATGTAACAGCTGCAGAATAGAGACAGAAAAGGGAACGAGCATCTTGCGGTCAATAAAGGTACCAGTATAGATACAAGAGTACAAGAGTTGTGTTTTCTATCCTCTTGGAGAAACTTTTTTGCAAGTCTTTTCCTGGGACCTCACAACTGCATAACAAGCAGAAATTCAGAGCTGGAACTCTTTCAGCCATGCAGCTATAATTGTGGGACCTGCAAGAATTAATTGAAGTATCATTTTCCATAATAACAGCCAAGAGATGCAGGTGAAATCCTAGTTAGGGCCCATCATAACTATCTTCAAAAAAATAAGAAACTGAACTCTTTTAACATGTGTATACAATTCTGTTTCAGAGTCATAAAATTGACATTCAAGCTAAAGGAGGGAAAGTTATCTGCCTGGGAACTCTTCAAGGAAATGCTGATATTCATGTGTCACAAGAAAGTGTAAGCATTTTTTAAATGTTTGGACTACAATTATTTGGGTCACCTATGAAATACATTGAAGAATTAGATTACAGAAATAACATTGTGGGCTTTTAAAATCTTCGTGAGAATATGTCTCTTCACTTTTTCTGTGACTATTGTAGGTTTTTTTTTCAGACAGAGGCTCTGTGTCTTTGGCAGCTGTGTGACAGGCAAAACTTCAGCAAGTACAGTGCTCCTTTCATTGCCTCTCTGGGCTGGGAAAACTGCACCTGCTTGCATTGAAGTTAAAGTTATAGAGCCTACGTTGGATAGACCAGGGTGTGGAGTGGAAAACCTATTTGTAGAAACTAGCAATGCCTTTTATCAAGCAAATATTATTACATTTAGCATCAAGGCCAACCCTACCATGAGGCAGAATGAGGCAGCTACCTCAGGTGGCAGATGCTGAGGGGTGTGGAGTGGACAGAACTGTGTGTGCTCTTCACGTCCTTCTCTGCACCCCTTAAGATACCCTGCTGTCTTCAGATGCCATGGTGGAATTCCGTCACATTGCCAGTGTTGAACTAAGGCCCCATCTGTGCCATACACTTAAAGCAGTATCACACTGCTGTAAATGGTAATGACTTTCCCTTCAAAATCCTGGAAATTTTAGCTTAAGGGTGCAGAAAGTTGTAAGGAGACCCTTATTCTCCTCACAGAACTGAAGTCCTCAGAGTCATTTAACAATTATATCCCAGTCGTAGGCAAGCTATTCTCAGAATGTTGGGCTATAATTTTTTAATGGGCACATTATGCCGATCCCCGCAGCGGACACCCTGCAAGACTGTGCAACCTCAGTGCACTGGATCAGGAACAGAAACTTCACGAAGAGTAACTTAAACTCTAGTTGCTTTATTATGTACAGCAGAGCAAAAAAGCAAAGCAATGTATTTACAGCTCTCTCACCAGTAACAATCTTCAGACTCACTTCAACAATTCTAACCTCATCTCAATAACATACTGCTTATCAGGGAAATCAGCAACCAATCACAACCTGTTGCTAGGTCTTTGAAGTTGCTGAGCAGTCTTCTGACTTCAGTCATGTAGACCATCCAATTAGGCAGCCTGCCAGCTCTACAATTGCTTCTGCAAAGCTGCCTTATCTTTTAACACATTAACACTGAGATGGCATTCAATGGATATTAATGCCCCCTAATTATCCCAAGGCAACAGTATTGTAAACACAACTGAAATTCATGTCATCTGTGGAAATGCAGGTGAGGTATTGGAACTTGAGTTAGTACCGGGTATTTTCCAGAAGTGGAGAAGGAACTGGCAAGCCACTCCAGTATCCCTGCCAAGAAAACTCCATGGACAAAGACAACAGGCATAATGACAGGCATAATGACAGGAGTGCCTGGCGTGCTATGGTCCATGGGGTCACGAAGAGTCGGACACGACTAAACGACTAAACAACAACAATTTTCCAGAAGATGGCGCCTTTGGCTTGTTTGCTTTGTTATTGGGAAGTGTTATTGTTCTTGGAGATGTGTATAATGTGACCCTGACTTGAGCAGCACCGAGGGGTAAATAAATATCTCATAGGTAGACAGCAGAGAATTTTCCCATCCATTCAAGGCCTGCAAGAAAAGAGCGATATCTTGAGTGTGCTTAGTTTATTGCTGGAATTGCTTGCAGGAATAATAATTCCAGCTAGTGCCTTGGAAATAATTTAAAGTGAATTTGTAAGAGCATAGAGATTATTTGCGACCTCCTTTGGCTTGCTTCAGCCAAGATGAATTGATCAGAGAGACTAAGGCTGCAATCCTAACTGCATTTACAGGGGAGTAAGCCCTCTTGAATCCATAGGCCTGGCTATAAGACTTTTGCTTCATCTTACTTTGTTTAGAATACAGTGGAACCTCTACTTACAACCATAATCCGTTCCGGAGGTCCGGTCATAACTAGAAACGTACATAAGCAGAGGCACACTTTTCCATAGAAAGTAATGGAAAAGTTAATTGATCCATTCTAGATGATGAAAAACACCCCCTAAAACAGCAATTTAACACGGATTTTACTGTCTAACGAGACCATAGATCCATAAAATGAAGGCAATACTGTAATCAATGTAGTGTACTATAAAATAAATAAGACAGTATTGTAGATGAAAAAAATCCACTGTACACTGGATGAAGAACTCACTGTTGTGTTAACATTCAGATGTTTTAAAAGACAGCCGGGAGTTGTATTTCAGGATATGTAATAATCTCTGATAAAACAAGAAAGTACAATAAGTGGGGTTATCATGGTAGCCATAAGAATCTTAATGGATAGTATAGGAAAATGCACACTTCCAGTTCTGGCTGGGAGATACTAAAGTAGGGTTGCCATATTTCAGGAAGTGGAAATCAGGAAACAAAAGTAAATGGCATGAAAAATTTCACATATCAAACTGGAAATGTCTAGAAAATAAGAATTGGACATGATCTGTAGATAATTGCAAGCTGAAACATTGACCCTGCTAGGGAATCATATTGAAATGCTATACATTTATGCTCAGAACTAAGCCCCAATGAGTTCCTTTACTCCCAGGTAACTGCATACTGCAGAAGCCTTCCCCAATATGGTGCCCCCCAGATATTTTGAAGTACAATTCCCATCAACTCTTACTTTGGCTAAACTGGCTGGAGCTGGTGGAGTCGTGGTCCCAGGATGGAGATGTCTGGTGTATCAGATTGCTACCTTTTGAACTCAGTGCGACTTAATTTTAGTAAACTTGCTGAAGTTGTATAGATATATTTTAGTATACAAAGCAGTTTTAGCAGTGTTTGTAGTGCAATGTCATAGAATCATAGAATTGTTGAATTGGAAGGGACCCCAAGGCTCATCTAGTCCAACCCCCTGCAATGCAGGAGGTTGGCTGCGTCAGGTCTTGGGTCCAAACAGATATTCAGAGCTGATTTGCCTGCCCCCACTAGTCGCTTCTGCTGCTGCCAGTGACATCATGTCAGCACTTACCAGGCTCTGTGAGTGGCGCTAGACCAATCCTCCTCAACCTGGTGCCCTCGAGTCAAGACACTTCGGACTACAATGCCCATCATCCCAAGTCAAGCATGAGCAATGGCTGGGGATTATGGGTGTTGTGGTAAAGAACATCTGAAGGGAACCGGATTGGGGAAGGCTCAGCTTGACAGGGGGCCGTTGCCAAACATTTGACCCCATTTAGGCTCGTTTACCCTGCCTCACCAGTGATATATTCATACATGAGGAAATGTACAATACAATGACAATGTAGCTAACAGTGCCTCAATATTGTAGGAGGAAAGAGGAATTGCATTTTGCGTGTACACTTCATTGAGTGTATTCTCACTCTTTGTTTACAGACCTGATTTGTATGCTAGTGATTAACTTCACATGTTCTTTTGAAGATTTTTTTATCCAGATGAGAAACATAGAATTTATAATATTATATATATATATATATAATAAGATGCAGTAATAATTTATCTTGCAGTGACCATATAATGTTCTGTGGTGTGTGTGTCTCTGTGTGTAAACCCTACATATAAACCAGCAAAATCACAGCTGTAGAATTAAGCATCAAAACTGACATGTATAACACTTGTCTTCCAAGCACAATAGCAGAGCAGCCAATGTTTTGGAGGAAGAAGTTTGGCTTGCTTTCTCGAAGAGCCATTTCTGTTAGCAATCAGCCTGCATTTTATCTGCCATGTGGGCTTTTATGACAATTTTGTTCCATCGACTACACTCATCATCATATAGCTAGGGGCTCTGTCAGCATTTCCAGTGTAAACCAAGACCGTCAGAGGTTTATAGCTGTGCATTATAATTCCCCTGGCAATGAAACTGGACACTTTCTACTTCAGTCACTAGGGCAAATGCTTAAAACAGAGAGAGAGAGAGAGAGAGAGAGAGAGAGAGATTGGGATGAACATTTAAAAACCTGCAGATTAATTTAAATGCTTTGTTTTTTATTTTAACAACAAGCAGCAACTGTTTCCTAGGGCTGCCTCTCTCCACAGAGAGGCTAGCCCAGGCTTCCTCAACCTCGGCCCTCCAGATGTTTTTGGCCTACAACTCCCATGATCCCTAGCTAGCAGGATTAGTGGTAAGGGATGATGGGAATTGTAGTCTCAAAACATCTGGAGAGCTGAGGTTGAGGAAGCCTGGGCTAGCCTAAAATCCCACTGGCCTTGCAGATGTGGCCCCCCACCCAATTCCCCTTATCACATCGTACCTACTGGTGTGTGTACCCAACTGACCAAGTGATGGAACCCTTAAACTGCCTTGTGGACAGACAGTCATTGCATGATTTTTCAGTGCTGATGTCTGAACACAATTATCTGGTGTGCGTACACATAAGCATGCTGACATGGGGTCAAACTGATACCCGAGTCTTGCTTAGCAGTGGTTGAAAGTAAGAGATACTGTGTTCCACAGAGAGGTGTGATGCCTTGCTGAGCATCTGGTGGAGAGTCTTCTTTGTTTCGGAGGAATTGTCAGCAGCTTGATTACATCATACAATTCTTCATTTTATAAGGCTGTGATAGATAGTGCTGAAATGCTAGAGCAGATTTTAAGCCAAATTAATACACAGCTTTAAATCAGATAGGCATGCTGGGTCACAAGATTGCATATGAGACAGGGCTGAACCAGAAAATTAAAAGCATCTGAATGTTTTATTGCAGCATAAGTCAAACTGAGCTTAGTAGAACACAGTTAAATTTGATAAGGTATTAGTATCTATTATATTCTTCGTGTTTACAATAGTTCCAGTGAGACTGTAGAAACTGTTCATTTGGTAAAACATCTTTAGACTTTTATTATTGTGGCTCTATCTCTGGCTGCCTGCTGTATCCTTCTTCGTCTCTTTAAAAATGAAGAATTTACCAGCTGATTCCATCCACATCTGTCTTGAGCAGGCACCCCCAAACTGCGGCCCTCCAGATGTTTGGGCCTACAACTCCCATGATCCCTTGCTAACAGGACCAGTGGTCAGGGATGATGGGAATTGTAGTCCAAAACATCTGGAGGGGCGAAGTTTGGGGATGCCTGGTCTTGAGCCACCATTTGAACCTGCTGGGAGACTGGTGTTAATCTACTGGCCCTCTTCTCCACTATTGGCAGCCTTCTACAGGGCATCAGTTTTAGGGAAACCCTAACATCACAAATGAGTGGGAGGGCTGAAATCATGTGGTCATGATTCCAGATATTCTGTAGATGTTATTCTTCCTTTGCTTTTCCAGCCTTATTACACTTTTGCAACAATCAGGCATAATATAGGTCTTCTTGTCAGGCACACTGACAAAACTCTACTGTGGCCAGAGCCGAATCAAATCCAGATGGTGTGCCCAAGCGCATCCAACAGCCTCGCAGAATGATACTTTTGCCAGGGGTTCCTGGGATAAGCCAATGCCAGACCATTTCTTGAATATAGCCCTTGTTCTCCAGCACAAGCAAACAAGCTAGGCAGAATACCAACCATGTTAGGAGGGCAGTCCAGGGTAGAGCCTGGACATAGACTGCCAAGCAGGAAGACCAAAGACCTAAGCCAACAGCTCCAGTGTTGAGGCTATTGAATTTTTGTTGTGAATTGTGCTGATTTCCCAAGAGCTTGCTAGTTTATTCCAGCTGCAGCCAATGAGGCAACTGGGGCTGAGCCATTAGTTCAGGCTTCCTCAACCTCGGCCCTCCAGATGTTTTGAGGCGACAATTCCCATCACCCCTGACCACTGGTCCTGCTAGCTAGGGATCATGGGAGTTGTAGGCCAAAAACATCTGGAGGGCCGAGGTTGAGGAAGCCTGCGTTAGTTTTTCCTCCATTTTAGCAGCAGTTTCAATGCAAGCAGCTTGTTGCTGCAGGAGCAGCAAAGCCCCTTTCTGTACAGTTTGCAAGCACCCAACAACCAGGTGGCTTTTGGACTCTTGGGAAGTGCTGTACCATGGACTGACAGGTAAGTGAGGCAACTCACCTGTCAGTCACATGACAGCATAGTGATGCTAGGTGGTTGGCAGGTGGGCTACCCCATCCACCTGTTGAAACTGGGCCACAGGAGAATCTGGCCTACTGGGCCAAAAAGAATCCCCACCACTACGCTAGAGACAGAAATCCACACATCTGGGCCTAGATGGTGACACCGGGCTTTAGCTATCATTAAAGCTGTCGTTCCAGTCCAATGCTCTGCTGCAGGCAATGAGTTTTTCACTTTTTGTGACCAACTGTCACATGAATGTGGCAGACTCTTAAAAAAAAAGTAGATGTTGCTTTACCTGCTTACTTGCAGTGCCATATATCTTTTAGCTTCTTATTCTCCTTTGTATACGTCCACAGGGGTGGCCAACTCCCAAGAGACTGCCAGAGTTAAAAACTGGCAGTGATCTACCCCCTTTTGGGGGGTTCAGGTCAAAGTGTTGAGCTTTTTTTCAGGGAGGAGGAGTAGGGGCCGTTTTTTAGGGTTTAGGTCAAAGTTTTTGAGTGGTTTTTTTTAGGGAGGAGAAAAGCGCCATTTTGATGTTGAGCTTTTTTTAAGGGGAGCCATAGTTGTTGAGCTTCTTTGGGGGAGCCAGTGATCTACCAGTGATCTACTACAGACGTCCAGTGATCTACCGGTAGATCACAATCTACCTGTTGGATGTGCCTGGTATACGTTATCCATGCCCATAACCACAAATCTGGCCATTTGTCCCACCATCAAGGGAGTACTTCAACCTCTAATGCTAATTCAGTATTACGAAACTTCATGGGTGTTCATTTTCCAAATCAATGCACCTGTTTTCCGGTGCATAACTTCTAGCTGCAAGCTTTGTCTTTCTTTGTTGACAACGTGAAGAGGAGCATAGGTATCAACTGTGGTAGCCAATTAAGTTTTACGCAAAGTAGACCCATTGAAATTAGTGAACATAATGAAGTTAGAGCCATTAATTTTACTGAATCTACCCTGAGTAAAATTTAGTTGACTACCATCCCAGGTTTCCACATGGACAAACCACATGGGGCTGGTGCAGAGAGTCAATCCTCTCCCAAGAGATTGGGAGCCAGAGACAGAATCTCATGCTGTCTTCACCCTTCCGCTCAGCTTAGGTACAACTTCACTGCTCAGTCATTGGCACTGACATTATCAGGCATTTGCTTGTATATTGTATATTTAATGTTTCTTTGTCACCACTTTCTGATCTTCTGTGGCGGGAAAGTGACTGGATAACCTTCTTTCCTCCCTCTGCTTCAGTTTGCTGCTTGAACAATAATTTCAACCTTTTAGAGTTAATATCTTCTATGGGCATCTCCAGACAATCTATCTATTGAGCATTCATGCTGATTTGCTTGTACAAAACTTACATCGTTAGATAATATCCCATCTTTATTGAACAGTTATTTTGATTTGTTTGTGGGGCAGTTATACGACAATGAGCATTCACCCTGCATTTCCTGATTTGCTTGTGGGGTGTTTTTACGTCCTCTTGTTAGCCATTTATTCTAAACTTTTCAATGCATTTCCCCTTCACTTTCCAACCTGCAAAAAGTCCAGTTCTTTTTTTAAAGTGGATTTGTGACAGAGTGCTTTAATTTTATAGCTACATTTACAGTATGGGCCTGAATCCTACCTGCAAAATAAAACCAGTTGGAGACATCCTATACCATCCTTGGATGAATATGCATCCCCACCTCCTGTTTATTCTGAAGATTCTAGCTAGCAGATATCTGGAGCTCTATGAACATGTGTATCTGAAAGTTGTTGCTTAATGTATTAAGATGTTTGTCTGTTTCCTGGCTGTAATGCTGTTGTATTAATTTATTCATTTCCCCCCTTTTACAGAGTGTGAATATAGAAAAGCTCCAAGGGTCATCTATTCACATTTCTACCGAAAATGGTTTATTAAAAGCCAAATATCTTTATGCAGAATCTTCATTGCTCTCTTCAACAGCTGGTGACATTCTGCTGGGGAATGTTCATGGTAAGGTAGCAAATTGGTCTTCAATTAGAGCTACATTTTGTTTAGCAAATGCCTTTTTAAATATTTGTGATAGAAGGTCATTAATTTCACATTTGAGTTCTTTGAGGACTCTTGAGTAGATGCCAGCTAAATGTCATGATATGTCAGTTTTTATTTTGTCAATAAGACCTGGAACTTTGTGTCTTGCCACCACTATCTGCCTCACTTCCTCAGACTCCCTTCCTGCAAAAGTTAGTTCAGGCACCAGGATCTGCCCTTTATCTTCCACTATGAAGACAAACACACATACAAATTCACCTTCTGTGCCATTGCTTTATCCTCCTTTTCCACACCTCGGATTCCCTTATCATCCAAGGGCCCAACTGCTTCCCTAGCAGATGTCCTGCTACAACTGTAGTTAAATAAATTCTTGTTGTTGGTTTTAGTATTTTTAGCAAATAGAAGGTCGGTGGTTCGAATCCCCGCAATGGGGTGAGCTCCCGTTGCTTGGTCCCAGCTCCTGCCAACTTAGCAGTTCGAAAGCACGTCAAAGTGCAAGTAGATAAATAGGTACCGCTACAGCGGGAAGGTAAACAGCGTTTCCATGCGCTGCTCTGGTTTGCCAGAAGCGGCTTTGTCATGCTGGCAACATGACCTGGAAGCTGTACGCCGGCTCCCTCGGCCAATAAAGCGAGATGAGCACCACAACCCCAGAGTTGGTCACGATTGGACCTAATGGTCAGGGGTCCCTTTACCTTTACCTTACTGTCTGCTTGCATTTATTTTGACAAAGTTTGTGTTCATTTTGTTTGGACAAGACTTCCTTTTTTAAAAGGAGGCCTTCTTGTCTGTAATAGCTTCTTTGACTCTGCTTGTTAACCACACTGGCATCTTCTTGGCCAGGGTGGTACCATTTCTGATCTGTGATATACACCCAGTGGAACTCCCAGCTAAGTGGATATAGGATTGCAGCCATACCTAATTCCAGGCACGGCAGATTAATAAACCATACTCAAAACTATAAACTATTCCACTCACAGTCACTATTAGCAAGCTACAGCTTTCTGGCTAAATGATTAAAATATTCTATAGATAAAGTGGTATCATAAGGGAAAGTGATACCCTATGGCTACACCAACAATAGGTGGAAAACACAATACTTGTAGCTAGAGGAATTCCACTGGCATAACAACGTTTTCTTCATAAAGAGGATCTGTTCCTTTGTTACTGAATGCTGCTTCAGTGTGGCCATTCTAGCAATGACAGGCAATGGAAATATGTGGGCTAGGAAAATGTCATGCTTCTTTCCTGTGCCAGTGTTGCCCTTCCTGGGGCCATGTTTGGGAAGGAACTTGGAGCTCTCCCTCATGAACTGGATCTTAATCTTTGCAGAAATCAGTGGGGTTGGTGTCTCTTGATATAAATTGGTGTCACGACGACTTGTGTTTGTGCTGAATTGTTGGAAACATTTCTCTGGGTGTTTGGGCTGGCATGGTGCACTCCAACCAAGGCACTGCCAATTCCATTCTTGGTCAAGAGCATTCTATGTGTTGGTCCAGTGGTTCTCATCTGTCCTTGGGCAGATGACTAATCAGTGTATCCTTCATGTTGCTTAGGCTGGCGGTCAGAGTGTGGGTGTGCAGTTCCTCTAGTCATAATTTACCACTCCTGGTGTGCAGACTTTCCATGTGCTTGAGGTAGAAGCTTATACTGAATCTGAAAACTACCCATCTTTATAAGGCCACAGAAGTTCAGCACTATGGCACCAAGCTGTCAACTCCCAACAAGTGTGCACCTTGCTTCAAATGCCATTAGTCCTTTTCTCCCCCACCCACCCCAGTCCCTAGATGTATGCCTCTCTTTGTTTTTTCATAGTGAACTGGCTGCTAACTTAAACTCCTGGCTGTCATCCCAGCCTTCAGAACAGAGCCAGACTGACTGGGCACACACAGTCTTGAATAAATAAATACAACTTGATTTTAAAAATTATGGAAGTATGAACTATATTTAGCTGCCATGTAGTACGCTGATGTAAATTTGCCAGGGTCCAATTCGAAACTCCTAACTAATAGGCTCTTAATTTGTTCACAAAGGCCTATTATGGATGTTTTAGTTTGTGCTTGTGTTTTGTGTGTTTTAGGCTATTTTCACAACAGTTCCTATAAAAATAGGTTGCGTTTATCTTCCAGGGTGCAGTAAAAAGGCAAATAGAGTTGTATCCAGTTTAAACAAGATAACTTTAACATTGCTTCATGCTTATTTTCAGAATGCTGTTAATGAAATGTTATTGGGACGTTCTGTTATTTTGAACAAGTGTTCTTTCTATAAAAAGTTTTAGAGTCATCAGAAATGAAACAGACTTCTTACAGTACAATCCTATACATGCCTAATCAGAAGTAAGTCCTGTTGAAGTAGTCATATACACCTCACTGAGAATACAATACACTAAATGGAGTAGGACTTAATTCAGAGTTAATGTGCCAAGGAATGCACTGTGAATGTGTTTATTATACTGTATTCATATTTTATGGGAAATTAAAACGCTGTAGAAAAAGCAAATAGAAAATGAATGAGTTTTGCAGTGAGTGGTGATTCCTTCCAGATGCTGTCATGGGGCCTCTAATGGGCCACCCTAAAACTTTATGGAAGTATCAAGCAGTTTAGGCATTGGGGGGGGGTAGGATAGGTATCTGGTAGCCACAGACCCATCTACATAGAACTGGGGTTGGGGAGGAACAACACCAACAAGCTCAGAGTCCTCTCTCTGTGCAGTGCTTGCAACATAAATGGAAGGAACCCTAAGTATTTTCAGATGTCTCTATTTTTGCTCATTAGTAGATATCTGTGGCTTCTCACATCATGGCTAAAAGCAAGATGGATTATTGAGCTTGTATCTTGGAGCCTTCCTCTGTATTTAATCTTACATCTGATGATGATCCTAACTCAGAAACTCAAAGAATACAGTGGTACCTTGGAAATCGAACGGAATCCGTTCGACTTCCAATATGTTCAGAAACCAAGGCATGGCATCTGATTGGCTGCAGGAAGCTCCTGCAGCCAATCAGAAGCCACAGAACCTGCATCAGACATTTGGCTTCCAAAGAATGTTTGCAAACCGGAAGACTCACTTCTGCGTTTGTGGCGTTTGGGAGCCAAAACGTTTGACTTGCAAGGTGTTCCTGATTCAAGGTACAACTGTATAGCACAACAGAAACCTAGTCATCAGGATCTGGAACCAACATTGTCTCAGCCTGATCCTGAAACTTAGACTTGTATCTTACTATGTACAGATAAACAAAATGTGGACTTTATAAAAATGGTTTCAGTTTTCATAAAGAGCAAAAATGAAGAAAGATTGAATTGCTTTTATCAATGATGCATTGCCCAACCTCTGTAACTCCTGGATGTCAGCACTAGTTCAGAATAAACAATTTGGCTAGAATTTGACTTTTTCCTCTCCCCAGAATATCTCGATTTGAGGGTTGGTTAGCATAAAAATTATAGGCTTCATTAAGCACTGGTATTGGTGGAACAATTATATGACCACACAATTCTTGCAGAAGAAGCCCATCTTTCCAAAGCAGCATATTGAACTTGCTTCAGATAATGTGATTTGCAAGAACTTTGTTGATCTTAAAATGTTTCTCATTCTTTATGGGTATCTTTAGAAAGTCCATAAACCAAATGAGGTGGTAAATCTTACTTGAGAAGATCTGAAAAAAATATTTTCAAAACAATGTGGTTTTTGAAAGTGGAGAACAGAATACATGCCATTCTAAAAGAGTGTCAGCAAATGGTTTGGCTTTGGGAATGAGCTGTAGGCGTCAGCCTGAGATGAGCTTGGGAGATGTGCTGGGGAATTGGAGCTGAAGAGCAAGCCAGGAATCAGAGAAGAGCAATGATCAGAAACCAAAATCAAGTAGCCAGGAGTCAGAGCTGTAGGGTGAAGCCAGAAGTCAGGCCCAAAACGTAAGAGAGGAAAGAGGAACAAGTGAGTAGGCAGGCCCAAGGAGCGAGAATCAAGAGTCTGAATCAAAAGGTAACTGGAGGGCACACAGTAATGCTTCACTGCCCTGGAGGCTAGGACCCGAATCAACGGATTCAAGTCTCAAGAAAGGAGATCCCAACTAAACACCAGGCAGAACTTTTCTGACAGTAAGAGCTGTTCGACAGTGGAACAGACTCCCACAGGAGGTGGATGGACTCTCCTTCCTCAGAGGTTCTTAAGCAGAAGTTGAATGGCCATCTGTCATGTATGATCTGGTTTAGATTCCTGCCTGCAATACAAGGGTTGGACTAGATGACCCTTGAGGTCCCTTCCAACTCTACAATTCTATTATTCTGTGATTCTATGAAACGAGAAGTACTTCCTGTCTGGTAGATTCCATTGGCCAGCCAGGATGGGCAGGGCCAGACTTGAGGGTACTTGCTTCCTAGGCAGAAGCTGTAACCTGTAGTTCTGTGGCCGCTTAAATGAATCCGAAGGTCCTCTTATCTGAGCTCCTGACAGGGGCACAGTCTGCTTTTGGATTTGAGACCTACATATAGGATGGGATCAGAAACTGAACTAATGTTCAGAAGAAACTGAAATGTTACATCCTACTCAAAACAGTTCTGTGAAAAAACTGTCCATGAAGAGACGGTCAGGTCTACTTAGTAGATGAAAGGTCCTGAATACAGAGCATCTCCATACAAGTGTCAATATATGCATCTGTGCATAGACCCTCCATGTGAACATACGTGTCATGGCCCTAGCCTCAAGTAGGACTAGAGCATGGACTGGGATGGATAAGTCCCAGGGAGTGGACCTTGTGGCAAGGACTTCAGAGCTGTTGGGTAAAGGCCTTGACACCTGTACAGGATCTAATCACCTGGCTTCCTGAGACAGCCCCCACCCTGCGAGATATAATTCCCTCTCCCCAAAGAGTGACTGTCGTTATCCCCAAGGACCTCATAAACTGTGCGCCAGCCTGGCCACAACTTGACTACAGATGGCTGGACTTAGCAGAGGAGTGAAGGAGTATGAAACTCTAGGCCTCTAAAGCTTTCCACATGAGACAGCCTGGCATAGATAGCCAGGCATAGCCGATGGGATATCCTCCATATGTTGCCATATTACACCTCCCATTGTCCATTATCATTGGCCATGATGGTTGAGGCTGATGGGAGTTGGAGTCCAATAACATTTGGAAGGCACCAAGTTTGCTACTCCAGAGGGGTTAGTTGGGCACCAGACCTTATTGGAGGAGGTTGCAAACTTAGGGGTGGTTGGTATCCTGGCACTCCAATCCCACCAGCTACTCTACCTGGTTGATTCAGGATTTTCATTCTTTTCCATACCTAAGGTTGTTTGCACCTCCCTGGGCAGGACACCATATTTGAATGCTTGTGATCCCAAGGTTGCACAATGTCACGCAAAAACACACACACACCCCAAGCAGCTTCCAAGTGGGGAGTGTTAAGCCATAGGACAGAGTAAGAAACACGTGGCAAGACCTTTCAAAATACTCTAGGAGGGCTCAAAACGTCACTGCTAGACCTTCAAAGTACAGGGCGACAAGAAGCCTTGAAATATTAAATGCATCACATCTTGCACGTCTCTGGAAGCAGAGGGGGGTTGCGTCTTAAATTATAAAACCTAGTTGGAGGCTGGGATAGATCACAGTGTAATAACATAGCAAGAAAGTTTCGCAATAAGGAAGAACACAGGTGGGATCATAAATCAAGGAAGTAGAAGTGGTATTGGAAGCCAGATCAACATAGTAAGGTCATTGGTGCAATCAGGAATCCTGGAAGAGTAGAGCACTTCATTTTCTGCCTATAATAGGTAGATTTCTGGTAAGAGCTTTTCCATGCTTCCTCCCTTTTGTTTGCAAGAAATCTCTGCAAACCAGAAGACAGGAGGAGATGGACTCTCTACTGAATGTACATAACCCTATCTCCTGTTTCCCAGAATCCCTTTATGTCCCAGAGCAGCTGTCAGACACCACTTTGTACCATGAAAGCAGAATACAGATTCGGTCAGCTCAGTGATGCAAATCCATTAGCTCTGCTCCTGGTAAGACAAGATTCCGGACAGAGTCGCAGATGAGCTAGTTTCATGCCAAGCAAAGGCAGCTTTCAGTTCCGCTGGTTTTAATTGTTTGCTATTTTGAAGCATGAAATCTTGCCAGGATGATTAAAACCGATGATTTATAGCCATCTCACCAGATATCTGACGCTGGTAACATCCAGCATTTACTTGGCATACATACCGGTAAGCATTGCAATGAATTAATAAGAGTCATGTGGTCACCAAAAGCAGTCAAGGCTCAAGGGCACAGCTGTGACTTATCTGGTTGATTCCAGGCTGCAGATCTGGGCCTGATCTCCCATTGCTTCATTCTAGGTGCCATAGTTTCAGTTTAGGCTATTTGACTTGGTCGCAGTCGAGTTTTCTATATCATGCAGAGCTCCTTACTACAGTGGCATCTTGGATATATTGTGGGCAAGGATGCCCAGACTCATTCTCCATTTCTCTCTATTACTAGCCAAGCGTATCAGAACAAATTCTACCCAGGATCTGCCAAGGAAATTGCGGAATTGCAATTAATCTTCAGATGGAAAGTTAAGCAAAATGCAGTTCTGCAGAATAACATGAAGGGACACAGATTGAGGTGGGGGGAGTGGGAAAATGTTACCAACTCTGCATGTTCACCATCTGGAAAATATTTTCCATTATTTGCTGAGAGATGTATTTCTTACAACTTGCTAGTAATCTGTTGTGTACACTGTTTGGGACTATCCATAAAATATGTTGATATCAAAAGGGAAAGGGTGGTATTGAAGTCATTCTAATCACTATTCCACCCCCCCCCCCATGTAAAACAATTGGGTGGGTGTGGCTGGGTTGGTCCAAAATGAAATAGTTATCAGCTCTGGATATGTTTGATGGGAACTTACAGCCATGAAGCTTTTTATAAATGTCTTATTTTGGGGGACAGTATTGTTTGCTCATTTTTTTCATATAAACCACCTCTGTAAAATGTTAAGAAAGACAGACTACAGATGGCATTAATTTCTGCTTTGGGTGTGTCAGCACATTGCAAATAAGAGGCGATTTATAGTTAGCAGGGCTGGCCCAAGACATTTTAGCACCTGAGGAAAAATGGTGCCTCCCTTACCGCCATGGGAAAAGGAGTGAGTGAAGATTTGCAACAGCAACAAGGGGCAATAAAGATCTGCTGCCTCTGTGTATCCTATCACCTGAGGGGGTTGCCTCGCCTCACCTCATGGATGGGCTGGCCCTGATAATTGGCCTCAGGCCCACTCAACATCTTGCTACTTCACTGTGTGAATTAAAACCATTGTACACCAAGCTTCAAACTACTGTTTTAATTTTCTTGCAGGAGATACAACCCTTCAAACAAAAACAGGAAACATCACAGTAGGTAAGTTGAAGGGTGTGTGTGTGTGTGTGTATGTTTGTTTGTTTGTTTGTTTTTACCTGTGCAGATGTCAAGTGTGGGCAGCTTTTCAGCCCCTGGGCAACTTTTAATTGTGTAGCTGCTGAATTATTACTGTATTATTATTTCATAAATGACATCAGGTATGGAGCAGGTAAAAACCCAGCTCAGCCAAAAGCATGTTTGCAGACATTGTTAATCAGGGAAGCCTAAAAAGCTCCTTCAAACCTCTTCTTCTGAAGAGCCTTCCTCCACTCACCGAGGCCCACTGAAATGAATGGTGAGATATTTTAAGTTCCTAGATTTCAGCATGACTGACTCCTGCTGTGTTGTGTCTGTTAACTCTTAACACTGTGGTCTGAAACTCTTTTGGAACAGTAGTGAACTTATATATATTGTCTTAGCGGGGGAATAAGATACAGCATAAATTAAAAGTTTAAGAACATCTCATAAAAGGAGATGTTCTTAAATGAATACATGCTTGTCTTGGGATGTAGTGACCATATATGCATCTAGAGAATGTAATCGATAGGAAGACAAAGCATTGCAACTCAGAGTCAAAAAATGAAAGACGATCCTTGTGTAATATACATTCCAGACATCTGGTGTGTAACAAGACACTTGACGATAATTCTATCCAGATTGTTTAACCTCATGCAGGCAATAATTTCCATTCAGTTGGGCTATCAAAATGAATTTGTAATACTTTTTCCAGCCTTGATGGCATGTATTTCATTCAGCATCAATGTGTGCTATTTTTACCCAGGAACCTTGAATTTGTGCTTTGCATCCTGGCCACCAACAAAATGTATACGATGCCCCTGGCAAGATTTGCCTTAAATTTAGACTCAATAATTTATAAAACCTGCAAGGTAATCCCACTGGAATGAATAAAGTCTTGGGAGGATGAAAATCCGGAATTTTCCTTATTTTAATGATCATTAAAATGGGGTGGGGGGTGGGGTTTGTCTCTGATTACTCCAGAAGTTGGCTGTAGAATGTACTGATTGACTGGGGGTTATGACATCACAATAAAGTAAGTTAGACCCATTAAAACTTAGTTGACTACTATCTTGAAGACCCAATATTGGTTGAAGGTAGGTGGAAGCTGGACTTGCTTGGGGGTGGGGTGCGGGGAAGAATCCCACCCACCCAGTGTAGTCATTTTTAAAAAGCATGTATGAAGACGTTGTTTTTTGTGGTGCTTCATGCTTGTGTCTGCTACTTGTATTTATTGAGATCCATACGATGTCTCATCACTCCCTTAGCAGAGAGATTATCTCTTCACTCGTAGGAGGTGCACAATTGTGCCGTATCTTCTTTGGGCACACAACTGTATATAGGCATTTAAAAAGAGGAAGGCAGTAAAGGAGTTTCCCAGGAACAACGCTTTCCCCTGGGCCCTTCTGTACAACTTTTCACTCGCCACTCAAAAAAGCCACCGAAGCAATAACATTTGATGCTGGGGCATTTTCTCCTCAAGAAAGCTGCTCTTTTACTTCAACTCCTATATCAGCTTTGATTGTGAATATCAGAAATCAGATTGGGGAAATGGGTTCTTGGAAGAGGTAGAAAACTTCCCACTCCCTTATAAAACATTCTGCTTTAAAGACCAAACACAATTTCTTGTAACATTTTCATGGCAAAAATGGCGTATCTGGGGGGGAAAATTGATAGTCAGGACTGTATATTCCCTCCTGAGATGCAAAACATTACAAATTTTCATAAAGCATTTCATTCTGTGCTGACTTCATGGCTGTGGTTTATATTCTGTTCTTGTATCAGTTTCCCAGACTTAGTGAGATTCATATGGCTCACTGCTCTGTAGAATATTTGCCAAGCTTCAAATAATGTGATCCAGAAGGACGCTCACGTCAGATTGGCTCTCCCCCCCCCCACATACTTTCAGCAACTTTCCTCTGTTTGTGAACCCCAAACTGTGTTTCAAAATCTCCAGGGTTTTTTTGTTTTTTTGTTTTAAGCAGATCTGTGTGGTTGTTGGGTGTCCTGGCAGTGACTGAAAACAAAATGGAAAACTTTGGCACAAAAATAATGCTAAGAAGAAAGCCCAAAGTGTGTTTTGTGTTTCTAATTTATGATTTATGGATCCTGCTGCCTTTAAAAAAAATCTTCTGGGTGATGAATATGCAAACCTGTGAGTGAGCAATTAGCGGTGAATAGTAAGATAGCCAAATTTGCTGCTGACACAATTTTTTTCAGGACAAGAACAAGAAAAAGATTGCAAGAAGCTCTAAAAGCATCACTCCAAACTTGGTGAATGGGCATTAAATGTGATTCAGTGTAAGCAAGTGTAAAGTAATGCATGTTGGGGCAAAACCCTGAACTTCACTTATGTGCTAATTGGATCTGAACTGGTGGTGGAGCCTGGGGAAGCTCAGTCGGCGTGAGACTCTTAATCTCAGCCCCCTCATTGGGCAAAAGATTCATGCATTGCAGGGGGTTGGACTAGATGACGGGGGTGGCCCTTCCAACTTTACAATTCTATGAAATAAAAAAGGAATTCGAATGAATTCACACGGACAGAAACAGGGTCCAATCGTGTGGGTCAGGACAAAAGGCCTGGGCAAAAAGATAAAGTCTTTATAAGATACCTGATGCAGCTGATGAATGCCATTTATTGTAGAGGGAAGGGCATCCCATAATAGAGGAGTGATAGCAGGAAATGCATTTTATGGTCACTGCTCTATAACAGTATAAGTAGAATTTCTGCAGATGTTCTTAGTGATCTTACAGGCGGTAGAGAGAGGGGTAGGCAAAATGCAACTCCTTGGAGGAAGATCTGGATCCCAATGTAAGTCAGAAATAAAACAGAGAGAGAGTTGGGACCTTCTCATTAGCATACTCTAGCCTAGCTGCAATTTCCAGCATGGCTCACTTCCTTGAGACTCTTTTGTAACCCTGCTCTTGCCCACAGGTAGAAGTGATGGGCCACATGGGGTGGGGGCGGCAAGAGTTATCGGAAACACGAAACTGTTATAGCCCAGTTCTCAAGAGTAGCAACAGCTTTTCAAATTCCTAGAGCCTGGAACTCATCTCTTTATCACCTCACAGTGTGATTCAGTAAGTCCCAGTGCTGTTTCTGACCACTAATGTGCCCGGTTACCAGCATTATTGTCCCCGCCCCCTGGCCAACATCTAAATCAGATCAACAGCTGTGGCTGTTAAAACAGAAAAACAAAAACCTTACTCTCATCAAAGGTTTGCAAGATCATGCTGAGAAACTCTGGTCATATTGAACTGATTTGCTACACTTGATTTCCTCTTAATTTGGCGACTGCTGCATCTGATGGGTCTCACCAGTGCAAATAGGGAAGCAGGAAGAAACAGATAAACTGGAATCCTTCTATTTATGATTGGGAAGAGAGTCCTCTTTCTCATTATTCTGAGGGCCAAACTCGCCGTCTTTAGTTCATACATTGGTCTCTCTCCTTAGCATATCAAACCAAATAGCTCTTGATCAGAGAACCCTAAGATTCCTTACCAACTTAAATTTAATTCATTGTAAAGGCTGCTGTGATTAAAAATCCAAAAACAACCGCTGCAAGTGGTCTGCAGATTATTTCCCCCTTTTCTCCATAAACCTCAGCTTCCTTTGTTACATCTTAGAAAGCTGAACAAAAATGGGCTTTGCATCAGTTGTGTGTTTAGCCCCAGAAATCTGTCTTTCATAAACTGAAGCAAAACTATCAAAACTGTTCCTTCCACTTCATCTTCTGTGCTCGTCAAAACCAAGTTTGTCGAAATATCTCGGGAGCACCACATTGTTTATCACAGCCATCTGTACCTTTTAGTTTTGCTCTCTGCCTTCCCCTTCTACTGTCAACCTAGAGGGCCGCCTTAAAAACGCTTGAACTGAAGCTAGTCTCATTTTATTCACAATCAATGCAATGCAGCGAAGCTTAGTTGCAAGTTAGACCCATGGAAAGGAATGGAACCAGAAAAGGGTGATTCCAGTGGGAATTGACTAACCTTTTGGCTAGATTGTGCCCAGTGTCCTCTATTTGCACCTACAGTTTCAAGGTTGACATGCAAACATAGTATATATCCCCTCCGACATGGGAGCAGGTGCTGAAGCTGAGGCCGCCGTTCCAGAGCTCTTCTTTTGGACAAAAGGCACTTAAATCCTACCCAGCTCTTCAACAGGAAAGAAGAGGGCCATTCCTCTTTGGGGGTCAAAATAATGTTAGATCTTTCTTTTTTACAAAACAAACAGCTCCATGTGTACAGCCCTAACTGTTGGATTGGAGAGGGGAACAATGCCTGCACTCCCCATGTAGCAGAGCAATCCTGAGGCTTTGCAGAGGTGTGGAGTTGTAATTGCATCCCTAGCCCAGACGTGGAAGGGGGAGAGAGAGAGATAGAAGATTGGGCCTGATCCTTGGGTCATCTTTAGGCTTCTGTAGCAGTTGGGCATGGATTAAGGCTTCTGTTTGCTGGCACCAGCAGCGAGAGCAGCTTGGAATCTAGCTGATCCCAGGCCGGCTCAGAGTGCCCTGTTTCTGGGCCTTTTGTTAGGCTCCACTGGTGGGGATATGGCTGGCAAGCTCCACACCTGCATGTTCAACAGGTGGATAATAGGAGGCTTGTGCCAGTAATGTGATATAAGCATCACTGTGGCAGCTGGTGAGAGGCTGCTGCCCACATAAGGCAGGTTTGGATTGCAGTGTAGCTAAAACGGTGGATGTGAAACTTCCACATGCGTTGTCCCAGGACTCGGTTGATAGCATCTTTGATCTTTCACATACTGTATATTGGATCCTCTGTGCCCACAATGAATCTCTGGGACAGGACAAGGAAAGGAAACCAAGAAAGCATATTTCCCGTCCCTCTTTCGTTCCAGGTTCTCTGATAGCACCTGCAAGAAGCTGCACATCCCAAATGCTGACTTTATAAATGCATTCTAATTTAAATTCCTGTTCTGGAAATGTAATTGGCCAGCTTTAGGAAACGCTCCCGACAGCATTCCAGATGGGAAACGCCCTATTAATCTGAAGACTGGGAACGCAGTCATTTTCTGACTTAATTCATCATTTATCATGGCCTGAGGGTATTTCAAAGTTTTGCACAGCAACAGCCACCTTCAGTAATCTGGCTACTCCATTTAAGCTACAGATGCTGACTAAAAAAAAACCCCAACCCCAAATCCCGTTGTTTTTTTCAGCCGATGAACCAGAGTGGCTGTGTTCCAGTCTCTCTCTTTCTCTCACAGGCTGACGTATCAAAACTCCTTTTGGGCTGGGTGGGACAAGGCCACGTATGAAGCTGTCTTCTCATCATAGGTTGTTTACCATTTTTCAAAGCCAAAAAGATGCTGTCACTTTTTCAAATGACCCGATCTGGCAGCTCTGCTTTTCTTCTCAGGAAGATATTGTGTTCCCTTATTTCGTTCACATTCCTTGCCATATTATCCAACTGGGTTGTCATGTACCCCTGGAGCTGAAAGCACATGAAATTGTGTGAGCAACTTCCAGTTAGCATCAGTTAAGAACAGAGTGCCTTTCTGAATGGTGCAGCTTGCATTCAAGGCTGCAGTTCTTCATGGAACCCCTGACACTTTTATACGATCTTTTGACCCTGAGAGCTGAGCACACCCCAAGAGTAAACTATGACATCAAAGGGAATTCTAATATATCAAAAGGGAATTAGCATACATATTGAATAGATGTGAAGAGATGTGAATTGACACAGACCTTCCTAAACTGTACACTAACAATAGGCTAAGTTTCATAGAATTGTAGAGTTGGAAGGGACCCCAAGGGGCATCTAGTTCAAACTCTTGCAATGCAGGAATCTCACCTAAAGCATCTATGACAGATGACCATCCAACCTCTGCTTAAAACCCTCCAAGGAAGGAGAGTCCACTACTCCAAGGAAGTCTCTTCCACTGTTGAACAGCTCTTACTTTCAGAAAGTTATTCCTGATGTTTGGTCGGAATCTCTTGTAACTTGAACCCGAAAGAGCTTACAATGAATAAGCAAGTTAAAACTAATTATCTGAGCTCGCGGTTCCAAAGCATGCCTGAAAACACATGGAAGAACTAGGATGCAGTAAAACTGGACAGGGAAACGAGAGTGACGAGTGTTGGCTGAAGGGGTAAAAGGTGGTAAAACAAGGAGGCTTGGGCCACTTGCTTTATAGAGAAAAGGGCAAGATGCCGGAGGTGGAAGGGAGTTTGCATGGTGTCAGGAGCTGGAGTCAGCAATAAAACAATCAAGCACCCAATGTCAGTGAAGTTAACTCTTTATCCAAAGAACAAAACAGCTCAGTCATAGTGATCCCAGCAACTCTTCCCAGCAACTCTCCAACAAGGCACTTGCAAGGACTGAAGGTCCCCGCCTTCCCACCGCCCTCCTTCCTCAGCAGCCTGAGGCTTCATCATCTTGCCTCTCATTGTTCCTCCCTCTTCATTTCTCTGTGTGTTCTGGGAGGCCAGGGGGAGGGGAGCTGGTCGCAGCAAGAGGGAGAGACTGCCTGGATTCTTCAGCAGCCTGCCTCATCTCTGCCTCCTGTAACTTCTTCATTAGCCGTTTAGGGAAGAAGCAAGGAGTGACGTTAGGTGATCACATGTTGGCTTGATGCTTCCAGAAGGAGTCTGATGCTCTTTTGTTTACTTTTGACATGGCAAAGATTTACCATGGAGAGAGGTGGCAATCAGTGGATTACGCAAGAGGTGCTGAAACTCCGCTTGCTTGATGAACATGCCTTACCTGAGTTACTAGTAATGGAGGGTCTTTCCTCCTCTGCAGGTCAAAATAGAACTTCCTTTCTTAGGTGCAGGCTCCCGTAATTCTAGCAAAAGCTGGATTTTAGGGGTACTTCATAACAGTGGACATACGAGGCCAGGATCCTACTCTGAAATGGCCGATGGAGTGAATACAGTCCAAACATCCTTTGCCGGCTTCTACAGTGGCAGCATTTTCTGAAGAAATGATTGCCGCAAAAGTTTATCAGGGTGGGGTGGGGGTGGAATGTTTGGTGCAGGGAGCTTTCAAGCCTAATTCCAAGAACAAATTGTTCTCAAAGACTAAGTGATAGACATGATGAGGGATGATCATGACAAAAGTGGTCACTGGGGGGGCGGGGGCGGCACAGTAGTGGTGGTGTTAATTCAATTTATATACAGTATCTCCCTTTATGGAGGCGGCATGCAAAGAAAGGCCTAAAATGGTGATCACAGGGTCTGGCTCCATTCATATAGGGAAAGGCAGTCCTTGAGGTATGTAAAGCCATTTGAAGCTTTACAGCCAGCACTTTGAATTGGGCCCATGAACTGCTTAGCAGCCAGTGCAGTTGAGCCAGGATTGGTGCTACGTGTTCAAACCATCTTGCCTCAGTGAGCATCCCTGGCCACTAAGTTCAGCACCAGCTGAAGTTTCTGAACCATCTTCAGAAGCAGCCCCACATATAATATGTTGCAGTAATCTAGCCTAGAGGTTGCCAGAGCATAGACAACAGTAGTTGAAGCTGGTGGGAGGCACTCTGCACCACCAAAGCCACCTGAGCCTCGAGCAACAGCAAAGGATCCAGAAGTAGACCCCATCAAGAGCAGGCCACCTCCCATCCATCTGGTCAAGTGAACCACCCACTAACATTGCCTTATCTGGATTGAGCTTCATCTGGATTAGGTTTTATCTGGATTGAGCTTCGGTTTGTTGGCGCTCATCCAGTCCATTACGGAGGCAAGACAGTGGTCTGGCACAATCACCAACCGCCATACCTGCAGATGTAAAGGAGAAATAGAGCCATAGATATGGCTGATAACAGCGCACTCCAAAACTTTGGATGAGCCCACTCAGTGGTTTCAAGTAGATGTTAAGCAGCATGGGGGATAATATCGAACCCTGAGGGAACCCCAAGCATCACCCTGGAAATAACTATCCAAGTGGGATCAGAACCACCGCAAAGCGGTGCTTACACACTCCCAACTTGGATAGCCGCTCCAGAAGGATATCATGGTCATTGGTATCTCAAACCACGGAGAGGTCAAAAAGGATTAACAGGGACACATTGCCCATGTCTCTTTCCCGAGGCAACCAGGGCAGTTTCTGTGCCAAAAACTGGGCCTAAACTCCACTTGGATCACTTTCCTCCGTGTGCACCTGGACGTGGTCCATTGATTTGTGTGTAGCAAACACAGGCTATAATAGCATATTCTTGCTGCTTTTCTGGCAGGGGCAATCTCACATACATGGCCCAAGAGCTTTGTTCAAAGAAAAACTATGAACAAGTTAAATGCATTTATCATTGCTACAGGACAAACTCTGGAAACCCGAGGAACATTCTGCCTGAATCAAGCTTTTGGTTTCCACTAGTTAAAAAACTCTTTCAAATAACTTTCTTTTCTTTTTTTTGTCTGTTTGCCTGGTTATCTCTGAGACTTAGCTTTCAAACTGCTATGACTTTTTCTGTTCCTTGTTAAGAAATCCTTTGGATAAAGTAAGTGCATGTTGGGGGGAAAAATACTGGCAATTCAGCCATAATCTGCAAATATTTTCAGAGCATTTCCTGTTTTAGCTTCTGGGTTCAGCTTCAGATGTATTCTGAAACTCTCTTAATATCATAGTGTGGGGGTTTAGATTTTTTTTTTTTTACAAAAAATAGCAAGCAACTTTTGTTCCCTAGAGTTTGTGCAAATTAGCTTTTGAACAACTTTTAAAGGCAAGTTTTTCGTTCAGTGTATGTATGTATGTATGTATGTATGTAGGGGGAAATATTCATCTAAAGACTGAATAGCATGCAGAGACAGTTTAGAAAACAACGTTAGGTTTGTTATCTTTGTACCCTTTGAAAACATGCTCCTTTTAGAATCACCCATACATCATTTTGCTTCTGGCGAACCCTTCTTCCTGTTTTCCTAGAGGAGGAAAAATGAAAATGATGAAAAATGTCTACATGGTTATCATGAACATTTTGAGAAGAACTAAGCTATGTTACCATCTCTGAACAACTACAGATGTTCTTTCCATGTAGATGTTCAGTGAGTCTCAAACTATCTATTAAAGTTTAAATATAGAGAGAACATTGTGTCCCTTCTTCTCTCTTCCTCCACAAAAACTCCACAGCAGTGCTTTCGCCCTAGGAGCAAACATTTCAGAAACAGTTTGTTAATATGGGACTCACAAAATATACATACTATTTCACTGGAACCCACACGGCTCAAAATATTTTCATTCTTTTGTTCTTCAGATTCCTCCGAAGGATTCCTGAAAGCTTCTACACATCATGGGGAGATAGATGTTTACATTATCAATCAAAAGGGGGAAGTGGATCTGAAATCTCAGGAAGGTTAGTAAATAGTAATTTTGTATGTGAAGCTTTTACAGCTGAAGCACTTTTAATCAACAGCAAGGTCTTCTGATTTCAATGGGATTTGGGTCCAAACTAAATGTGTAAATGACTAATATGCAAAGTTCTTGAAATTTGCACTTCAACTTTCTAGTTCTGGGGGAAATATTATTTCTGCTCTCTCTCGTTCTTTTTTACATTTGTGCTGAGTGAGTCACTTAAATTACTATGGCAGAATTGAACTTAACCTTAATGGAGGTGGGGTTGTGGGCTTCCCGACTGATCGACCGCACGGGGGCTGCGAGCTCAGCCCCCTGCGCGATGGAAGGTCCCGCCTGTGTCATCACCGGGCCAACCAATAAGGTCGACCGGGGGCGGGGCTTGGGTTTTAAAGCTCCTGGCAGGCAGGAACTCGGCCTCTTTACTCCCAGTTCGCTGGAGCGAACGATTCACCCGCCCACCCACCCTTTAGGCTAGGCAGACGCTGCTGTGGACTTCGGTTGGTTGCCTGGTTAGTCAGGGGCCGGGTAGGACTTTTCCCACTTGGGCTAGCCAGGATGGGTTTTTCGCCTACCTCATAGCAACTCGTCACAACTTTGGTTTGGCGGTTAGGCGTTGGAAATTAGCATAACAATAAGTGGAAGGCGGGGCAGGTTGTGTCATCACTGCCCAAATTGGAGAAGTAATCCACTAAAGGATTCTGGGGGCGGGGCTTGGTTCAGAGCCTGGAGACACCAGGGCCGTAAGGCACGCCCCTACAGTGGCCACAGGAGGAGTTCCGGTAGATGTACATCACTGGACTCCTTACTGGTGGTTAACTTCTCACAGGCTCCAACACACGGCTTGGAGTCGGATATAGTCGATAGGTTCCAACGCCTAAGCCAATACCGCTCATCATCCATAATCAGTAAAGTTGTGGCCTTAACCACCCACTTATAATTTAAATTCTGGTGTCTCATGTCTTTATTTCCCGGGGAAGGAGGGACATTGCCACACAAGTGTTCACTGCAACATCCAGACTTCACAAACACAAACCAGTATACAGTCAAGATTTGTCATCCAATATGGTCTGTGAGTCCTGGAAGACCTGATCCCTGTTTTGCTGGCCACTTTCTACCTGGCCTGGGAGGTTGGAGCTCTGCCTCCCTGACTCCAGCTACAAAAGCTGAGGCTGCTGAAGAGGCCCGGCAGCATTTTGGCTGTGAGTCCTGGGGGTCCTGCTCACGGCCTTGCAGGCCTTTTCCCACCTGGCCTGGGAGGGCGGAGCTCTGACTGACTGACTGACTCCAGCTACGAAAGCTGAGGATGTTGAACAGACTCTAGGGCTGGGGGTTGCTTAGGGGGTCTTGTTGCTATTAATTATTTGCACCTTTAATTTTTAGATGTTATTATTTGTGTGGCAATAGTTCAGATTGTTCGTGTAGTTTTTTATTTCTTGTTTATGGCTACTTTCGTTTTGTTGGTAATTACATAAAGCTTTTCATGTTGTAAGCCGCCTTGAGCATGGTTTTAACTATGGAAAGGCAGCATACTAATATGGTGACGAAAGCAGCCAGCACATTGCTTTGGAACAGGGGCATCCAATCCTAAATCCAGATGTTGTGGACTCCAGCTCCCATCATCCCTGACCATTGGCTATACTGGCTGGGGAAGATGGGCTCTGCAGTCCAAAAGATCTGGAGCCGCCATATTGCCTTCTTTTTGCTGGGTAAAAACAGCAAGCCCACTTTTCTTACGGAACTCTGTTTAAAAAATTTTTTGGGGGGTGTGTGTCTCTGACCCAAAGTGGCTTATGCCTGTCACCTTGAATTGTCTTAACACAAATCCTTCTGTTCTTGTGTATAATAGGCTCCATTACTGTCAAGGTACCTGCAACTCTTAAAGCTTATCTGCAGTTATCTGGGCGCAAGGTTGAGGTGGATCCAGAGATCCAACTACAGGAGACTCAGAATACCTCCAGGGAGGACCGCGTAACAGTTACAGGTGAGTCTTGTCTTGTAGACACTCTCCCCAAAAAACTTTGCTTTTAGGTATGAATCGAATTACTCTGTTTTAATTAAGTATATGCAGGCAGGTTTGCAACCCTTTCCACGGGTGCAAATTATATTTGTACCAGATTTCTCCCCATCATTTTTAGCCTAAACTGTAGTTAACAGCAGGGCTGCTTAAGTGGGGTTAACCTAGGATAGGGGTCAGCAAACTTTTTCAGCAGGGGGCCAGTCCACTGTCCCTCAGACCTTGTTGGGGGCCGGACTATTTTTTGAAAAAAAAATGAACGAATTCCTATACCCCACAAATAACCCAGAGATGCATTTTAAATAAAAGGACACCTTCTACTCATGTAAAAACATGCTGATTCCCGGACCCATCCGCGGGCCGGATTTAGAAGGCGATTGGGCCGCATCCGGCCCCGGGGCCTTAGTTTGGGGACCCTGACCTAGGAGGAGGGCTTTGGTGGGAAGAAGCAATCCTGTTATCTACTCTGGAGCTTTCAGTCATGGGATATCTGCACCGGGACTGTGCTGGACAATTCTAAGTACAAAGAGCATAAATTCATGCTTGAACTGCACAAAACGTTATGAGATTCAGTGGTGGGGGAGGGGGGGCTCCCCTACTTTGCTAAATGGAAAATTCTCACAGAGCTCCACATTGTATCTATTTTAGTCTTCTCAAATAATCAACTCCTTGGAGAATGGCTCAAATGATGTGTATCTAGGGGGTGATTGATTTTTTTTCTGCTGGGAAGAAGGAAAGAATAGATAAGTTTTGGTTTAGACTTGCCAGATGTAATTACTGTGCTTCTCAATACCCTTTGCTGATGTAGCACTTTAGAAACAAAAGGAATTCAAAGTTTGCCTTGCTTGCTATAGGCAAAGAATACATGGGAGACATGGAAGGTTGATTTACTTTTATAAACCTCAGTTATTTTCAGTGAAACACAATAAAATAATATTATATGCACCTTCAGTACAGTTTTCAAGTCCTAGGGACAAACATCCATTTGATACTCTGTTTTTTCTTCTTCAAATTACTGGTATAGGTTATTTCCTTTTGTTAGTAGTCCAATAACTTGTTTCCTGGCAAACTGCAGGAAAGAGTGATTTGTTACTATTGAGTCAAGAATGCTCGTTTGGGTTTTGCTTCGTCATATCCATGCACCACATCAAGGGCCTTTATATATATATCCTATCCAAGGGCTGGCACCAATTTTGCTTGGACAGTCAAAACATAACAGAGGAGGCTGCTCCAAACTGCACTTCCAAACTACGCACTTGTGTTTTGTTCCTCTAATTTAAACAGCCTTTGATGACACAAATATACACAGACACAGCCCAATACAAGGTCATAGGAGAGTCAGAAAGGATACCTGACTCTTCTTGCATCATTGCCTCTCTATCCTAGTCTAGCAAAGACCTTCTTAGGAAGCCACTTAGGTTGATAGGGACGCGGTTGGCGCTGTGGTCTAAACCACAGAGCCTTGGGCTTGCTGATCAGAAAGTTGGCGGTTCGAATCCCAACAACGGGGTGAGCTCCCATTGCTCGGTCCAAGCTCTTGCACACATAGCAATTCGAAAGCATGTCAAGTGCAAGTAGATAAATAGGTACTGCTACAGCGGGAAGGTAAACAGTGTTTCCGTGCGCTGCTCTGGTTCGCCGGAAGCAGCTTTGTCATGCTTTGACATGACCTGGAAGCTATACGCCGGCTCCCTCGGCCAATAATGCGAGATGAGCGCGCAACCCCAGAGTCGGTCACAACTGGACCTAATGGTCAGGGGTCCCTTTACCTTTACCTTACCTTGACCTTGACCTTTACTTAGGACCTTAGGTTGATGGAAGAGATTGAAACTATTTTTGTTGTTCTCGTCCAGGCTTTTCTCTGCTGCAAGATAGAATAGATGTAATAAATGCCTGACCATGTTTGTAACTTTTCATCGAAAGACAAATTTGATTGCTTCGTTGGTCCAGAAGCAACCCATGCTGTTTGTAACTACGCAAAATAATCCCAGTATGTGGGAAGGAGAACTGAAGTAAAAATAAAACTTGCAGAACTTTGTAGGGGAACCATTTTAGTGGCTCACCAGTTGGAGACTGAGTGCTCAGTGGAATAGTACAAATTGTGAACTATGTGAAACAGTTGTCTTCTGTGAAACTACTGGAGGCCCCAAAACAGGGTGAATCAATGAAAGGACCTGCTGGATTCTAAACGGATTTTAATTTAATTTAATTTATTCTTCCTCATCCTTCACTGTTGTTAGTGAGCAAGCCAGGAATATAAACCACGATTGAGCTCTCTTTCTTTGAACGGACAACAGTTTAAGCTATCCAGCATTCGCTGTGTTCAGATGTAACAGGGAACTTTGGTGAATTTAAAACTGGAAGTGGTAGCTTTCAGTCTCCTGTGGCATGTGAAAGGGAATGGGGAAGTGTGGGAGCCCATGACTTGCTGTGGGCTGTCTACATTAGGTCCAGTTGTGACCGACTCTGGGGTTGCGCGCTGATCTCGCATTATTGGCCGAGGGAGCCGGCGTATAGCTCCCAGGTCATGTGGCCAGCATGACAAAGCCGCTTCTGGCAAACCAGAGCAGCACATGGAAACACCGTTTACCTTCCCGCTGTAGCGGTTCCTATTTATCTACTTGCATTTTGACGTGCTTTCGAACTGCTAGGTTGGCAGGAGCTGGGACCAAGCAACGGGAGCTCACCCCGTCACAAGGATTCGAACCGCCGACCTTCTGATCAGCAAGCCCTAGGCTCAGTGGTTTAACCACAGCGCCACCTGGGTCCCCAATGCATTTGATATATTTATCTAATTGAATAAAAGAAAAGGCATGTTTATGTCAAGGCAAGTCTTCAGCAGCTTTTACATGACTCAGCTATTTCCCACCAGCCTTTAACTTCTATATGTATTGTTTTCCAGCCAAGTAATTTTGCTTCCCACAAGCTCCTGTGGGGTTTTCCTCACAATTTCATTTAAAGGATTGTAGAGTGAGTTCTTCACCTGGTGTTTCTCATGAAGCCCATTATATTTACACAAGTTGTGATGATTAAAATATATCGACCCTTTGTGTCACTGAGAAGGAATGTCCCTGTTGTTACAAGGGAGCAACTTCCCCTTCTCTTGGTTTTGGAAGGATGGCCCTGAAGGTGCAGCTAAGTATTCTGCAGCCTTCGTATCAACAAAGAAAAACTTTGTTTTGGAAAATGAATGTAGCAAACGTAAAATAAACTGGCCGCAGGAGAAGACAGTTGAGCAAAGAGGCTTCCCAGACGCAAGTGCAAGAAGCTAACCAGGGCATGCAACATTCTTTCCTCCAAAAGATCTGGGGCAAAGATATTGTATATCTTTGACTCCATTTATTAATATGGAATCAGGTTGTGTAAATTACAAGCTTGGCAGCTACATTTGGAGTGGGCAGAAGAAGCAAGGGAGCAATTTACAATATTTTTAATTCTCTCCTATAAATCTCAGTGCTGTAGTAACTGCAAATAAAAAAAATAGATTCCCCCCATCTATATTTAGCATCCTGCTCATATGTTCCAAAGAAAACAGGAGGTGAGCCCAAGGCATTTTCAAAGATGGAGAGTCTAGCCAGTCTATCATCAGAACCCAGCAATCATGCAGCAGCCATATTGTTAAATAGTTCATTTTGCGAAATGACTCACATTTTAATCATGTTAGAAATGGAACTTTAAACTCCACTAGCTGTACAGTGGTACCTCGGTTTAAGAACAGTCTTGTTTAAGAATGATTCGGTTTACGAAAGCCACAGAACCGGAACTAGTGTACCGGTTTGAGAATTTTACCTCGCTCTAAGAACGGAATTTGAATGGTGGAAGGGCACCGGCGGCGGGAGGCCTCATTAGGGAAAGCGCTGTACAGTGGTACCTCAGTGTACGAACTTAATCCGTTCCAGAAGTCTGTTCTTAAACCAAAACCATTCTTAAACCGAGGCACACTTTCCTAAGTAGTATGATAGTATAGTAGTATGATATAGTATGATCTGCTATACCTGTTTCAGGCATTTCACAGACCCATTGCTGTGGGAATGTTTTCCAACCCTGAGATTTTTTGGCCATCACTATTGATCAATGCATAGTGAGATTTCCACACACAACCCACCACAGTTGTGGGTGGGTGGGTTTATCAGATGATAAGGGCTTTTAATAAGGTATTTTAATATATAACAGTCATGATTTTTATTCCATACTAAGATGGTCATTTACTGTTTGAATGCACTGGGCAGAAACAGAGAGAGAAAAGTCTAAGTGTGGAGTCTTGTTCCAGGTCACAGTGATAGGAGAGTCTACCATGTGCTTTAGGGTTTTTTAAATTAGGTTTTTTTAAAAAATACCTTGGAGATGAGGGGGCTAGGTGAGGTGTGTGCATTATAGATCTTAACTTTAAGTTTTGAAGTTATGCACAATGGATGGCTCCACAGACTTAAAAGCACTTTTTGAAAGAGGCAGACGTTTTTCCTAAGAAAAAGAGAATAAATTCAAAGAAAGCAGGAAATGTTTTATAGACGTCTTTCAATAAACTTTTAAGACTGTGAGAACAGATGAATAATTTATTTCTCCAAATAACAAAGCAAAATAACACTTCAGCAATGCATTGAGGAAGAGGTCTTCCTTCAATAACAGTCTAGTGACTAGGAGTGAAACAACATCAGAATAGAACTAATCTGGCCACACTTGATAGCACACAATTAAGAAGCAAGCAAACTTTGACACATTAACCACTTGATAAGCTGGTGATTTATATTCACCCATTATATGGCTGGTGCCAGTCTTGCTGCCATATCTAGCACAAAATTTGGCACTAGGGGACACAGAGATACAAAATATGGCAACTGTGTGCTTATAGCATAGATGACTGGCAGTAATTCAGAAGACTGAATAAGGGGTCCAAAGGTTGGTTTTGGTATCACCAGGATTCTAGTGCTCTTGAAGGGCAACGGTTTTGTCTTCACCAGAGCCTGTTGCCTTTTCTCTTGTGGATTAAATTCTTGGAGTGACTCCAAAATATGTAGCATCTAATAACTCAAGTGTAGGTGCTAAACAGCCACGGCTGAAAGGCCTTTTCTAGAAAGCTATGCGTTTTTCATTTATTGTGTGTTTTGGATGGAGAGAGCCAGGTCCTAAGTACATAAATTGTGTTGAATTTTAAACAGGAAATAGACCTTCAGGTGTAAAAATAAAACGAACAGTCAGGAGTCTGAGAAGTATTCTGTACACTATGAGACTCTGGCACTTGGTTTATATAGTGGCAGAGAAAATCTTAAATCCATAAGGAAATAAAGATCAGTATTGCTTCAAATACAGTAGGAATCCTTATACTGTTTTTAGTTGCACATTTTGTGACTTAAGTGAATAATTTTGGCCATTTTTTTCCTGTGAGTGGTATGCTAACTTTTACTTCCTCCAAGGACAGTCCATTGTAGTTCACACTTACGAGATATGACTAATTTCAACAGAATATTCCTAGGGGAAGGAACAGATGCCTAAACTAAATGCTTTCCCATAAATCATTTGAGTTCAAACAAAGGCGCTAAATTATTTTATGCACATAATATCCTTCCAACTTAGCTACTCATTTGTTTTCATCTTTTGGAGGCTTACCAAGGTTACCTCTGGAATACAGTTCTGCTTTTGTTTTCTAAATCCAGAGGCTGAAAATAGATTTTGGAGCATAGCTTAGCCTTGGAAGATAAGATTACAGCATAGAAGTCCATGGATTCTAGTGTGCATGGAGTGGCAAGAAAGTGATTCTTTCAGCCTGCTACATCTGTACTCAGCTTATGGCCAGCAACAGAGACTTGAGTCCCAAACTAGGAATTGTGACAACCTGAATTTAAGAGCTAGCTTTCTGCATCCACAGGGTTTGCATTGGGAAAATGTGTTTCTATAATCAGGGACTATCAGTAGGCTTGATTTAAAATCAACAGAATGCAAAGACACATTATTCTTCCCCAAATCTATCCTGCTGGGACTTTGCTGCAGTGAGTCATTCTATGATGTCAAGGAAGAAACCAAGCAGCAGGACATGTCATGATTTATTCCAGTAAAAATTTCCATGAAGGTAAACATGAATCTGCTTAGAAAAAGGGCCCAGAATCAATTTGTGAAATTAACTCACTTAATTTTTCTTTTGTCCATTTAGGCCATATGAATCAACAGGATAAACAAGGAAAATATATTAAAGCAGAGACAGAAAATGGCACAGTTCATCTCAAAAGTCAAACCTGGTTCCAGTCTGTGAAACTTAAGGCCTCATGATAGAGCAAATAATATTTACTTAAGAAACAATGAAGAAAGATTACTGTAAATCTTGCCGAAGTGTTTCTGTTGTCTTTGGCTTCAAATGCTTAGAAATCAATGGAAACAACTCCCCCCCCCCCCCGCCCCAACTTGTTTACTGATCACTTTAAACAGCCAGACTTTGAACAAATACCCTGAATATTAAAATGCTTAATCCTGAGGGGGGGTTTCCCCCCTCCACCTTTCTTCTAGGGTGTTGGCCCCAATTCTCTCCCTCACCTCTCCTGACACCATGGTGGAGGAAGGTCTCTCCCCACACTGGTCCCCCACCTTTTTATAGGAATATTGGACAGCGAGTCACTGAGGACGATGCAGTGCAAGAAAGCCTCCACTCAATGCAGGTTTGAGTAGAGCCAGACTAACACAGTGGAAGCCAGAGGTGCTTCCAGCAGACCTTGGGAGTCATCACCACCTCGCCTCACCCATAGGACAGGTGGTTGGCGTTACATCAAATCTCCCCAGTGTGCACTCACACCCACAGTGGTAACCCATCAGCATTTCTGAGGCCTCTGCAAGTGACAGAAAGAAAGCAGGCCCATGTTTGCCAGCCTACGAGGCTGGCCTCGGTCATCTGGAGGGGGTGAGTCAAGCAGCTCCCAATCTGCTGTGAGGGTCTCCTAAATCTGCAGAGCAGATTTTGGTGGCTCACAGGAGGAAAGGGAAGCTCAGTTGCCCAAGCAATGGTCTGTTGCACTCAAGCACCGACTCCCTCAATTATTTACTGAAAATACTGATATATCACTTTGTAGGCACCCCCCCCATTCTCTCAAAATAGCTTTAAAAAGCTTTGTACGATACAATCACATAAACTACTGTATCAGAACGAGTGAAGCAAGACTATCATTTCCAAAGTTGCATGGCATAAGGCACATGATACAGCTAAGCAGCTCTGCCTTTAGTCAGTGAATGTGAAATACTACCATATTGGGTTCCATTATTGAAGAAAGACAGGACACCTATGTAACAATAAATAATGTTTATTATTTGAGGAATGTGTGTTTCACTTGTGCATTTTAGGTAACGTGTGGGTGAAACTGATTGGCATACAAACTATCTCAATGCAATATACACTTAATACTCCATAGATAAAATGCTGTGCTGCACCTTTTTTTTCTTTTTAAGGCCTCCTTAGTTGGAGTGACAGCTGGGGAATTCTGAGCCTACGAAGGGGCAGAATGCTATCTTCAACAACAAGAAAAATACCAACTGAATTTTCTTAAATGTACATAGCACTAAACTGTACACAAATTATGTTAATTATTTGTAGAGAAAACTAAGCTCTTTGTTGACTGGTGTTCAAAGAAGAACTGAACAAAATAACAACATTTATTTGACTGTACTAATTAGGAAAGACGGTAACAATGTTTTCTAGGATGACTTGTACTAGCTATCAAACTAAAAACAATCTTAAGACAATGTATTATTATCTTCTTAAAGCAAAAATCAGTTTCCATTTCAATTCTTTGTGCTTAAGGCTATTAAACATATTTACTAGCATTCCGTGGAGGTTTTATTGTGGGGGGATACTGAATTCCACACTTTTTTCTGCTGAAGGGGATACTATGGAAGGTGTACTGGACTCTATACTTGGTTCTATGCTTGGCCGAGGTTCTAGGCTTGGCCGATATTTTTTATGTTTCTTTGGAGTGGGTGTGTCATCTTTGGTATCATAACCAAACCACGGAGGAGGGTCTTCATTGTTATATTCATATTTCTGGAGCTTTGGTGCAAATTTTGAAACTGCTTGTCTGAAATAGATAGATGGACAGACACTATTAATATACAGTATAAATCTTTCCTCTGAAGGGCTCTCTTGTGTAAAACATAAGTAATATAGCAAAAAACTAGAGGGCACTAAAACCAGCTGTGTGTCTGAGCTTCTAACCCAGTTTCAGGACTATGTCATAGAATATTCACGAACACTGTAATTGTTCAGAGTGACTATGATAGCAGCAATAATTTAGAAAAATTGTATAGATTCAGAGGGCCTAAAAACTTGGCACTGATTCAATGAATACAATTTAACATACACTAATACTTGTAACACAACTTCCAGGTGATATGCTTCTTGAAGAGGTCAACAAAAATAATGAAACCATTACATATACACATACTTGAAGTTGTCTATAGAATAAATCGTTAAGTATTACAGATGCAAAAGGGCAAGATCCAGCAACTCCTGCAGCAAAGCTGGTGCCAAACCTATTGGTCCGCTTTCCTTTGGATCACATCAGCGAGGCGGGGGGGGGGGTTGTTCCTCACAACTATAGAATACCCTCCCATCAGATCTCAAGGAAATAAACAACAATTTGACTTTTAGAAGACAGCCCTGTTTAGGGAAGTTTTTAATGTTTGATGTTTTAATTTGTTGGAAGACGCCCAGAGTAGCTGGGCAACTCAGTCAGATGGGCAGCATGTAAATAATAAATTTTTATGATTGTTATTCTTCACATTGCCTGGGCTTGCACCCCAGGGTCGTCACTGGTGCACCACCCCCGGAGGCACACTCCACTGTCTCTCGAGACAGAAGAGTGCCCACAAGTGGAAAGAGGTGTGTGATTTTGTTATGGAAATATGCATTTTTTTTGTAAATAGCCCTGGGGAAGCTGAAGCATCCACCAGACCATAGCCAGAACAACAAAAATCCTCTCCAAATATGCTGCGTACTTGCTTTCCAAGGGAACTTACTATTTGTCCTAATGGAAGCTTCCCGTGAAATGTAAATAGTGTGCCAGGAGGGGCAATTTTAGCTGAGACTTTGGCAGTGAAAGAAAGACTTGCATTCCTCCTTCACCCCATGTCCCTGAGCAACAAGCTTTAGGGCCGGAGGGAGTGGGATTAATATAACAAAACATGCATATACAGTAATAGCAAGAATAATTTGGCCGGAGAGGACATTAAAAGCTGGACTATACAAGATGCTGTTCATATAAATTGCAACTGAATGATTGGCTTTTAGAAAACAAATAACACTAATGGGAGCTTGTGGGCTCTTACCTTTTGATCCTGCTGAACTCAGAAGGTACAGCCCTCTTTAATGTCATTATTATATTGTCCCCAAAAGTCATATAACAGTCCCATATCCTAATAGTAAAGCCTCTGTGCAATTTCCTGGGAACATCATATGCACAATCTTTGTTCATTTTAATAAGATTTAGTTAGAAGTTGTTCCTCACAGAACGTAGCTTTGTTCCCCCCCAATAAGATGGATGTGTCTATGAAGCCCTAGTTGTCAGGGTTAGACATGGTGTTCAGTGGGACTTAATTCCCAGAAAAGTGTGTATAAATTTGCACTTAAGTTTGGTTGGTTGACATCCATCTGTCTTGGGAGACAATGGAAGAGTGCCTTCAGGGGTGAAGTCAAACCACTGGAGAGTTACAGCGCCTGCTGTGGCTGTAGAAACATGTTTTGTTGCAGCTGGGGTAGATTAAGGCATCTGGTTGATCATTGGGACTATTTTGTTAGCAAGAATGTTATTGTGATGACTCTTGGTACATGATGTATACATTTATTAAGTAGCTTATGCGGTGATCTGCAAACAGATTAGTCCAGACACCTTCACCGTACACTTTTTGGTGCCCGCTAAAAACATGTTTGTTTAGGCAAGCCTATTCAGACGTAGAATGTTGACATGTTTTACAATCTGTTTTTAGCTTATCATTGATTTTAATTATTTTTGAATGATTTAAATAGTAGCTTTAACTGAGTTGTTGTTTTTACTGATAATTTTATTCTTTTTGTATTATTATTATTATTATTTATTTATACCCCGCCCATCTGGCTGGCCAGCCACTCTGGGCGGCTTCCAACAAATACCAAAATACATTAAAATATCACAGATTAAAAACTTCCCTAAACAGGGCTGCCTTTAGGTGTTTTCTAAATGTCAGGTAGTTGTTTATCTCCTTGACCTCCGATGGGAGGGCGTTCCACAGGGCGGGTGCCACTACCGAGAAGGCCCTCTGCCTGGTTCCCTGTAGCTTTGCTTCTCGCAGTGAGGGAACCGCCAGAAGGCCCTCGGCGCTGGATCTCAGTGTCCGGGCTGAGCAATACGGGTGGAGACGCTCCTTCAGGTATATAGGACCGAGGCCGTTTAGGGCTTTACAGGTCAGCACCAACACTTTGAATTGTGCTTGGAAACGTACTGGGAGCCAATGTGTTATGTGGTCTCAGTGGCCGCTCCCAGTCACCAGTCTAGCTGCCGCATTCTGGATTAATTGCAGTTTCCAGGTCACCTTCAAAGGTAGCCCCACATAGAGTGCATTGCAGTAGTCCAAGCGCACCACCTTGAGGTTTTTATTACAATCAAGGGGTATATAAATCTTGTGAAATAAATAAAAACTAGAGAACAACTTACCTGGTAATATTTGGGCAGTACAGCATCTTAAGAATTCGAAGTTGATGGCAACCTTTCCACAGACACTTAAGTGCTCTGTCAGTAATACACATGCAGCCTGAAATATCCAAATAATGCAGGAAAGGGCATTCTGCAGCCACAAACTGAATGCCGGTATCAGTGACCTGTCAATGAAGCAAAAAACATACACTTTGGGGGGAAATAAGGAATTATTAGAGACAGTCAAGAGAAGTCAAGTTTTAGTAAGCTTATAAAATATTTAAGGTATATTTAAGGCATCACCACCAAAGCCTTTAGCACTCATACCAGCAACACTGACAATGATTTTAACAGAACCAAGTGTACATGTTTAGTAACAGAATTTCTAGTACTAGTCTATCCTTTCATACATACCTTGGGACAACCAGTCACACTTAGAATTGTAATTCTGTGGCAGTTGAATGACAAATGTTTTAATGAATTATTTGTTAACTGCTGGTTATAAGATAAATCAACGTGGTCTAGGCGTCTTAAATCAAGGCAGAATCTCTGGAACAAAAGTCACAAATCAATCAATCAATCAATCAATTAATCATTCTCAAATTATTTACCCAGAGCACTTAGATTTAAGGTTTCACAATGCATTCATGCTGAAGATAATTTGCTAATCTTCTCCAAACACTTGATGCAGCACCTTTTCTCTCATTAAATGGCTGGGAAAAAATATTAAAGGAACATAGGAAGCTGCCATATACTGAGCTGACCATAGACCTAGTGCTATTTTTCTAGAAAAAAAGAGGTGCTGGAACTCACCATGAACATTCTCTTAGAATGGCAAGTGGCACCTGCCTGAGAGGTGCTAAAACTGCCAGAACCCACCTGAGAGGTGCTGGAACTGAGTTCCTGTGAATCCCCCCTTCAAAAAGCCCTACATAAGCCCATCAAGCCCAGCTATCATTGACACGGATGGACAGTGGCTCTCCAGGGTTTCAGGTACGAGTTTTTTTTTTTCTAATCACACCTGGGACATTCTGCTTGCAAAGTATGAGCTGTGGAACTGAGCTACTTCCCTCCCCTAATGAGTTGTTATTTACTGGTTGCAGTCAAGAAAAGCTCATTTGAATGATCTGTACATGCTTCTGTGCTTTTTCAAGCCTCCAAACTGTTCTTGGATTTGATTTATTAATTTTCCATGGTGGTAAGAACAAAAAGGGACTGCAAGGAAAGAAAGAATTGCATCAAGCTTGGTGAAAGGGCATAAAATGTGATTCAGTGTAAACAAGTGTAAGGTGATGCACATAAGGACAAAAATATATATGATAACAGGGTCTGAACTTGGTGGTGACTGACCAGAGAAAAAACGTAGTGGACTGGTCAAGTATAAAATGAAATGGATGTGTGCAAATCTGAACAAAATTTTGAAAAACCTAATGAATATCAAACCTAAATTTCTAAATCTCCTGATAAGACACAACATTCTCTCTCAAGAAATTACTCCTCTTGTCAGATATTGCAGATAGAAAATGTGCAGTCTTCACAACTGTATTTTTATCTTGTCCACCCAGTATGTGTATATTAGCAAATAAATTTCAATATTGCAAATTGACATAAGTTTCCAGAGATCCTTTTTTCCAAAGGAAGCCAAACGCTGTGAAGCGCTAGACCCCTGGAATGTCTCACTGCTTGAGAAAAAGGTGCACATTTGAGACTCTCAAACTTACTAAACTGATGGTGAACAGTTTTAAACTTCAAAAGATCAGATCCATAGTTCTTCCTGCTTTCAAAAAGTACTTGTGTTAATTAATCACATTGCCTCAAACTTGTATTTTTATAGCTGATCAGTTTGTAGAGGGAAAATAATTCAGCAAAACTGCCTTTGCAGCACTGGTGAACCAAACATAATCTGGCAATCTTAACACATAAAAGTGATAGAAAACAGCTGTTGTATACTTTTTCAAATAACACTCTTATTTAGTAAGCTGGTTATTTTTAGAATATACACTCGACAAGGCTTCAAAGCCCATCTCACAATGTAGGAGCTAATTCAGACTGGAAATAAAGGTCCAAACTAGATGACCAGTTTCCCCTTCTTTTTAAAGCATCCCTGAATTGAGTTGGGACAACTACTCTGGAAGAGAAGTGTTTACCTTCTCTCAGCCACTGTGTCCCCCATGTAAACCAGCTCCCTCAAGTTTCTATTTGCTCAATTAACAGAGGCTTACAAAAATGGGGTTTTTTTAATTCTTGTTTATTTAAGCGGAACATATCCTCCAGTAATGCACAAGAAGAAAGGATGAATTAAAATTACACACACACAAAATACAATCCCTAGGAAAAATAATGATGATTATTGGTGTTGGGAGGTAGTAATTTTCTAAAGAAGATTTGGTTTATTTATAAATATCAGGATATTCTTGGAGCGAGGACTTATCTCTTTGAGAAGGAATTGAGAAAAAGAAACTCAGCACATGGTGTTGGTGTGTTCCCCACAAAATTTTAAAACATTTATAAGAGGCCCTCAACATCTAGTGCCGAAAGAAGAGAACTGGGAAAGATTAAAGTCCACAGTCTAACTACAATCAGTTGTATGATGTTTGGAGTCAAGAATCTCCATCTATGTCAGGGGTAAACAGTGTGGCGCAGGGACTTGCTTCCGCAGTGGCAGAAATTGTGTCTGCGCATGCTCAAACACCAAAAATCGTGTCTGCACACACGCAGACACCGGAAATCGCGGCCGTGTGTGCATGATCCTGGCCCACAGAGGGATCTCCACTGGTGAAGCAGCCCAGGCGAGGTAAACCTTGCCGACCCCTGATCTATGCCATCATCGTATTGGCTCACATGCCCCCTAGCAGATAGATCCAGGTTGCATCCTATATGAAGATGTTACACCACTTATAAAGAAGTGATTAAAGTCACTGTAGCAAGCAAAAAAGACATGCTTATTTGAAATTTTGGTAAGCTTTAGGGAATTGACTTTGTGGAAGAGAAATTGTTAATCCCATTTAAATGAAGTTTCAGTTCCATGCAGCTTTCTCTAAATGCTTTTCCTGATGTCTGTATGAAAGCCCAGAGGACTACATAATGGCTTCCCATAAATTAGACAGGATATCTGTACTCTAACACAGTTGCTCTTTAAGTTACAATAAACTAGGAACATGGAGGCACACTGGAAACTCCATTCATAACTATTCTCCAAAGAATAAATGATTCTGTCGAATGTGTGCTTGTGCATTATCACATGCATACAGAGCAGCAAAATTCAAACCAGCTCTGTGTGGCTGTAGATAATGAATGATTCATATATACAACAATAGATGCTCAAATTTTATGATGGAAAGGTACTAATTCATAGGATGACATAGTCATTATTTTCATAGTCGTTACTTGATAAAATGTGATGATCACTGTGATTTCTGTGCAAGATTTTTGGGCATTTTTTGGAATACAGATTAAAACATATAGCAACTGTATAAGTTTGTAGAGAAACCATGTTATTTCTAATGCAGGGTTAATATTTTGCTAGATTAATTCACCAGAGTCTCTTTCTATGCTTGCACAAGTCTTTCTCCTCAACTACTAACATTATAGGTGTTTAAGATTTCCTCCTGTTCTTGAAATAGTTACTTCATTCCTTAGTGATGGTCGTTTCAGCTTCCTTCTGCTCACTTCCCCCCAGGAATCTGTCCTCAGTCCTTGCTCTCTCTTTTTAGCATACACCAGACACAAATGATAGGACACCATTTTTATTGCAAAGCTGCAATTTTCTATCCACAATCTGTTTCCTGTCTCAGCCATCTTATCAGAATCCCATGGGAGCTGCATAGCAGCCACTGCCAAAAACACATCCTGTTTTAAATAAACCCTGCTAAAAAGTAAAGGCAAAACATGGCCATTGGTTGCCGTGTAGAGACATTTTTCACTTCTTAAAATGTTCTAGTTAAATCTCCCTTCCTGGAGTGAATATTATCTCTTTCCACATTCCAAAACTCTCAGTCACTGTAGCTTCACTTGCCCACATTTGCATCTATAAGCCTCAGGAGTTCAGAGCGGGAGCAGCGCAGTGGTTAACAATATGAGCTAAGAAACTGAAACCACCAATTCAAATCTCAACTCATCCTTAAATTTCCTGGAACACTCTACGCAAGCCACTATTTATTTATGTAAAGTGGTTTTACAGCCCTTCAATTATATTTCCAGGGCAGTTGACAAAAAGAATAAAACAATGAAATGTAAATACACAATATATCATAAGCTAAAAACTATACAAATCATAAAAGCAGCACACAATAATGTGCAATATAAAAACGTGTTGTAAAATAAAAAGGTCATAATGGTCTGGAGCTGAAAGGGCAATTAAAGAGCCCATGTTGGCATGTAAATGAGTACATTTTCCTAATGGCAACATGTTTCAACAGTTTCAAGAAAAAAAACATCACCTTTAAAGTCCTTTGCGGCCTAGGACCCTCGTACCTACAGGACCGCCTCTCCTGGTATGCCTCACGGAGGACCTTAAGGTCCATAAATAGAAACACTTTAGAGGTCCCAGGCCCTAAGGAAGTCAGATTAGTCTCAACCAGGGCCAGGGCCTTTTCAACACTGGCTCCGGCCTGGTGGAACGCTCTGTCTCATGAGACCAGGGCCCTGCGGGATCTGATTTCTTTCCGCAGGGCCTGTAAGACAGAATTGTTCTGCCTGGCCTTTGGCTTGGAGTCAGCCTGATCCCCTCCCCATCTTTCCTTTTCTGTGATGGAACCCCTATTTGGGTACTTCCCTGGCTTTTTTCTGGCCCACGTAGGACCAGTCTGGATAGTTGGCCTTGGTGAAGATTTGAAGTTTTCTTTTTTCTTTCTCAAATAATTTTTATTCATTTTCCAATATTACAAAATCACAAAAACAAAAACAAAAATCAAAACATTAAAAAACTTTTTTTAAAAAAAAAATCAATTCTTGCATTTTTTACTTAACATTGTTGACTTCCTTGATCATCCCCTGCTGCCTCCCCAATTCTCTAAATACTGTAGTATAAAACCATCCAGTTATATTTCCACTTTCCAGCCCTATTTCAATTCCCCCGACCTTTAAGTTCTGGCCCCAGTATGGATCCTGCCCTCCCTCTCTCACTCACTCCCTGGGGGGACATTTTTCCATGCTGGTTCTTCTTTGGAGACTCCTTGGATCAGATATATGTTCTGTTTCCCCCCCCCCTCACTGGGGGAACAATATTCCATGCATCTTCCTCATCTTCTTTAAAGTCAATTACATTGTCCAAGACTGATGATTGTTCTTCTTGCTTCTCTTCATTCTCTATTGAAATTAATCCTTTTTCACTGTCCACACAATTCTGATTCCTTTCACGCATTTCACGCAACTGTAAATTACTTTCACACAACAATATATTATTTTGCCGCAATTCATTTTTCTCAAGTCCAAAAGCAATTCCAAAAGTTCCTTCTGAAAGTCCAGGCCATCAGGTGATGTTGTGGCTATAGACATCCTGCTCATCTCAGATTTCATGAGAACAGAACAGAGCAGGAAGTGGCACAGATCTTATTTCCAAAAACATCAGGGACCAAGTTTATATCCGAACTGGTTATACTCTCATTTTTAATTCTTCTTTATATCTTAAAAATCTTGTGACCATTTGTGAAAAGAGCATTTATCAAACTTCTTATACCCAGCCTTCTATTTTGCGCTCTCTTCAAAATTGACAGTTCTCAGCTTCAAAGAGGTAAACAAATTCCTTTCTATTGTGATATCATAATGGTGGCTCGCTGATCCCTCCAGGGACCTGACTTCAGCTTCCAGGGGGACTCTCCACGTCCAAATTTTAAAAAAAATTACAGGGATTTTAGTGGATTCAGCCCTTCTCCCCTTTACCCTGCTTCAGGGGGAAGGTATTGGGCCCAATCCTTGGTAATTGATAATTTCCTTTCAGTCTTTCTGGCTACAGACAAATTAACTGCATCACAGTTCTCTCAATGGGGGAGATCGGCTTCCTGGTTAAATCTCCCCCTGTGGCCAATTCTTTTCAATAAAAAAATTTCCCCCATAAATTTCTTTCTGTTACTTATGGTGCCCAATGTCTTCAAATCCTTTTTATAAAAAAAAAATATCCACCACTCCTCCGCTGCCGGCTCGGAGCTTCATTCTGTGAGGGTAGCGGTATACTCGAAAATGGTGCCCGCTACTCTCACTCTGCTCGCTCTTGGAGCTCTTAAAAAGAGCTTACCGGGGGCAGAGGAGTCACTTTGGGGCACAGCCGAGCTCTCACGCCCCCAAAAAGCTCAATCTGGGGTTCTTTTGGGGGTCCGCGTTGCTCTCACGGCTTCCCCCCTCCCTCACAGCACCAGAAACCTCGGAGCTGGAGGATTCCTCGCCGATCAGCACTGGCGGTAGACCAGAAGTCGGAGATTTGACGTTTTCTCCCCCCAGTTTTGATTCTGGGCTTCCACTAAAATGAGGCTGCATTTTAAGTTGTATTTTAATCCTGTTTTTAAGTTGTATTTTAATCAATGGTTTTTATACCTGATGTTAGCCACCTTGAGCCCGGTCTTGGCCGGGGTATAAATAAAAATTATTATTATTATTATTATTATTATTATTATTTACTATTTCATTGTAAATCAAACGTGTTCAAGAGTGACATACATGTACTGATACTTGTAACATAAATAACATAGGATCTTATTTTACCTTAATTCCTGCATCAGTTAACAGCCTGCATTCTGATATAATAATCTCCTTAATTTTCCAGATTTTGCCAAGAGCATCCAAAGCCTAAAAATGTTTTAGACAAATATTAGTTTATTGGCACACATATGTAAAAAACCTTTATACTACAGAATGTATTTATTTTGCTTTGCTGTTATTCAATACTGTAGGTCTCCCCCCCCCCCCAAAATTACCTTTTAAAACATGTATTCTTTTACCAAAACAAAACATAGTGGGAAACTTAGGAACATGTCAGGGGTTTGTGCACTCGCTTGTTTCTATGTCCTTCCCTCTACAATTTGCATAATCCTAGTCTGCTATAACTGCCCCCGCTGAAACAAAATGTAATGAAAACATCACAAAAAAACATAGGAGTTGTTCAGCAAAACCGGAGCATGCATGGTCAGGGGCGTAGGAAGGGGGGTGACAAAAAGGCAGATTGCGGGGGGCTCGCTTAGCCACCCCCTTTATTGCCTTGGGCAACAATCAGTCTCCAAATTTGATTCAGATGTTGTGCTTTATTAAAATTAGCTCAGTTTTTCACAGGATATAAGATCAAAGGAATGCTTATGTGCTCAGTACATCTGGACATCAATCCCTATGTTTTGATACATCAGTACAAGTTTAGATGCCTACAGATAGGGCATTCAGGTTAAAAATACTGGCCACTATGATTTCTCTCAACTCAGAAAGGAAATTAAAGCCACAGTCAGGAAGAAAATATATAGTTTCACAAACACTCCAAAAAATTGGTTTGAAGTAAATAATTAAAATAACACTCTTGGGTAATTACTTCAGCAGTCACACAGTGCACAAAGGTAATCGAAAATATGATAGAGGGAAATTAATGAAATTAGTGGCTAGAATGCAGATTGCGAGAGCTGGGCTAATGTAATACTATGTCAAACTAGGCAGGAAAAATGAACTGTCACTCCAAGGGAAGGGGCAAACAGATTCCTTTGGAGTGGTGACGTTTTCCTGCCTTGAGAAATGGGAGGAACTTAATATTCCATTTGGGGATGTCCTACTATCCACTGGAGAATGTATAATATAAATATAAAGAGATCCTGTGATGAAATAGGGGAACCAAACTCTCCAAGCAAGGGGCCTATCAGAGTGTCTCTGAAGATAAGAGGTTCTGAGAATCCTTGGGACCTTTGGCAGGGCAACCTTGAAAAGTGTGTTCCTTAATACTGTATATTGTTAAGAATTTTTTTAAAAGACACAAGAAAAAGAGAAAGGTCAGCAGTGTTGGAAGACTAGCCAGTTGAAAATGATTAGGGAAAGGGTAGATTTTGAATATGTTTGCAACCCACGGGCCAATCAGGTTGCGGATTCACTTCCACCTGGAGTTGGATTGGGTGGCTCCTGCGGACCAATCAGACTGCTGATTCTGGATCCTATTGTTCTATGATTCAGCTCAGTACATAACAGAATAAAAAGGTAAAGGGACCCCTGACCATTAGGTCCAGTCGTGACCGACTATTGGGTTGCGCGCTCATCTCGCATTATTGGCCGAGGGAGCCGGCGTATAGCTTCCAGGTCATGTTGCCAGCATGACAAAGCCGCTTCTGGCAAACCAGAGCAGCACATGGAAACGCCGTTTACCTTCCCGCTGTAGCGGTTCCTATTTATCTACTTGCATTTTGACGTGCTTTCGAACTGCTAGGTTGGCAGGAGCTGGGACCAAGCAACGGGAACTCACCCCGTCACAGGGATTCGAACCGCCGACCTTCTGATCAGCAAGCCCTAGGCTCAGTGGTTTAACCACAGTGCCACCTGGGTCCCTCAGATTTTGAATACGGTTGGATAATTAATTTTTCCAAAGACAAACAATATTGTGATATGATTGTGTTTTAATTTCCACATAACAAGAATATTTCTTATCTTTAGTATCTCATATGTTGCATATTATTCAAATTATAAACATTGTTTCTTGTTTAAGCCAACAAAGTATGCTAGAAAGTTATTAGGATGTAGGATGTATTTTTCCCCAAAACTTATTTTTAGATGTTTATGCTCCCAGAGCCCTCAGGACGATATCTTTCTGAACTGAAGCATGCTTACCGCTAGAAAGATCAAACATCCTTACATCCATTTTAATGAAAAACTTAAGACACAAGAATGTTAGAATAGAGCTCACATGACCTTTGCATGACAGGTATAAAAAGACACCCTAAATGCAATACAGCTTTCCATTTTCCACAAGGGAAAGAGAAAACTAACAGAAATGGCTGAATTTACATTTTAAAAGTAGAACAGACTTGTTCTAAAAAGGCAGAAGATAGATAGATAGATAGATAGATAGATAGATAGATAGATAGATAGATAGATAGATAGATAGATGATAGATAGATAGAATGCTTCATTCAGTTGGTTCATACATCACAATAAGGCATGGTTTGTGGCTCACTATGACTGAACACATTTGTTCTTGGCTCACTGCTCAAGGTTTGTCTGGGAAGAGACCAATCACAAGTGCTGGTTTGCACATAACACTAGAATGAATCACACCCTCCATTTATTAACTGCCACTAGATCTGTGATTCCAAAAAGGGGGAGAAAGAAAACTTTAAATGCAAATCTTTTTGAAGCCTGGGTTTTGCAAGTATGGGGCATCGTGCTTATGGACAAAGTAGCCATTTCACAAAAGGGTGCCGGAGCAGCTAGGTACGCCCCTGGACTTACAGCCCTTCTATACAACATGTTATCATTTTATCAACTTTGTTAAGACAAATGGACATGGTTTCCCATATATCCAGTCAACATATATGGTATTGAAAATGTAAACAGCCTGGTGTACATCAGACCCTCAGGTGGTGGGGAGGAGAGCAACCAAAAATAATCTCCCCTCTGAATGCAAATACTGTAGCAATTTCGAAAGGAAGGGTGTTTCGCAGGAGGAGAAAAAAAACAAACTACTTCCTACCTCCTACAGTCCCAATGCTACTCAGGAGATTCCATGACTGTAATCTATATTTTAAAATATGTTCACAGTGTTGCATGCATACAATTAACATCACATCTAGTTTAGCCACAGGTAGGTGGCCGTGTTGGTCTGCCGTAGTTGAAACAAAATAAAAAAAAAATCCTTCCAGTAGCACCTTAGAGACCAACTAAGTTTGTCACTGGTATGAGCTTTTGTGTGCATGCACACTTCTTCAGTTCAGCCATTAACTGTACTTCTATGTCACCATATGCTGTTATTTATACTTTCAATAGTTTCCTGAACACTTATAAGCTTTAAAATGGCTGCATTAAGCCTCTGGGGTAACAGATATCAATATTTCAATACTGTAAGTCATTAACTAGTCTTAGTTCCATGATCTTCCATGCCATGCCATCCCATGCCTTGCACTCCAAAGAGACTCTGTTTTGCTACTGCTGTGAATACTTGGTCTGAAACCTTTATAAGTCAACAGTGAACATATAAGAAAGATTGGATGTGTTAAATGAAGACCCTTACATGAATATTATTAGATCAAAAAAAAATTTCCCCAGGTATCTCATGTATCAATAACCCAAACCACAAACTTTACAGTTCTATCCTATTTAGCTCATATCTTGCTGTAATCCCCTATTTTTGAATGCTGTTCTATTTCTTGTTCCTTCCATTTGCCACAAGGCAAAGAGAATGTTAAGAATAAAGAAAAGAAATTGTGAATAATACAGAAATTATCACTGTGACTCACAGAAATGGCTGGCACAGCCATACTAAGAGCATACAGGAACACATTGCCATGCCTTTGTTTTCATTTTTACCTGGTCTGTGACATTAATTCCAGAAATATTAATATATGCAAGTGAGGAGATCTGTGTTAAAGCATCAATTCCAGCATCAGTCACAGATTGGCAATAACGCAGATTCAGATAAATCAGATTGTGGCACCTTAAAAAGCAATAGATCTTGTTATTTCTTTTCTTATTATGCCATAACTGTGCAACTTTTGGCTTAGGTTTTCATAGGACACTTCCAAAATCACAATAAAAATGTTCACTTATCTGCTCACAAAACAGGATACCCTAAGATACTAACAAAGACCATCCTAAACTGTAAATGTTTTTTAATGAGTTATTGGGCACTTCAGTGTTAGGCTGTATTGTAGCCTGCCTCACTATTCCTGTTCAGTATTTTAAAAACATGTAAATGTTTTTTCAAGCTTTTCTCATTTCCTCTTTTGACAGTTTTGTTCATGTCATGCATTCTCAGCTTCTAAATAAAATATGGAACATTTGCATGAGCAAATTAACCAAAGGAGACCAGTAAGTAGATCCTTTTTCAATAAATGGAAATTGTCGTTATTATTAGGTACTAGAACACAGACACTGATTGTAAAAAAGTAACTTCAGGTGTGCCTGGGACTTGCATATACCCAATGGAATTTTCCCCTTTGAGTCACAACCCCCCACTCCCACCTCACCTGCCCTATTTGGTACATATTTGGTACATAGAACTTGTGTGGCTTTTTGGACCCCCTAAATAAAACTGCTGTGTTTTGATTATCTGGTAATTATAATGAAAAACAAAAATTATGCATAAATATATATACACACACATATCCATATAAAAACCACCAATAAATAAATTGTCTATAGATATTACGAAAGAAAAATAATTTTCTAAACACTTTTAGAATATCAGAAATTTTGAACATTGAATCCTATGAATCATTTTTAAGTTGTCAGTGTGCAAAAAAGTGACAAAACAGGGGAAAAAACAGTTGAGACATTAATGGGTATGTGATTCACAGTTAAATTATTTATAGCCCTGTGCTTCTCTATTCAGAAGTAAGATTCATTGAGTTCAATGGGGCTTATTCACAGGTGATTATTGGATTCCAACCTAAATTCTATGAACAGTTCTTAAGAAGCTCCATTGAAATGACTCCTAAAACATTACAACTGAGCTTTGAATTCCATTGATTTCAACAGGGCTTAATCACAACAACTCACTTTTGCTGTATGTACTATGCACAACATCTTTTTCTAATCTAGATATCAGAAACAAGATTGATTTTAACAAGAATTTTGAAGCAACGTATCTGTTATGTTTCACCAAACAAACAATATATTATGGTATTATGGTACCTTTGGGCTATTTTTGTGATAGCACTGTCAGTAATATAGGAACAATTGGCCAAGCTGAGTTCTCGTATATTTGAGCCTGAAGCACCATCAGTAAATGCTTTTAGTCCTCCATCACTAACTCTAAAACAAATAGAAAATAAGTTATCTGATATATATCACAATCCTAATAATGTCCTAAAAACTAGCATCTGAATGCAAGATCGTCTATAACTAAACTATGCAGCAGTCAATATTTGTCTCTGCATCTATTACAAAAGTGGATGCTACAATGCTAGTTCCCCCCCCCCCCAAGAACTACAAACTAAACAATGAGATTAGTTGGAAACCTATTTCCATCTGGTAGCTAAATGGCCTGAATGAGGAATTCTCATAAAAATGAATTGGACTTACTTCCAAAACTTGACTGTCACCAGGAGTGCCAACTTGACTCCATGACCATGGGTGCCTGGGGCCATGGGTGCCATGCAGCATACATGGCCCTGGAAACAAAATTTGTGGGTGCTCAGGCACCCAGGCTCCAGGAAGTTGACACCTATAACTCTCACTGTGGGTGATAGTCAAGGTAGTGCAGCAGTAATTCCATTTCCTCCCCACTGCCTCCCACAGTCCCTCAACTCCCCCATATTTGCTCCATATGGTCAGAAGCACACGGGAGACTGAGAGAAGAGAATCCCGAAACCCCATTGCACAAGTAGATTTCTATTGCAAACACAAGGATGGTATGCATGGAATGTCAGCCACTGAACTGAAATAATTTACTGGACGGTAGTCCACTAACTTCAGTAAGACGACACAAGAATAAGTGATTCTTGTTGTCTCACTCAAATGGGTGACTTTAAGATGCTTTTACTGGAGTGGCCCTGTAATGCATTTAAGTGGTAGACACTTGCCCACGCCAACCCCAGTCTTGTTGTCTCTGCCATGTCCTCGGTTGCAGTCTACATTTTATCACTGTGGCTGTACTACATCTGGGGAAGGAAGCTGTTGATGTCCTGTTCTACAAATATAATGTGCTGGTTGGTCTAGCATATTGGGGTGTTACAGTAGGGCACAGACCTTTTCTTTGTTCTGTGTGCTATTTGCAGGTATGGTGGCTAACACATTTTTTTGCTAATTTGCAATTTTGTTAAAATGAATAACCCACACAGTCATTTGAATGTTAACAGAATACCTTATACAATCTGATAAATTCAGTATAACAATATCAGGCAGTGGTGCAATCATCTTGAGACTCAAATCTGTTATCTTCTGGCAGTCACCCACACAAATGTGTTTCATATGAGGCCAGGAATTGCTTATGAGTTTGAAAGTTAGGTCAGTAATCCGATTACTCCCTATTGAAATCACACAACAACAATTAGGTTACATTTGGCCAGAAGTCAATAGCTATTTCAGTCACAAAATGCATGTCTACTTATGCACACGTCTATTTATGTCAAAGAGCCAACACCAGGGTAAAAAGGTAGCACATACAACTATTTTGCAGGAACTATTATACTATGTCATCACTAACCTTGTATTTTCATCTTGACAAGTTTACATTTAGCAAGTGCTTTAAAAGCTGCATCAGAAACATGTGGGGATTCATTAAATTCAACAGACACAATCTGATGGCATTTTTCAGCTAAAGCCTTTAAGAGAAAATACAGAGTTTTTCAAATGCATTGTATTTTATGTGGAAAATATACATTTTATAATAACAAATGCTGGAGTTTCTATCCTCTCATATCCAACAGAACACTAATAATTGAAGCAGTAAAAATGGCACATCAATTCTGATATTGTTCTTAGTAGCTAGTTTTAGTCTGCAGCAGCAAAATTGAAATAATATTGTTATGAGTATGGGGGAAAGATTCAGTAAAGAGCTAGAATTTGATCAAACTCATAAATTCATGAAGTAAGCAAAGTTTGATTAATTAAAACTAAACCAAGGGCTGTTGCATTCAGTTTAGGATCACAAGCCGAGGCAGCTTCACATAGCTAGCCAGGGATAACCCAAGCTGCTATCATGAAAAAACGGGTTGGGGGCCCATCTAAGAGGAGTCTTGGTCCTGGGCAGACAGAGACTGCCAAGGTGAATGGGTTAGTGTGGCAGTGGCAGGAAAAGCGTGTCTTTAGCAATGTATACTGGGGAGAAGAAGGGGGAGAAAAAAAGAGAGGTCCATCTTGGGCAGACTGGCTGAAGGCAGGCTGGGAGAGATGGCTTTGACTCCAGTGCTGCACTGGTGTGGGGAATAAGCCTTTATTGAGATGACCATGCTGTAAGATCTGAACTCCATCTAAATTCAGATGTAAATATGTGAATAAAACATATTTCTTAAAGCTGTGACAGCCTCCACTGTGTCTTCAGTGCTTCAAAGGAGCACAGACCCTGGTTGAGGGCAAAGACCCCTGCAATCCTGTGCATGATGAAACAGGGGTGGAAGAGTGATTTCAAAGAGTAAACTTCCACTCTCACTCTCATAGTATCTATTGCCTGGCAAAAAAAACAAAAAAGTAAGGGAATGGGGAAAGGGAATTTCCCATTCTTTCAGCAGGAAAATTAGGCTCTATCTCCTGCACTACATGGTACACAGCATTCTAGTGGAGGGAAGATGAACCTGATCCTGAGATCCTTCATTCTTTTCCAGGTGGTGGATGCAGAGTGCCTGTCTAATATGACAGTTGGGGGACTGCTCAGTTGTGTGGCCATCCCAATAGAAGAACATTGCTACTTCACCAGTAAAAAGCCATCGTGGCTTCTATTGTTTTTTTAATCTGACTGGGAGCAAAACCAAGATAGAGCTAACTTCTAGAATAGTTTTCTTTAGTTTTGCTGTAAAATACTGTAATTTGATATCTGTAGAATGCCATATTTTTAATGTCTGGAAATTAACGGAATATATGTTTACAGAACAAATATATGACAGTTTCAGTTTCTTACCTGAATGCATCTGTCTGATAGAGTGGGCATTTCATTAATGATTAAGTGTTTGATACTACTGCAGCTGTCAGCAATATTCCTGAAGCCTTCCACTGTGAGCTGATTTTTAAAAACAATTTTTAATAGAAAACATGAACTGTATGCCAGTATTGAAAATCATTATTAATATCTATATTATGAGAAAATTATTATACATTATTTTCAAGCTAGTAAAGGAAAACTACAAAATATATTATCTGGAACAAAAGAAGATTTGTTTCAAGAGAATCTATAAGAAAACAGTCTGTCTGAAAATATCTGATTCCAGATTCACAATATTTCCCAGCTTCATAAATACTGGGTATATGTGTGCACATGTCAAATGTGTTTTTCCATTTAAATATTAATTTTGGGAAGTTAATCCTATACATAGCAATGCCTTTATGAATGCATGCTATTTCTGCTTAAGAAGCCTAGGAAAATTAATGAAAATTTAAGGTTCAAATTAAGCCTATGTTAAATAAATAGGTGCTGTAGAGAATGCCCTTCTATGTTCTTTCCACTAAAGGCTCATTCAGATATAACACAAAATTATAGTTTGGAGCTGAGCGGACCTTGGGCTTGCATGATCCCCTCCTCCTCAAACTCTCCCTGCCTTCCAGTATCATGGCAAGACATCGTTTGTTGCTACATGGGGAATCGGTGGCCCTTAGATGTTGCTGGAATACAGCTCCCATCACCCATTGGCAATGCTGACTGGGGCTGATGTGACTGGTGCCCAATAACATATGGAAAGTTCATAGATGCTTTTCAAGCAGGATATATTTTAAAGCTCTTTCCCCTACCATTACCTCCCCACTAGCTTCCTTGCTTTGGCCTTTCACCCAGTCTGTATCTCCATTTCCAAGCTTCACTCAATTAACACCCTCATTCCTGCCCCTTTACATTTCACCATAGCTTCTATGGTAAGCACGTAGGTTTTCTGCCTTTTACACTTTGTTTAGATTTGTTCTGTTTGTACTTTGTTGATTTATTGTATCCTGTTTCAGGGTAGAAGAAAAATATTAATAAATAAATAACAGGAACAGGCCTGTTGCAAAAGCCTCAGCAGCAGATAGGAAACCAAGGAGGTCTCAGATCCTTCTCTCGGCTCTCAACTACTCCAGCAACCACTGAGGCTGTTGCTTCGGCTTTAACACAGAGGCAAATTCTTTTGGAAAGGGTTGTTTGGTATGGGAACTTGTCAATGATCCCAGATGAGGGACATGGAAATGGAAAGGAATGACCTACCACTGGTGAAAGAACAGAGGGGGACATGGAAGGGTGTGCAATAGGTCTCTATATCCTAAACAGGGTGGCTCGAAATTGGGAAATAACGTGCAAAGTGAGTGCATGGCTGGGCAGCTTTCATTCTTCTGCCGATGACTTCACCTGCTTTTACTACTTGATTTATGCCTTTTGCGTGCATATGTGGTGATAGTGGGAAGGGATTGAATAAGGGACTATCCCATGCTTATTTATTTATTTATTAAATTTATTCCCCCCCCTTCTTTCCAAGGAATCCAATTTTCTGCAGTAGCTCTTGCAGTTCACCTCTGTGCAAGGCTCAAAGTGTGCCCTGGCATCACCTGCGGGATCCTTCTATGGTTCCCAATTACTGTTTTATGAATTTAAAGTTATGTATGATGGTACAGGATGTCCCCACTGTATAAATTCTTACACATACAACAGTGGGCTGCCTAAATGAATCAGTTCGAAAGAATGGCTGTACACATCCCTGCAACCACAACAACAAAAATGACTGTTGGGGGCTTGGGGCCAAGAGAGAGAGAAAGAATGTGTAACACCCTCTCTATATTTCTCTCTCTCTCTCTCTCTCTCTCTCTCTCTCTCTCTCTCTCTCTCTCTTAGTGGAAGGGTGGTAGTATGTTACCATGTTATGTTCTTACACTATACAAAAGAAGGAAAGTGATATTATAAAGCTCACTGACAATCTGATTTCCTTTTCAGGAAATCCTGTCCCTGTCAAGGAGCTTTATTTCTGTTTGCTCACCAGAGGACCCTTCAGTATTGTTAATGTCTGCAAATTGTACGTACAGAAGTAAAAGCACAAAGCAAGCATGTTTTAAGTCCACCTCCAACAGCAATGCATGCTTTCATTATGCAATAAGGACTGGCTGTTTATAGTTAAAGACGCCCACTGGAAAAAAGCCAATAGCCTATAGTGCTCTTCCTCAGGAAAATTTAAGCAGCTGTGGCAATGTAATTTAAAACCTCTCAAAACTTTGCTGCAGTGCCTGTACTACTTGATTATACCATGAGTGCTTGGTGCCGTCAGTTCTCTAAAGGAATCACTTCGCTACAATATGAAAAAGAAAACTGAAATGCAAACCTGGAGGCAGCCTGAAAGATCCAAGTAGATGAGCTTGCGACACCCTCTTTCAGAGCCGAGGTACAGTAAGCCATTGTCTGTGAATTTTCTGCAATAAGCTAAACTTAAATACTGTAAATTGGGGCATCCCCTGTGCCAGATAAAAGAAGAGGTCAGTTACTGAGATGCTGCATACATATTTCTGCTGCAATTTGATACTGTAGCTAAAAAGCTTTCTAAGAATAAGGGTGGATACTGGAATTTAATGGGAATATTCACTTTGCCTGAATACAAAAAAAGCTGTGTTTCACTTTTCCTTGTTGCATGTATTTTACACTGTTTAATAGAATTATTCACGAGCCAAATCGATCTTAAATGAAACCTGATTTTAAAATGATTTTCCTTGGTTGTAAACTCAAACATTTGCACTAAATTAGAAATATATGATCTCAACCATTTGAAGGACCAAGTTGTAACATTAACTTCACGTTGTTTTTTTGTGTGTGTTTGAAATGAAAACCAGAACTCTATCAAAGGATATTAAAAGCATAAAAGAATTAAACATAATGTTAAGCCATCCCTGCTTGTGTAATTGTTTCCATTAAGGTTTAACACAGCTATTCTAACAAAACAAAAATACAAAATAGTTGTGTGTTCACATAACAACCTAAAGCTGTAATACTTTGCTCTACCTGGAAGTAAGCCTCATTGAGCATGGTGACATTTTTGAGTAAATATGCACAGGATTGCACTGTGTGACTTATTAATGGGAAACATTTATAACATCTATCCACAAAGGAAGTTGGTTAGACAATATGCATAGCAAATGAATACTCTGAAACTGTACTCTCTGCAACTTCATTTTTATAATAATACATATTTAGGCATTATCATACTGAAGAGTATTAATTTTATACAATTATAAAGTAGTCGAACTAAAATAAGAGATGCAATGCCGCAATTACCACAAATGAAAGCTTGCAGAAGAAAAAATATACTGTATGATTAGGAGTAGACAACATGCTCTGCAACCAATTTTAGTTCAGGAAAACATTTAAGGCAACTTCACAAGTCAGCAAAAGCTAAGCTGGGAACACCCACCATGATGAAAGTATGACATCATGACCACTGCTTGTAAGACTTGGACTTTTGTGGGAGGGAAAACTTTACAGACAATAAGGGTTAAATTTAAAGACTAATATGGAAAGAAATATAAACAGTAATTATTTACTTTTGTATTAAGACAAAAAGGCAGGTAAAGCATTCAGATAAACTGTTCTGTGAGAACATAAACACCTAAGATCTTCCAGTGAAAGCACATTAATTTTTAGGGGTAGAAACTGTGGGTTGTATTCATTATATATATACACAGTATACAGTACATCATTATACATTCATTATACATCATTATGACAATGACAAGTAACAATGAATGGTAACAGGCTTCATCTTCTCTTGCCAAAGTTAAAATGCTTCAGCTTGTATTAAAGGTAAAGGTAAAGGGGCCCCTGACCATCAGGTCCAGTCGTGTCCGACTCTGGGGTTGCGGCGCTCATCTTGCTCTATAGGCCGAGGGAGCCGGCGTTTGTCCGCAGACAGCTTCCGGGTCATGTGGCCAGCATGACAAAGCTGCATCTGGCGAACCAGAGCAGCGCACGGAAACGCCATTTACCTTCCCGCCAGAGCGGTCCCTATTTATCTACTTGCACTTTGATGTGCTTTCGAACTGCTAGGTTGGCAGGAGCTGGGACTGAGGAACGGGAGCTCACCCCGTTGCAGGGATTCAAACCGCCGACCTTCTGATCAGCAAGCCCTAGACTCTGTGGATTAACCCACAGCGCCACCTGGTATCTAATATTCTTTGTGACAAGAATGGGAACCTGTGGTCCCACAGATGTTGCTGGACTCCCAGTTCCCATTAGTCCCAGGCAAGTGCAGCCAATGTTCGTAGATGATGGGAGTTGTACCACAGCAACATCTGGAGGGTCATAGGGCCAATCCCTGCAATGGGTTTTAATTATACTTTGTTCTTCTAGACTTCAGGTGTCTGTTAATATAACAATGTAATAAACAAATAAGTATTCAGAAGTCCCAAATGCATGGCAGAATCAAAACAGGCTTTTTACAACAATATATTTCACAAACATTTCTATGAAAATGTGTGTGTGCATCCCTTTCAAAGAGGAGGGAGATTAGGTTACCTTTTAGGTCATTTCATTTCCCTTGGAGGGATGCTGTAATAGATGTCTCAACATATGGGATGTATTGCATCCCCTATACTTGGCATTCACGTGGCAGTGCTTTTTGTGTGAATCTCTTCAAAGCCCTGACTGAGTGAAGCCAATCAGACAGACAGCAAAGGAGGGTTCAAAATGGGGATAATGTTTATTAAGGAAGTGCAGGCTCACCATGAATGAGCTTTGTTTGGCCCAGCAACATCATAACATAACCAGCTGTATGATTTATAAATGTTACTGAAGAACTGTGTTAAAATATAACATAGTACACAAGCTGCACCTGGTTGAGACTGCCAACAACAGAAAACTGGTGCAAAAACTAAGGGTTTTGTGGGAGGGTCTTAAAGGAAATTTTAGTCTGAGCTCTTTGCGTGTTTTCTTTTTGTGGTTGCAGGAGATAATGTGATGAGGACAACATACTGTAGCTTGGCAGGCAATATAACTATTGCAATGTTCAGATAGGAAAACTACAATATGGTAGGCTGAAAACAAAAAGTTCATTCACACTGATCCAAACACATTAGTGCTGAGATAGAGAAGCTAAAGATGATACAGCTAAATTTAAATGGAATATAATTTTTTCATGGGGAGATGTCAGCATTTGAAAAAAGGCTTTATGAACTTGGAGGCTCCTTTGAAAATACCACTAGGCCACATTGGACACTAGAAAATGGCATAAAGACATAAAACTATACAGATCAGACATTTAAGGAGATTGTCATACTAGAGCTGATTCTAGCTCACAGCAAGAATTAACCCAGCTTCCATTTGCTGCTGCACACAGAGGAACATGGGCACAAAGAACAAATTAGCTACTGTATATTCCTGCGTATAAGACTACTTTTTAACCCAGGAAAATCTTCTCAAAAATCGGGGGTCGTCTTATACGCCGGGTCGTATTTCTTATACAGCGAGTATATCCCAAACTCTATATTTTAACTGGAAAATTTGGGGGTCGTCTTATACGGCCAGTCGTCTTATACGCCGGAATATAAGGCATTTAACAATCTCCCTATATATTATATAACATACTTTATTTCAGTCAAGCAAATTATGACCAGTTGAGATGCATAAGGAGGGAGTCCAGGCTAAACATACTGAAGGCTTGGTTCCCAGATGTTTGATCATATTGGTTGCCTCCTCTGCACACGTTTCGGCTTGTCAATATCTTTCTTAAATTGTGATGCCTAGAACTGAACACCAGGTATGGTCTGACCAAGGCAGAATAGAGCAGTACTATGACTTTCCCATGATTGGGGACACTATATTTCTGTTGATGCAATCTAGAATAGCATTACAGTGGTACCTCGACTTATGAATTTAATGCGTTCCGAACGCACATTCGTAAGTCGAAAAAATTTGTAAGTCGAATCCCATAGGAATGCATTGGGAGAAAAAGTTTGTAAGTCGAAGCAACCCTATCTATAAATTCGTAAGTCCAAAAAATCCTATCTAAACCACATCCAAGATGGTGGACGGAGCTCCGTTCGTAAGTAGAAACATTCATAAGTAGAGTTATTCGTAAGTCGAGGTACCACTGTAGCCTCTTTGCTGCTACATTACACTGTTGACTGTTAAGCTTGTAGTCTGCTAAGACCCCTAGACCTTTTTCATGTGCTACTGACAGACCAGGAGTCCCTCATCTTATATTTGTGCAGCTGGTTCTTCCTGTCTAAGTGTAGAACCTTACATTTATCCCTATTGAAATTCATTTAGGTAGTTTAGGCCCAGTTCTCCATCCTGTTAAGGTAATCTCCAATCTGGATTCTGTTTTCAACACTTCTACAGCATTAGATACCCATCCCAGTTTGGGTGTCATCCACAAATTTGATGATCATCTTCTCAGTTTCATTATCCAAGTTGTTTATAAAAATTGTTTACCAACAAATGCCTCCCATTTTTCTTTCTTGGTAGAATCATCTGCATCTGCCTTCATTATTTCACCTTTAAGAAACTTCCATCCATCTTAGACTCCCTTCTCTTTGAGTATTTCTGACATACAGTGGGATCTCACAAAGTAGTTCCTCAAGTTTGTTAAGGAAATCAGCCTTCTTAAAGTCCAGAGTGCCTGTCCAACTACACTCAAGTTTCCCTTGCCTCTATAAAATGAAACTCAAGATGACATTATTGTTTCCTCTCACTGTTCCCTGTACTTCCACTCTGTTCCTCACTGCTGGTGAGGCCTAGGTGCAATATAGTTATGTGAATAGAAAACATGTGGCCCTCCATATGTTGTCAGACTGCAGCTGCCATTAGGCCTAGTGAACATGGCCCATTATCAGAGATGATGGTAATTATAGTCCAACAACATCTGGAAGGCTGCAGGTTCCCAATACAAGATGTCTCATTGAACTCAGTGAGCCTTATGCTTCACAATTTGTAAGGGAGCTTCAGACATAAGATTTAGACTAGTTTGCGTTGTGTCTATGATTCTTAAGGGATATGCATAGTATAGAAGGGAGCAGGGGAGCAGCTGGAAGATGTTTTTGAAATTCCTGCCAAGAACCTTTTAGAAGTCCAATATCTCACACTTTCCTATTATAGCTTTCCCTCATCATGTCTTACCATGCATCCGCATATTAGGGGATTAATCAGGCACATTGTGAGCTTCAGGGAAACTAACAGAGAATTGGATTTAATGGCCTATTTTAATTAAATTCACTGCAATTTACCTTTAGAAGATGTGAACTGCCTCCTTCAATTTGCTAACCCTGGTGTTTGATAAGCATTTAATTTGCTAGTATAGCCTTGCAATCACTGGCATAGAGGATTTGTTCTGCCCATCTCCTCCTGCATGGTCCTTTCTCCCTCAACCTATTCATCGACATCATTAGGTGAGGTGCTTTGATGTGCATCACCCCCATGCAAAACATGGTGTGAGGGCTTTCTCAACTACAGCAGCTACTTTACATTTGCCAAGTAAATTGCAGTAAAATCAAATATGCTATTAACACACTTCTCTTTCGTTGCCCAAATACCACCAAAGTGCCTCATTTAGCATGCAGGTGTATAATAAGGTAATCATGGTGCTCTATTCAGCTCTAACCAAATTTATTTTATGGTCCTTTCCCAATCTGTTGTTTAGAAGTACAAATAACTGAGGCTATACATACATACCTGGGAGAAGTCGCACCGAAGTCAATGGGACTTATTTCTGAGTGCATCTATAGGATTGGGCTGTGAATATGTCATTTTCAGCCCCCTTATCTGTCAGACTCAGAAAGTATCTTGTGTTTGTGGGCAAGAAGGGGAGATTAGCAACTGGCCCCTCTTGCAAGGAGGCATTAATAACCTCCCTGGCCCAGCTAGTTGTCCGCTCTCTGCTAGTTTTTATCAGTCCATATTCTCAAGCCTTACTACTGTCAGTTCCAACACAGCCATGAAGTCCTCAGCCACCCCAGAGCCAGCTGCCTTGGCAGGGATGTTGAAGTCTCCCAAAACGAGTGGTCAATGTTTTATTGGAGAGGGGTGCTGCCCCTGCTTTTTGATCACTGTTTTATTTGGGAGAGGGTTGTAGTTATATTAAAATTCAGAATTTATTTATAAAAACATTTTTTTTTTACCTTGACAGAAGTCTTAGTGTTCCATTTGTGATATCTGTGTGAGATAAATTTAAGTAAAGGATTGCCGGGCAACTTTCTGTTACAAGCCTTATTAGTTCATCCTGTTGAATAAAGAAAATCATAAATGAAATTGGTTTCATTTTTTAAAGTAAATAATATGGCTCTATAGCAGATGCATTTTTCAGTTCACACTATACTTCAACAGCACACCTAGACATCTGATAACGCTAAATATCATTATTGCATGTCCAATTTATTATCTACTGTAACCACATTCTTAATGTAATACAACATATAAATGTAACTAAGAAAATCAGAACCTTTAGTTGGAATAAAAGACCTCTTTTGGTTTTCAAAATGGTCTCCTTAAATTGTTGTTTCTGGTCCGCATTTGGCCCATGGTCTGCAGGCTCCTCACATCAGTGTAGACTGAAGCTGGAAGTCTAAACAGCTTTTCCTTGATTACAAACCATGAAATCAGATGGGTTTCCTATTCAAACTTCATAATATTTGGACTTTAGCCATGTTATGCTACATAAATAGAGCACAGATTTTCATTTTAAAAATGTTGTGTCTTCTCTAGAAATCAAAATTAGAACTAAATTTTACTATATCTGAATTAAGGTAAAGGTAAAGGGACCCCTGACCATTAGGTCCAGTCGTGACCGACTCTGGGGTTGCGGCGCTCATCTCGCGTTATTGGCTGAGGAAGCCGGCACGAAAACGCCGTTTACCTTCCCGCTTGGAGCGGTACCTATTTATGTACTTGCACTTTGACATGCTTTCGAGCTGCTAGGTTGGCAGGAACTGGGACCAAGCAACAGGAGCTCACCCCGTCGCGGGGATTTGAACCGCTGACCTTCTGATCAGCAAGCCCTAGGCTCAGTGGTTTAACCCACAGCGCCACCTGGGTCCCATCATATCTGAATTACATTAAGGCTATTTCAAATTTGTTATATGAATACTTACATTTAACCCTTGGCATTCAGTGACATTTAAGTCTTGCAAATTCTTACAGTGAGCTAAAATAAATATAACACCAAATTAGTATCTTGCATTAGTTGAAAACATCAGCTAATATCTAGCAGTTTTCAGTAACATAAACCCAAAATCAGCAATGCAATGGGAAATAATGAGATATATTTTATACCAATGGTCAGTAACACTGGAGATATGTCATTTCATTGGGATTACACAATGTTTTCATTGTTAAAGATAGTTTTGCTTTTTTCAGCGACACCCCACCACACACACATCACCAAAGGAATGTAGTTATTGCTCTGTTAACACACATTCTCAAACAGTAAGATAAGCCACCCTGTTGAGGCTTGGACAAGCTGCCTGTGACAGCATGTCACTCCTGTGACAGCTCCTAGACTTGATTGGGTCAAGAATGTAAACTTAATGAGTGTTGATACTATGAGTGAATAGGGAAATTACAAGCCCTTTTCTGAACTAAGGTTTTGTCCTGGGACATCTCAGCCCATGCTATGGGTCCATCTTGTTTAATGACCTCACTTTCCTATGATCCCCTTTCCTCCAGGATGAAAAGAAAATGCAGGCTACTGGGCAAACCTCTTTGTCCATTTGGTTTTAGAACTAGATCATATTGCTATAACACTGGAACCCAGAGGTGAATGGGGCTTACTCCCAGGTAAATTTGTATAGGATTGCAGCCTACATGTACAGGACAGAGTGAATCAACATCTTATCCTGTACACCAGGGATAAGAAACCTGTGACCTCCAGATACTGCTTGAACATGACTCCCATCACCTCTGACCATTGATGGTGTTAGCAGACATTGAAATGGAGTCCAATGACATCTGGAGGGCCACTTTCCCACCCATGTTGTTAGGCTGCAATCCCAGACAGTATTTTCATGGAACATGGTATTGTACCAGACAAGGCAGTAGAGCAAATATTTAGAAGCAGGCTAAGAAGAATCGTAAGATCATGAGAGGGCAAAGGTCAGTGGTAGAACATCGGCTCTGCATGTGTACAGAAATCCCATGTCCAATCCCCAGCATCTCTAGGAGAAAATTATGAAGCCGTGGAGACTCTGAAACTCTGCTGTCAGTCAGTGATAAACCAGGGCTGGAAAACCTCTGGCCTGTGGAAAGACAGAGGTTCAAGAGCAGCATCGGCAGTGGACAGGCTGGGCAGGTCCACCTTCTATGTTTCAGGGGTGGACCAAACCTTCATAGTCTTTTCTCTGGTCTGCCCCGGAAGCCCTTCTCCCTGGGAGCCAGACAATATGATGGCCATCACCTCTGACCATTGATGGTGCTAGCTAATTCCAGTTCCACTGCCCGACTCCGCCCTCCTACCCAGCCACATCAGGCAGATTCCAGATGCTTCCCATCCCTTGCCCAACAGTCATGTCAGGCCACAACGACCACCAGGTAAACCAGCAACAGGGTATCTTTAATGTGGAATTCACCTTTTTCAAAGGTGCCACACACTGGGTCAACATTTTAATCAAGCTACCCACAAAGACCTAAGCTCTCTTTCCTGGGTAGTCACTGCTAGTTCAGACTATTAATGTACATCACTTTACACTTGTTTAAAAGGGCAAATGAAATTCAACGTAATTCCCATTCACTCGCTTTCATTTAAAACAGAAATACCAGGCAGTTCACAAACAAATAAACGTCAACAGCAAAATAATAAGAATAAAAATATAGCTACCAAAAATAAAATTACATTGTAAAACAGCTACAATAAAATAATACCCATAATAAAAATATATAATAAACCCTTTAGAACAGCATAAGAGTTGCAACAACAATTACTACCAAACACAAGCAACCAAGCTTGGGAACCCCTAACCTCTCACAATATCAATAAAAAGAAACAAATAAATAAATACACAAAGGACCTACCCATGTGATGCTGACACAAACCCCCCTACACTAAGAATAGGCAACAGAATGATAGAACAATATCTTCATCTCTTTCCTTGCCTCTCCTTTCCCCCATCAGGCATAGGCAACCGTTGGCTCCCAGATGTTTTGGAACTATGACTCCCATGATCCCTAGCTAACAGGGCCAGTGGTCAGGGATCATGGGAGTTGTAGTTCCAAAACATCTGGGAGCCAAAGGTTGCCTATGCCTGCCCCAACTGCAAGATGTCTGACAAAAATGTCTCTCACCATACGTAAACAAGCTGTGAAAAAGACTATGGATTGACTTGCAGAAAACAGATGTACCATTCCCTGCTTTTCTGTTTGCTTTGTACCACAACACTCGCCAATAAAAACTAATTAAAAAAACAAAAAACCCGAGCCATCCCAAAAACAAATCAAATCAAATTACTACAAGAGATGGAAGTCGGGAGATCAGGGAAATGCTTTTTAAGCAGGTGTATCTTCAAGAGTCAATGAAATGCCAATACTGATGGGGCACTGCATATTTCAGCCAAGAAGGGCATTCCATAGCACTGCTGTCACTAAGGAAAACGGCTGCTTCCATGTTTACTGCAAGCCAATAATAATCAGACTATGGCAAAACTAATTGGGCTCCATTTGTTGACCTAAATGCCCTTACAAATTCATTCCCTGAGTTCCCAGGTGATTCTGTATCAGATATAATGGTGTGTGACATCATTATTATTTGATAATAAATAAATTATTTATATCTCCATTTAGGAGGGAAGCTCACCATTATTATCACAGCTGAAATTATTTTCAATATACAATGTGCTAATTATTATGGAAAAAATGTTGAAATGGTCAGCTTTAATTATAATTATAATTTCATTATAATTTAGGACACCAGTCGTGAAAGACCTACATTGGCTCCCAGTACAATTCTGATCACAATTCAAAGTGCTGGTGCTGACATTTAAAGCCCTAAATGGCCTCGGCCCAGTACACCTGAAGGAGCGTCTCCATCCCCATTGTTCATCCTGGACACTGAGGTCCAACTCTGAGGGCCTTCTGGCAGTTCCCTCACTGTGAGAAGCGAAGTTACAGGGAACCAAGCAGAGTGCCTTCTCGGTAGTGGCACCCGCTCTTGTGGAATGCCCTCCCATCAGATGTCAAGGAAATAAACAACTGACTTTTAGAAGCCATCTGAAGACAGCCCTGTATCAGGAAATTTTTAATGTCTGATGTTTTACATTATATATATATATATATATATATATATATATATATATATATATATATATATATATGCTGTAAGCCACCCAGAGTGGCTGGGGAAACCCAGCAAGATAGGCGGAGTATTATTATTATTATTATTATTAATTCTAGGGTAATATCTCACTAATATTCTGCTTTTCTTCCAACACAGCGATTCCTCATACCCTTGCTGTGCCTCCTTGATTCAGAACCACGCTAGTTAAAGGCTTCCAAACTCAGATTTCAAAGGAATACTCTGACTGTTCCAGCTGTTGTACAAAATAATTGGGACCAGCTGGATGTCAGGATGCAAGTGGTTACAATTATAATACTACTCTTCTTTTGTAAAGCAGCTGACTTTAGGAAGACGAGAAATGGAAGTTCAAGAAACAAAGCAAATAATGGAAAGTCAAGCGGCTTAAGAAAAGCATCCGGCACTGTCAAGCGCTACACCCCAGGCCCCCCATGTGATGTGTACACCTATCTTCATGACAAATACTTAGACTGCCAAGAAAGGAAACTGACATTTGTATTGTCTGATTGGCCTGAAGATTTAAAACACATGCTCCTAGCAAGAAATAGAATTCGCAAGCTGAAGAACAACATGTTTTCCAAGTACACAAAATTAAAAAGTCTAGATTTACAACAGAATGAGATATCAAAAATTGAAGATGAAGCTTTTTTTGGTTTAAATAAACTCACTACACTTTTACTCCAGCACAATAAATTGAAAATTCTGTCAGAGGAGGTGTTTATTTACATGCCTCTTTTAATTTATTTGCGCCTGTATGATAATCCATGGGACTGCAACTGCCAGACAGAAACTCTTATAACGATGCTGCAGCTTCCAAGTAACAGGAACTTGGGAAATTATGCTAAATGTGTACACCCAACAAAACTAAAAGGTCAAAAGCTCAAGCAAGTAAAATCAGAGCAGCTGTGCACTGAAGGAGAAAGACCAGACCCTCCTATTCCAAAACCTAAACCCATCAGACCTGAATTCGACTCTTCTCTCTGCCACATTTACATGTTTCCTGTACAGACACTGGACTGCAGGAAAAAAGGTCTGTATAAGCCAAATACATATTACTTTTTAGCTGCTCATTAATGACCATTAAAGTTATCATTATGAAACTTTACCCAAGGTAACAGAAAGGTGGGGTATATTTTGAAACATATTTCAGGCTGCAAGCCTTTTGACTGTTACCTGAGAGTAAGCCAAATAGAATCCAAGGAATTACTTGTCAGTAGACATGCAAAAGATTACTAGCCCAAGCGGTGGAATTTCTTACCTATCCATTATCCATTATTATTATTATCCATAACAATCAATAGACTTATGATAAAAACTTATAGCATCCTGATTACAAAATAACAAAAGTGGGCATATGTTCCTTAAGTGTGTCAGATGCAAGCAGCCTGGAAGTAGGATGAGCATGTAGCCCTATAATACATTTAGCATAAAAATATTAGTGGTTTAATCACACAAATTGTGTCATCCTATAGGAGAAGCCTGCATCTACCTAACATCCATGACTATGAGAAAATTAATTTAGAGTAAAAATAATTTAGAGTAATTTATCTTTCAAGCTCCATGTCTTGTAACTGACCCATGTCTACTCAGAAATAAACCTCTTTGTATTCAATGGTGGGCTCCCAAGTAAGTGGAATTAGGACTGAGGCATTACAGTAATTTGTTTCTACTTGAATTTTAAAAACCAATGGACTGCATTGTTCATTATTGCCATTTTCAAATGGAAAGAAGTTATCTCTCTTGTTACCTGTAGACTTTATCTGTACTCCTCAGTTACATTCCAAAGCTTTTTAGCAAAGTAGGAAGAACCATCTGGATTCAATGGTCATAGGTTTGGCTCATGGGATTAACATTTGGCTCATGAGATCATTTTAATTCAATGGGACTTGCCTCTTAGTAGACAGGGTTAGAATCGCAGCCAGAGATATCTTTATGATGGGCCATTAGTCACTTAATTAACTTGGTTTTTAAATTGCCACAAGATATTCGTTTCTGCGTGCTGCCTTTCTAGACATTCATTAACTTTGAAAAAAACACACAGGGAAAGTAACTGAATTGCAAATATTTGCTGATACCTGAGACATTCATGTCTATCATATACAATGATAAATAAAAATGTTTAAAATATTCATATATTGGCATTAGCAGAAGATTAAATGGAAAAAAGATTTGTGCAAAATAAACCAATGGCAGCAGAACATAAAATACTAGATGAAAGTTTGAATGAATTTTGGATTGGATTTAGGGATGTTTGTACACCCCTAGGTTCCCTGCCCAGACAAATTTAAAAACAATAGAAATTAGAGAATAACATCTGGAAGGCAGCAAAATATTATCCATATTCAAACTCCTGCTCTAAAAGACCATTCATTCACCAACCTGTCAAACTGCATTCCCCAAATCTGACAAACACACAAGCTATCTACAAACTAAATAAGCGCCATATGAGTTTTAAAAAGTGACCCAAGCAAAAAAGTGCAGAGGAAGACAAACTTCTCAATTTTGTTTTGACAGAAAGACAATATGTGAATTGGTGAATCAATAGCAACATTCTTCATAAAAAGTAATTCAATAAGGCAGCCAGAAAACAACGCTCTACATTGTCGACAACATGGAAATGACCCTTTTTGGCACAATCTGTACTACCTGTAGATTTTTAAGATGGTTTCTTTAGCACGTCAGTTGGTTTACTTTGTTTCAAACTCTCGGTGGGTACACTGATTCTCTGAAGTTGGTGATACACAAACTAAAGGAGTAATGGGCAATGTATCTGGGAATAGGATATGCACACCAGGCTGCCACCTTACTGAAGCTAAGTAGGTCTGAGTCTGGTCAGTGCTGGATGAGAGACCATGTAGGAACCACACATATGGTACCTGGGATTCCATAATGGAAGAAAGGTGGGGTATAAATAGAAGACAATATTTTTTAAAAGCAGTCTTAAAAACAAAAGAAGACTTAAGAATGCACATGAGTAGTCTATGTTGGTATATGGATAGATGGGAAACTATGTTGCGGTGGGGACTATGGCTTTCCATAATATATATGTATATATATTTCTTCTTTCCTTCTGAAGAATTAAAGAAAGTTCCTGGTAACATCCCTCCAGATGTAGTTAAACTTGATCTATCTAACAATAAAATCAACCAGCTACGACCTAAGGAATTTGAAGACATGAATGACCTGAAGGTATTAAACCTCAGTAGTAATGGAATAGTTCACATAGACCCAGGTGAGTAAACTTTATTATGATAAAAACCATAATATATCAAACTACAGTGAGTTTTAATAAATGCTTTCATGATACAAGAGGTGGCTCATTTCCTCAAAATGTTTTTTTATTAATTATGAAATAGTAAGAAATACAAGTTGAATATCTATCAAATCTAAGAGAATTCTACCTATGGGGAGCAACAACGGTCACTGATTAATCAGATTGTTTTACAGTGCAATATTATGCATGTCTTCTCAGAAACAAGCCCACTGAATTCAATACAACTTACTCCTAGATAATCTCTATTTTGGGTCTGGTACAGAAGACTCACAATGATGTTCAGAACATTGTGCCTCTCTTGTTTCCTTAAAACACAACCACAGTGAATCTCAGCCAAGGTTTAATAGTACTAACACTCTATGGTTGTTGTTATTTCTACACAGTAGATATGTAATCCTAGTGTTTACATTTTTTGAACAGCTGCATTTGCAGGACTCATGAACCTGGAAGAATTGGATTTGTCAAACAACTCCCTGCAAAATTTTGAATATGGAGTATTAGAAGATTTGTACTTTTTGAAAATACTGTGGCTTAGAGAAAATCCTTGGAGATGTGACTACAACATACATTATCTTTTCTACTGGTTGAAGCACCACTACAGTGTTCACTACCATGGTTTGGAATGTAGAAAACCTGAGGAATTCAAAGGCTGGTTTGTTGGGAAATATGTCAGAAGCTATTATGAAGAGTGTCCCAAAGATAAGCTCCCTATTTACCCAGAAACATTTGAACAGGATACTGACGATGAAGAATGGGAAAAGCACAAAGAATATCCAGTTCAAACAGGAAAGAAACATGGGGTAATTGTCACTGTAATAGGTTAATTTGATCACTGCCACGTTCAATCCTTTAATATTTTTGTAAGAAAAAATGGTAGTTTATATTTTTGTTAAATGCAGTGTATGTTCAGGAGGGACTATCTGTTAAAATATTTTTTGGTACTAATCACATGATGACATTACCTGCTCCTTATAAACTTACTCTTTTTAATCTGTTTTGTGTCATCTTTGCCTAACTGGTAACCATTTGCAAATTTTTAATTAATTGCAAATAAATCACTGCAAATGATTTATTGCAGTGTAATAAACTAAAACTCTTTAGAGAGTTGGGCTTAAACATCCTAAAACTGAAATCCATGTTTTACCAGAAGTAAGTTGCACTATGCTCAGTGGAGCCTACTCCCAATTAAGTGTGCATAGAACTACTGTCATCCACTGCAATCTGATGCATATTGTAACTGTAACAGAAGGCACACACATCCAATTTTCTAATGAGGCACAAAAAGGCAACCACCAATTTAACCTTTCTAAGTGCCTAGATCTGGACAAGGACAAAGTCCTAGACTTGTAGCGAGTCATCTGATACAGGGGATAGGCAGCCAAAGTCCAATTTGTAATTACTGGATCCTTCCCAACTACTCTATTCTGAACTTAGTCAAATAATAATAATAATAATAAATCCTTCCAGTAGCACCTTAGAGACCAACTAAGTTTGTCATAGGTATGAGCTTTCATGTGCATGCACACTTCTGAACTTAAAAATGGAAAGCATAATGCTGGTGGTCAACAAAAGAGGTTTAAAGACTGTCTCAAGGCAAATCTAAAAAAATGTAGTATAAACATCAACAATTGGGAAACACTTGCCTGCGAGCGCTCCAATTGGAGAACAGCCTTTACCAAAGGTCTCACGGGCTTTGAAAACACTCGAACTCAGGACGCAAGGGAGAAACATGCTAAGAGGAAGGGACACTTGGCAAATCCACACCGTGATCAACTCCTGCCCGGAAACCAATGTCCCCACTGTGGAAGGACATGTGGATCCAGAATTGGCTACCACAGTCACTTTACAGACTCATTGTTAAAACTGTGTTTATGGAAGACAATCTTACTCGGCTACGAGTGATCGTCAAAGAGATAGTAGAAGGGTTAAAGCAGGTGAATGAGACCTGAGCCTATTTAGACATAATACTACTCAGTTTTGGGTTTCGGGTTTTCAGAATGATTTGGTTCAGAAGGGGATAAACAATCACATAAAAAGAAAAAGAAAAACCAGATGTTCTTCAGCCTCTCACAAATGGAGAATCTTCAGCTGATGTCCTCCTAACATAGGACGTGTTTTGGCATGGAATGGCAGAGTTTCCCCAAGGTAATGAAAGATTGTGACAAAACCACCCTATTTGATGTAGGGTGTCAGAAGGGTGCAATCCAGACTAATCTGTATCATAGGGTTGTTGAGAGGTTAAAATAGGAAGGGGGAGAACAATGTGCGTCACCTTGCGGTCCTTGGAAGAAAAGAGGGCTAGCAATGTAATAAATAAATAAAATTACTGATTTGTAAAAAGAAGGAAAATATTGAAACTCTATGTTCTCTGCAGAGGAAAAATGTACATCAGTACTGGTCAATCATGACATTTGTCCCAAATTCAGATTCACGGAAAATCCACTATCTTTCCTATATCAATGAAACGATCAAGGTGTGATCTGTAGCCTCATACTTTGTGAGAAACTATTAAGAAAATCACAGCTGCAAGAATGCTTTGAATTGAAAAAAGCTGCTTGTAAACTCTAGCAGAGCTCCACATACTGAAAATACTCCTCCAGTAACCCTAAAGGTTCACATGTGTTATTTGGCTTGAAAATCATTTTCTGGAATCCAAAGGTGGGACACAAGGAGCTCTGGCAGGAAGAGGGAGCAGAAAATCCCATGTGTGTACACTTACACTCCCTCCCTCACCGCTCCAAATTGAAATGAAAGAGATGGAAAGCTGGCAACTTACCTTTAAATTTTCTGTAAAGTTGTCCAGGAACGCCTCCTGTTTTTTTTTTACTTTTATTCCTTTACACTGTAATCCTATACACATATATTCAGAAGTCCCCATGAGTTCAGTGGGGTATACTCCTAGATATGCAGCACAGGATTGCAGCCACAGCACTATTTCCTACAGTGATCTCAAGTATTGAAGAACTGACTACTGAGAGGGAAAGACCTTCCTATGGGTCCAAAGAAAGATGCAGGTGCCTGGATAAAATTTTAAAGTTGAAATTTACAAAATTTCTCACTTTTAATATCCATTATGGTCCGTTCGTCCCCCATGGCCTTAGTTATTCACAGTATAGAAAGACAGGAAAGGATGACAAGGAAGACTCAGAATGGACTCAGAATAACACAGCTTTTGTTGGGTGGGCGACAGCTGGATTTACAGGCAACTTGAAGCCAGTTGCTGCAGGAAGAGAGTCTGCAACATTACAGAGTAAAAGAAAAAAAGGGGGGGGACCTAATGGTTGACATTTGAAGCTGCAGCCCAAAAGCCAAACAACCAGGGAATAAAGTGTTACTTCAGTGGCTAATAAAGTCTAAAACTGCTGAAACAGAAAAATGAGTGAATCCTGAATGGCCCCATAGAATTGCTAGAGCAGGAAATGGGAACCTAAAACAGGCAGCGGAATTGTGTTAAAGTAGCAGTGCATTTTTTATTTACTAGAAAGATTCATGGCTAAATTGGTAAATAATTCTTCTTCCTAATCGGCCAAAGAAAAGTCCAGAAACTGTAATTTAGCATGAGAAAAAGCTTTGAAAAGATGAGAAAAAGCTTTGAAAAGCTCTATAAGTAACCACCTTCAACTGGCACTTCATGGATAAATAATTGATTAAAATATGCCCAAGAAAGTGGGAACATCAAAAAGCGTATAATAGACCGGAATTGTAGCAGTAGTATTAGTGGTGGTGGTGTCTCAAAATGAAATCTGAAAAATAACTTAAAATAGGGAAATGTTTCACTTTGTTCCTAAATTATTATTATTATTATTATTATTATTATTATTATTATTATTATTATTAACCTACCTCAATTGAGCCATGATACAGTTTATTGGCACAAAACTTATTCATCAAGGGAAAGGAGAGGATGAACAATTCTCAGCTACACAAAGGATAAAATGATTTACATGTCCAAGTATTTTTAAACTTTTCAGATACAAAGTTTATCATACTCATATGTTAAACTTGAAACAAATATTGCACTGTATTCATCTGCATTATAGTCTTAAATGCAGGAGTATATCTAATGATCTGTAATATTATATTGTTGTGGTTAACATTTCATCATCATAGAGCCTTAATTTTAAAATGTGTGTCTTCCAGAACAATAACAAAAAGGCCATAGCATCTGAATTACCTTCATTATTTTTCCAATAATGTGAAAGGAAGACTGATTCAACTCAAAAGCTCCAAAGAGTTTAAATGTACTGTAAAATTTTGAATGGACTAAACAGAAAGACTGTAGGTAGGGAAAGCCTAAGACAGAACAAAGGTTTGCAACAAGAGAAACCAAGAAAAAAAGTAAATACTTGGGCTCAAGGTAGAGTGTGTTCATTCAGCAGCACAGCCTTAAAATTTTAATTAAAAATCAGGTAATTTACTTTAGTGTCCTTGAAACAAGCTTCTAGCTGCTTTATGCTGTGTAATGAGCCTACTATTAGCATCATGCAGATCAAAACCCATGAACAAGAGATACAATGAGTGGTACTTTTCAGCTGATTGCATAGAGGATGGAAAAATTAACGTGTGCAGGACAATCTTTAAGAGGAAGTGAAATCAATGAGTAGTATACAGCTAACTTGTTTCAGTGCAAGGATTTTCAGTTGTGCAATTGAATTCCCTGCCTCCCCATACCCCTCCCCAATTCGCTCCAGAAGTTTGGGGGAACCTCCAGAACACATTTGTGTGTTCATGTAATGATAAATCTATGGAAGCTATAGGCAGTGTTTCCTGTTTCAGACTTGTGTGTCCTGTTCCTACCTTGTCTCAACCTTGACTACAATGTCTGGAACATGTAGGCAGGGTCAATCTTCATCCTTCTCCAGTGGGAGGACCACTCTGCTCTCCCATGTTGGCCCTCCATAGTGAGCTACACAGCCCTAAGAGACCAACCTTAGTTAGCTATTTAGATGTTGCCGATGGTCTGTTTAATAGCAGTCTTCTTACATTCTCAGAGGAATCGGAGGATATGACTTAAGCTGCCTGCAGTAAATAACTTGGAGGCGCAATTGGCTGCCAACCTATCTAGTGAACATAGGAACTAGCCTGTAAGTCCTTATCCCCAGGCTTCTTAAGAAAGTCCCATGGAATTTTGCTTGACATCCACCTCTACTTACTCTTAACTATGGTTCCAGTCTGAGGTCCAATCTAGTTATGAGAACTGAAAATGTAAAAATAAACCCTCACAAACAACCACAGAGCATAAGAAGAAGAATTTGCTACAAGGACAGCAAAAAACCAAAACTGGGTAAGATTTTTAGGTGGGAAGAAAAACAAATACTGAGCCTTCATTTGGATTAATTACTCTATCCACATACCAGAGAGGACGTACGCACTTTGCCCTTGCTGCCTATTCTCCAGGCCAACCAACACTGAGGTGGCTGGCTGAAACATCTGCAGTTGACAGTGTGGTTGTCTCACAAGTCTCAAGCTGAGTGATCTCCAGCAGTGCTGGCCTACAGCTACCTTGGTTCCTTCCCCTTACCCCCTGCCAGTTACAAAAGGATAACCCTCATCTGGGAACTTCATTTGGGGCCTCCAAGTATGTGAATTTACATAATTGTAAACCTATTGCAGTATACATTTTTCTGAATATTTCAAAAAGATGGACACATAAACAGCAAGACAATTAAAAGAAATCAGAAATTTAATAAAATGCTTACCAATATTTTTAAAAGTAAACCAATAAAGAGTAGCACAACCACGAAGATTCAAATTCAGCACATTAGTATGCCACTTCAGCAAAATATTTCCGGCTATGTTATCTTTAATCTTGTCTTTTACTGCAGAAAAATTAATCTAAACAGAAAATATATTCTGATATAATTAACAGCGAAGAGTTCTATACATTCCAAATGTTAGGGTTCAGTAAATCTGTCATCCTAAAAATACAAACAAATGTTTCACTTCTGGAAGGTGAGTAGTTCAGGAGAATAAAATTAAAATATATTGAAGTGCAATGACAGCAGGATATGGGTAGAGATGTACAGGACACTATCTATACTAAATCTAGGAATCTTCCCAATACAGAGGCAGAAATTATTTGCTTCATATGCCTACAAATGCCTAGTACTGGGGTAAAGTTTTCAGCCCGCAATATTGTGGCACATTGGGATACTACTTTTGGGAGGGTTGGATATAATCTTTCAATGAGATTGTCACAAAATTTGATTTCTTCTTAATTTAAAACAAAGCTGAGTCACTACTCCAAGACAGCTGCACTTGATGTCATTTCCATGAAACATTCTGGCCCCAATTTCCAAAGTGCTTGGCAGCCTAGCTACTGAGCACAGCTAAGCAGCCACTTGAAGAAGCAGCTTAGCTTAGTTTTAAGCTTGAAGAAATTCTCCCAAACTTGTGGAAGATGATATTCTAGGGAAGGAGGGGATTATGCAGAGCCCTTCAAATATTAATTGTTAGGAATCATTCACATTTTCCATATTTATTATTCATAAAAAATATTCATCTGTCTTTCACTGTTTTTCTAATCAATTTTATTTTTATACAGTCTTCTACTGATTTAGTTGTGGGCTAGATTCAACTAATGAGTCCTGCTATTGCAACAATGTACCAGTCATAATGCTCTTTGCCTTCTTGGGCTTCCCACAGCTAATTAGTAACGTTGAGGCTTGCTTTTGCACAGTGCACCCAGCAATCTTCAGCACCTGCTAAAGCAGCTGGTTCAGTGGCAGCAATGGTCCCCACCCCACCCCTTGACTGAGATATAGGGTTCTGCACAAAAGATTTTGGGGTGAGATTCCATGCTTTTCCCTGACACTCCTGTCTGAACAGCCCTGGAAAAGGCATGGGAGGCTGCATGGGGAAGGGAGAATTGGTGAAAATCTATCGCCAGCCTCTGTTGGATCGAAGCCCTTTCTCAAGAACAAAAGGGGCCCAAAACTTTGCCATCAATTTAATTAACATTAATCCCTCAAACATATGGGAAATACAATTTTTGATGAATTGTAATTGGAATATTAGATAGCCAAATCAAAATTAGTTTATCTATATCCAAATACATATGAGTTACAGGTAGGTAGTCGTGTTGGTCTAATGTAGTCGAAACATAAAATAAAAAAAATCCTTCCAGTAGCACCTTAGAGACCAACTAAGTTTGTCATTGGTATGAGCTTTCGTTTGCATGCACACTTCTTCAGATAAATACGTATGTTTAAATAAGAGGCTATAAGAAAATTACATCTGTGCAACAATTCTAGCCAAAGCAATCATTATCATATGATACATAACTATTCTCTGACAGCACTATTAAATCTGAAGGACAATAGGCTAATTTAACAAGGAGAACCATTATTTATTTGGTTTTCTCTTCAATTCATTTTTTTGAAAAATTGGTACTAAATCTTGGTTTCAAGCATCTGTACTTACATTACTCCATACTGAACCCATTTGTGTCATTGCTTTCCAATTTCGGCTAACTTGAGCACATCTTGCCAAATCAATTATAGTTAAATAATGGAAGATCTAATTTCAAATACAAAAACATAGTAACATGCAAAGCATTACTTAAGCTTAAAAGTTGTCCATTTGTTCATCTTTAGCTTTTATATTTCTCCTGGTCAAAAAATATAGCTGCTGCATAGTGCTCTTCAATCCATACCCATTTCCAATTGCTGCATGTAACATTTCTCCCACCACTGATATGTCTTTTAGAGCAGCACTGTATCTGGGTATTCCTTTTTCAGATATCTAATCCTATGACATTTAGGGTAACTACTCTGAGTGATTCACCTCTTGTCATTTTACAGTGAAAATCCCTCCCCCAACCACCCCAACTCACATTCTCCCCACAAGATCAACACTTGAAGGGATTCTTGTCTTAATAACCCCCCCCCCAATTTGAGCAGGGGTCACTTCCACCCAGGGCCGTCTTAAACATATCCGGCACCATGGTGCAAAGATCCCTCCGGTGCCCCACCCTGTTTCTCAGAGTTGTCAACCTTTTCCCAAGCTTCTGCGGGGATCACTCTCCTCCCGCAGAGGCTTGGGAAGGAAGCTGCACGTCTGCCAGCCATATAGTTGGTGGGCCACAGCTTCCATCCTAAGCCTCTACGGGGATCACTCTCCTCTCGTGGAGGCTTGGGAAGGAAGCTGCACGCCTGCCAGCCATATGGTTGATGGGGAGCAGCTGGCAGGAGTGCAGGAGGGAAAGGGGAGGCTGCCCACAAAGCCGCACAGCTTCCCCACTCACTGGAGCGCCCCTGAGAGGCCGGCGCCCTGGCGCAACGTGCCAGTAAGCCCAATGGGAAAGACGGCTCTGCTTCCACCTCTCCAACCTGGTGGGTGTGCACAGGGTACATGCTTGCCATCGAGAAACCCAACGAACAGTAGGAAATATATATGTTCATTTCACTCCCCACCCCACCCACTGCCCCTGCTGCTTTGGGATAAAGTATACATAAATGGCAGCTTAGTACTGTTTAAAAACTTAATGTAGATAGAACATTCTAACTGGAGAGTGTTCATAACAGATAAAAAGAACTATGTCTGAGGCTCCACTAATTGGGACTCAAATGGCTCCAACAAGTTGATCAAAGCTCCTGCCCTGCACTTTTCCAGGTTCTGGCAAACCTACCATATCCATACATACAACAAAAACCTCCGTTACGAACACAATTAGTAGCTATGTAAACATGTGTAACTAGCTGTTGTAACAGAATATACAAAATCTTATTCAAAATCAATGTGCATAAACAAGGTTCTCGGGTTATCTCCCTTGTTTCGCCCCAGTTGGCTTCCTCAGTAGCTAAATATCATAAAGGAATATCATCAAAATTACCATACAAAAAATATATAAGCCCCAAAAGGGCTGTATAAAATTGATTATATATTTTTTGTATGTTAAAATTGTTAAAATTGATTATATATATTTTTGTATGATAATTTTGATGATATTCCTTTATGATATTTAGCTACTGAGGAAGCCAACTGGGGCGAAACAAGGGAGATAACCTGGGAACCTTGTTTATGCACATTGGTTTGCCACACCTGTTTGCCAATTGGATATACTGTTGCCACCTCTACACCTGATGTACACCTCTTCTTGTGGAATTCACATATTATTTCTACCTCGAAAGTACTTTTGAATTGACTCTCTTCTACATGGATACCCCATGAACACTTCATTTTTTTGGACTTTATTTTGGACCGAATCCTTGTTGATAATTTGAACATGTGGGTGTGCCATTTATGTTGACTTATGTTGATCTTGTTAACCTGATAAATTTTTGAACATAGTTTTGAATAAGATTTTGTATATTCTGTTACAACAGCCAGTTATGCATGTTTACAAACCTACCATATCTGCAGTTGGTATCTGCTAGTCAATTTTGTGCCTTTTGCTGCCTTCAGGCTTCTCGCTTGTGGACATACCTGAGCCCTCAGAGAAGCTTGAATTAAACCTATTAAGCTGCTTACTAACCTGGGCCACTGCTCTTTCTGGCAGTTTTGCCATATTATCTCTGCCTGATCTTACAGGTGGTGCTGATATATATTCTTCACGTGGATGTCTTAAAGGGTGACTTTTTTCTTTATCCTGTTTTTCAAGTTTTTCATGCTTTTCATGTTTTTCACGTTTTTCCCCATGATAGTCAACAGTAAGAAAATCCTCAGTATCTTCTACTAATTGCTGTCAAATGTACACATAAAGGACAACAAAGTTAACATTTTCTTTATTCAAACTACAGCCTGGTTTTGACAAATGTACGAAATCAGTTCTCAGACTACATGAGACTTTAAATGTGTCTTTGCATCTAACATGAATTTTTAAAAATGTAAAATGCATGAGTTAAGGGAGGTGATAATTAATGGGCACAGAGCAGGCCTCAAAGGGAAATGTAACTTTCCTCCCCTACTGTGGTCCTGAGGAAAATCGCTTTGTTGAAGCTGTCACTTCCACTACAGCTTGGATCCCATTAGTTGTCATATCTCTCACCTAATACAATTTGCACTGGAAAAAAGGCCTTCACATTAAAACACATGGGCATAGCAAACCCATACTATTGTTATTTACAACTCTGAAACTGTGAAGGGTTAGGATTAACCAACTTTTTAAGACAAATTAAATCTTCCACCCTTCCAGTTTTGTAGTTGTTGTGACGTGGGGTTTGTGATTTCAGCTCTCTTGACATAATATGCTGGAGGCAGTTCTCTAGTAACAGCTCTTTATTAAAGTGAACAAGACTGACTGTGAGGGCAGGAAGGCTACATTTATAGGGACAGGGAACTAGCTAGAAAGGGATACATTTTGGAGGGAACAATATCAGGCAATCACAGTGCTGCCTTTTGGAGGAAACCAATAAGACAGAGGATCAAAATACAGCAGCTTAAATGAACCAATAGTAGCTGTACCCTCTGGAACCAAAAGGCAGTTACTTTATCCTAATGCAAATACAGACAATAATAATACAGATAGAAAATCCTTTGACTCAATACACAACACCCCTCCCCCCCTAGTGAGCACGGCAGACGTAATCCCTCAGGTACTGTGGGGTCCTACAACTTCTACTTAATCTCCTGACAACAGGTGTTGCAGGTTCTGGATTGGGTGTTACCTGTGGTGGAGGGGCTGCTATGGGGGTTTCGTCAGGAACAGATGGAGTCCCAGACATCTCAGGGTCCCCTACCTGGACCTCGTCATCCTGAGGACTAGCAGACCCTGGTTCATTTGCTGAAGCCCCTGGTGACTGCACCTCTGGGCCATCTTCACTCTGGTCTCGCAGCTGTGCGTCATTAGCCAGGGATGAATTATCTGACTCCTCCCTGCTGAGCGCCCGGCGCCTCAGCTGATCTATATGTCTCTTCCAAACTTGCCCATTTTCCAAGGTCACATAATAGGACACAGGTCCACTAGCCCGGGTGATCACACCGGCCACCCACCGCGGACCTCGTGAATAGTTCCTCACCCAGACCAGATCTTCAGGGGCGAGATACAGTCTCAGCCTGGGGGGTTGCTCTTGAATTACGGTTTGGCATTTTATCTGGGTGGACATAATCCAGCACCGTTACCAGTCTTCTACCTAAGAGCAGCTCGGCTGGCAACTTGCCCGTCACAGTACACGGCGTTGCATGCTGCAAAAATAACATTCGCGCAATGCGAGCCGACCAGTTACCCTCCATTAAGCGCGCAATGGATTCTTTGGCTGTTCTTACCATGCGCTCAGCCTGCCCATTGGAGGATGGGTGAAAGGGCGCGGATGTGACCCCTCTTATGAAGTTATCAGCCAAGAATGCCCTGAATTCTTGGGATACAAAAGCTGCCCCATTATCTGATACAATGGTCTCAGGTAACCCGTGGGTTGCAAACAGCTGCCTCAACACCTTGATTACGGCAGCTGATGCCATGCTAGGGACCATCGCCACTTCTAACCATTTGGAATATGCATCAACGATAACCAAAAAGACCTTCCCTTGGAATGGCCCAGCAAAATCTATGTGCAGCCGGCTCCAGGGAGTCCTGGACTGCTCCCACCAGTGGACTGGTGCTCTGGCCACTTCTGGCCGCACCTCTTGGCATGCCTTGCATGTTCGTACCCATTGTTCTATGTTCTGGTCCATTCCAGGCCACCACACATAACATCGGGCTAGCGACTTCATCCTGACCATTCCCGGGTGTCCCATGTGAAGCGTCTCAAGAACCCTGTTTCTCAGTGGTGCTGGGATGATCACCCTATCTCCCCATAGGAGACAACCCTTATGCATGGACAATTCGTGCTGCCTTGTCGCATAAGGCCTGAATTTTTCTTCATGCGGACCACCTGGCCACCCCCTCCCCACCCAAGTGAGCACACGGGAGAGAACAGCATCTTTCCTCGTTTTCTCAGCTATATCAGTAGCTGTTACAGGAGCCCCCGGAAGTGTTTCTAGCATCATAATGTGCTCCGCTGGAGCAGGATCCTCATTGCTCCCGCCAGGAAGGGGCAATCGACTCAGCGCATCAGCGTGGCACAACTGTTTCCCCGGCACATGGGTCAAGGTGTACTGGAACCCATTCAGGAATATTGACCAACGCAACATTCTGGGGGAGAGAATTTGTGGCGTTTGTTTGTTTGGGTTGAACAACCCTAACAGTGGTTTGTGGTCCGTTTCAATGGAGAAATGGTGACCGTACAAATAATCATAGAACCTTTTGATTCCTGACACAATTGCTAGTGCCTCTTTATCAATTTGAGCATAGTTGCGCTCCGTGGGTGACAACGTACGGGAATAGAAAGAGATGGGCTTTTCCGACCCATCCGGTTCCCTATGACTCAGCACAGCCCCCAGACCGTATTGAGAGGCATCACATGCCAGGACCAGCGGCTTCGACTCATCATAATGAGCAAGGACGCTCCTGCTACTCAGCATTTCTCGCAAGGAGTCAAAAGCCTTCTGCTGCTCCCGCCCCCATCGCCACACATTCTTTTTCTGCAAAAGTCTATGTAATGGTTCAGCTACCGAAGCTTTCTGGGGTAAGAACGAATGATAAAAGTTAATAAGTCCCAGGAATGACTGCAACTCCGTCTTGTTCTGTGGTCGTGGTGCCTCGATGATGGCCTTAATCTTAGCATCTGTGGGGTGGATGCCTGATGCATCAATTTTAAACCCCAAGAAATCCACAGTTGGCACCCCAAAACTGCATTTTTCTTTTTTCAGTTGCAACCCTACCTCCTTGAACTTGAGCAACACTGCACGGACACGCGCAACCAGTTCCTGTGGGTCTTTTACAGCAATCAAAACGTCATCAAAAAATGGCAAGACCCCCGGCAGACCTCTTAACAGGCGTTCCATGAGCCCTTGAAAAATCCCTGGGGCCACACAAACTCCAAACTGTAATCTGTTAACTCTGAACGCCCCTTTATGTGTGACAATAGTCTGTGCTTCCGCTGATTGTGGGGTTACTGGCAGCTGTTGGTAAGCTTGTGCCAGGTCAATTTTGGCGAACACCTTGCCCCCAGCCAGTTTAGCCAACAGATATGATATGACTGGAATGGGGTATGAGTTTCCCCTGAGTGCCTTATTGATAGTACATTTGTAATCTGCACATATCCTGACTTCCCCATTTACTTTAAGGGGCGTGATGATTGGAGTCTCCCACTTAGCAGAGTCCACGGGTGAGAGAACTCCCTGCTTGACCAATTTATCCAGCTCTGCCTCGATCTTGGGTTGCAGTGCAAATGGCACTCGCCTTGGTTTGAGTCGGATTGGGGCCACCCCGGGGTCCAACTCGAAGTCAACTGGGGGCCCTTTATAACAACCCAGTTTTCCATTAAAGAGACCAGCAAATTCCTTGCATAATGCCTCGCTCATCTCAGGGCAGGTTTGGATTGAATTTAGCCCTGAGATACTCAGTCCCAGGGCGGGGAACCAGTCAGTGCCCAGGAGACTGGGGTGACTGCCCTTCGCAATCACCAGTTTGAGTACAGCCTGTTTGTCCCGGAACTGTACTCTCACGGCACACATTCCCATAACATGGATGCGGCCTGCTGAGTACGACTGCAAGGTTGCCGGGAAGGGCTCCAGAGGGGGCAACTTACCCCTGGGGAAGAATGTCTTCGCGGTCTGGTCCGACACGATGGTGAATGCAGATCCGGAGTCCACCTCCATGTCGCACTGCTGACCCTCAATCTTCACCTTGACGTGTGCCTTGCCTTGCGCTGGAAACTGCATAGGGAACCGGATGGGTCGGAAAAGCCCATCTCTTTCTATTCCCGTACGTTGTCACCCACGGAGCGCAACTATGCTCAAATTGATAAAGAGGCACTAGCAATTGTGCTGTGGGCGGTCTGCGATGCTCCAGTCTAGGTGCTCCTGTCGCTCCCGACACCGCCGATCTACAGACCCTGGCGATGTGACCCGTCTTTCCGCACGTCCGGCACATAGCATCCCTGAAACGACAACCCTTCCGCTCATGGTTTCCGCCACAACCTGGGCAACTGCCTCGGCGATCTTTGTGCACTGTGCAGGCCTGACGCACCAACTCGACCCCACGGACTGGGCTCTGGCTCGGAGTAGCCTCTAGCTCGTCCATGGCATGCGCAACTTCTATCTGTGGCTTAGTGGCCTTGCGACTGGCATCAAGCTCCTCTCTTTCATAATTCTCCGTGGCGGTGGCCTCCTTCAAGGCTGAAGCAAGGGTAACCTCTTCTTTAGCCACGATGCGTCTTCTGGCTTTCTTGCTGCTCAGACCACCAATAAACCGATCCAGGAGAGTCTCTTCCAGATTTTGGAAGCCGCAGTGCTGAGCGAGCTTCCGGAGTTCAGCCAGAAATGCAGATACAGACTCCCCAGCACGCTGCTGCCTCTTATGGAACTCCATCCTCCGGGCCATCTTGGTCTCAGTAGGCGCCAAGTGGCTTGTTAGGCAGGCAAGAATATCTTTGAGAGATGTCTCACTCAGCTTCGCTGGAGCAAGTGATGCCTTGGCCAGCTTGAAGGTCTCGGGCCCACAGTAGCTCAGGAATGTGGCCCTTCTTTTGCTGGCATCGGTGATCCCTTGAGCCACTGCAAAGAACTCGAAGCGTTCGACGTAGTCTTCCCACGTGTGGGGCTCTGATGGCTGGAAGGGCTCCAATACCCTTGGACTCTCCATTGTCCTAGCGGGCAGGGTCGTCAGCTGGCCAGTGAGTCTTGTTCTACGCTGCAATCCGGACTCTGAGGCAGGGCTGTGTTTAACCGCTCCTCAGCATTCCGGATCCCACCTTCGTCACCAGTTGTTGTGACGTGGGGTTTGTGATTTCAGCTCTCTTGACATAATATGCTGGAGGCAGTTCTCTAGTAACAGCTCTTTATTAAAGTGAACAAGACTGACTGTGAGGGCAGGAAGGCTACATTTATAGGGACAGGGAACTAGCTAGAAAGGGATACATTTTGGAGGGAACAATATCAGGCAATCACAGTGCTGCCTTTTGGAGGAAACCAATAAGACAGAGGATCCAAATACAGCAGCTTAAATGAACCAATAGTAGCTGTACCCTCTGGAACCAAAAGGCAGTTATTTTATCCTAATGCAAATACAGACAATAATAATACAGATAGAAAATCCTTTGACTCAATACACAACACCAGTCTAGCACAGAACCGAAGCGTAGTAAACCCTGCTGCATGGTCTTATAGCAAAACAAAGTGGTTTCAGAATGAGATATCATGGTGGCCAAATTTTTCCTGTGTAAACTGCCCCATCTGTGCTGAACCTGTAAATCTCCTAATATATGGACTACTGGACAGTCATGAGACAGATAGCTTCTATGGAAATGAATCAGTATTTGCTCACTTGCATTTTTAATTACATATTTTCCACTGTGCATACCCACTCATATCAGAGCAGCTGGCAAATGTAGTAAATTACATGAATTTAAAATGAATTTCTAAAAGATGTATTGGAAGAGCACAGAGGTAATCAAAACATCACAGAAAACATACCTCACTGTATTTTTTAGCCTTTTTAGTAAAGCCAGTCTGTTTTCGCCAAGCCTTTAAGACAATCATCTGTAAACTGCACTCAAAGACTTTCCCAATCTTGTTTGCCGCTGCTGGATAAACAACATAAATGGAAAAGCAGGATCTTTATTAACAAGCAATAATTTCCATTACCTTTTGACTGAAGCAAAGAAGTTGGTTGGCTCTCAAAGCCAACTATCTGAACCAGCAGTCTCCAAACCTTTTGAGTTTGGGGGCTGTTGTGGGAATTCTAAAATATCCATTTCATGGACGAAAATACTGGTGATATTCAGAACCCATCTACTCGCAAATAACCAGGTAAAAGACATATACGCAGAAACAAATAAACGAAACCAGAAATAAGCAGGCCACGTCTCCCCCCAAAGCAGACAACCCCCAACAAATAAACAGTCAAATAAACACAATTTAAAAAATAATAATAGTAGTAGGGGCCTTGGCAGGTACGAAGAGGAGTCCAAGGGTACCATGTTGCCCACAGGCATTCCATTAGGGACCCTGAGCAAATCACAGTTTTATCCTGGCCTGTTTTAACTAACCATAATAAAGATGGCTAATTTGATAATCTGAACCAGGCCTCAAAGGAAATTTATGAAAAACGGATGATAATTATTAGGTATTATTTCCTGCTTCTTTTTTAACAAAATGGATTCAGATTTACAGTACAGTACTGTAATTTGCCTACTCGTAGATATGAAAGAAGGGTTTACCGTATATCAGTGGTATTCTCACTCCACCAATGTTTTATCATATTTATCATATCATTCTGTTGCATATGCTGACAGTTTGTGTGTATGTGTGGAATACAAACACACACACACACACACACACACACACACACACACAAATATATATATATACATACACATACATATATACAATATAAAATAAAAAAAACTGGTGTCATTTGATAGAAATCTCATCTTTAATCTTTGTCTGATGTACAATGTAGGATAAGTAAACAGTTACTAATAAAAGCAGCTAGATCTTTAAGGTCAAATAACAGAAAGTTTTTCAGCCTAGTGAAGTCGATATAAGAACCATTTAAGGGGGGGGGGAATTATACTAATAATTTTTTGAATGACCCTGGGTAAGCTGTAATGAATAAAAATGAAATACGGTATGCTTTTGGGACTTGGTAGCAGTCAAATAAAACCAATTATAGGGAGTAAAATTCCAATGTCAAAATGAATCTCACATTTTGAAAATACATTTACCGGTAATGGTACTGTCTAAGAGGCCCAAGCAGCACCTGTTGTGATATACGAGATAGTAAATAGTTGTAACCAAATTGACCACCTGTTAGCGCTAGACTTACTTTTGTTTTGTTCATCGCGAAGCTTCACCCAATTGCTCCACTGCTGTAACTTTAATTTTAATAGTTTTTGTTCATAGAAGTGTTTTGCAATAGCCATCTTTCTCAGAAAAATTTCCCTAGAAATTTTCCTCATAGAACAATACTCTATCCAGGCACTGCAATTATTAAGCCACAATAAACAATATATTAATGAAGTTTTTACCTGAATGAAAGAAAATGGGGAAATGTAATTTCATAGGAAGTATATGGGGAATATATTCATCAATATATATATTAATTCAAACAAAATGTAAGGAGCAAATCCAAGGAACAATATATTTTTTCTAACATTTTTCTTAAAATGCCATGACTACCCAATATGTGACTTTGCACTAAATAGTCTATTTAGTATGTGATCATGTTGAATTGGAAATGAAGTACAGGGAATGTTTTTATATGCTAAAGGTAACCAAATACTTACTCAAAGCACATTCTCTTTAAGTTAATGCTATAAAAGTCCCATGCTCTATCACATAAATCCTCAGTCATCTAAAATGTAATTGCATAAATAAAATTGCATCAAAATGGAGAATATGTACATAAATAAAACTTTCTATGTTGGTATGGTCATGTAATTAATTGTAAAATGTAATTGTACCTTTGTTGACAGTTATGTTAAGAGATTGAACACCAGATTCCGCCCATCTACAGATAATTATAACTAACTTCACTTCCATTGTCAGCTGTTACAATATTCTGATTGCATGAAATCAAACAATAATGCAACCAATGCAACTGAAATAGTTTAGATTGTGAAGTAAAAAGAAATTGAGCAATTGTTAAAGCAGTTCATTGTTTAAGGAAGCCTATGCATTTGTAGTTCTGCAACAGTAATAACCACTGCTGCAGTTACCTCTTGTCCTTTTATACCAGGGTGGGCAGAGGGTAGATCAGGATCTACTGGTAGATCTCTTGAGTAACTTGCAGTGGATCAGCAAGGATTCAGACTCCAAATTGTTTAACTATAGACACAAAAAAGGCTTCCGTACTCTAAATTAGGTGGTTGAGATGAAAAAAGCTTCGGGGTGGTGGTGGAACAGAAATAGATTTTTGTGTGACAGGACTTTGAAGTTAGCTTCAGTATAGAAAATAAAATCCTGGACTAAGCTAAGAATGGGCTTGCTCAGAAACATCCTGCCTATTAGTTCAAAGTGTACTGCCCTCTTTCCTGCCACTATTTTGCTCTGCTTGATGGATCTCAGAGTTATACCATACTAAGTTGAACCCAAAAGTCTGAGTCTGCCCATGATTATTTTACAAAAACAAAAAATAAAAGCCATCTGCCTCTATTCTCTTTTGAACACGCTTTCCCCTCCAATCACTTACGGTACTTCTAGTTGAGATTATGAAAGGGTTAAATTGGCCTCCACAATACTGATGTGCTCAAAAGGTCCATATGAGGTACCAAAAGAGGACTGGAAAGCCCAAATTATTGGCGGCACATTTTTGCCCATCGGGGGACCCATACTGGCTACATGACCCAGAAAGCTGTCTGCAGACAAACGCTGGCTCCCCCAGCCTGAAGTAAGATGAGCGCTGTGCCCCCTAGTCAAGTTTGACTGGACTTAACCGTCCAGGGGTCCTTTAGCTTAAGCTTTACTGTTCCAACTGAACAATCCATTTTCAGAAACTAAAATGAAAAGGATGTCAACAATCTGGAGGACCAACTGTAAGATTTAACTTGAAATTTTATTAAATTATTTCCTGACATATTTTCTGGCAGCACAATCTTAATCATGTTTATCCAGATGTCCCTCTGAGTTTAATGGGCACAGAGTTAGTTGTGTTAAGGACTGCTGCTTTGTATTATGAGGTCTTTGGGAGTAGGGATCTTTTTCCCCTCAATACTTTCAGACAAAGCAGAGTATGAATTTAAAAAAAAGTATAATTCTTTGTAAAACAGATTTGAGGATAGCAACTGTTCTTACTCCACTCAAAGTTAGCCAAAAAGGTTCAGTAATACTTACCAGTTGATCATCATCCAGTCCCAAAAGGGTGTGTAAATATGTATCTGAAATCGCTTTTAGTTTTAGACTTAGGTCTGGATCAATACACGTGTCCCTGGGGGGGGAGAATGTATAATAATATTACTTTTTATATGCATCACATGATTACATAACAGTTTCCATTTTCTGTTAACACTAATAGCACCACTATTAAATTATATTAGTGAACCATAGTTTTAAAGGTGATTTATAGTTTATTGAGCATTCATTTTGATTTATTTGCAGTTAGATGATGTTATCCCACACTTTCCAGTGCATTTCCCCATGCAATTTTCCATATAAACAGTTTGAATGGGGGGGGGGGGTGAGGGGAAGCAGATTTGTTGTGCAACTGCACCCAGTCAATTTTGTGCAACCTGAGTCTGCTAGTATGTGACTGAATCCTAACCTAAAAGTGTGTGTTTGGAAGTGCCCCAAACAATTTTTGAGGTAACTAACACTTAATGTTGTGTTCAGAGACATTGGTCACATTTGTATGTAATTACAGGCCACACTTTTGTTGTTTATCAGGAATATGAGTGGGATAGACAAATCTAAAAGCTTTGGTCCTCTGTTACATCCTAACCCAGAGGTAGGCAACCAAAGGCCTGTGGGCCGGATGCGGCCCAATCACTTTCTCGATTTGGCCCGCAGACGGTCCGGGAATCAGCATGTTTTTACATGAATAGAATGTGTCCTTTTATTTAAAATGCATCTCTGAGTTATTTGTGGGGCCTGCCTGGTGTTTTTACATGAGTAGAATGTGTGCTTTTATTTAAAATGCTCCTCTGGGTTATTTGTGGGGCATAGGAATTCACTCATTTCCCCACCCAAAATATAGTCTGGCCCACCACATGGTCTGAGGGACGGTGGACTCATACCTGCCAAGTTCGGGACGTAAAGATCCGGGATCGGCAGCGCGCGCATGACCGGAAGTTGCATGACGCAACTTCCGGTGGCGCTTCGCCCTTCTATGGGCACCAGAAATTGGCGGTGCCAGCGCCGGAAGTCGCTTCCGCGCATGGCTGGAAACACGTAAAAGCGACTTCCGGCGCCGCCGCCGCCATTTTCTGGTGCCCATAGAAGGGCAAATTGCCACCGGAAGTCGCGTCACGCAACTTCCGGTCATGCGCGGAAGCGACTTTCGGCGCCGGCGCCACCATTTTCTGGTGCCCATAGAAGGGCAAAGCGGCACCAGAAAAATGGCCGCCGGGCAGAAGCCGATTTAAGGGACAATACCGGGATTTTTCACTAAATGGGAGACCGCCGGGAAACGGTAAGAAAAAAGGGGTTTTCCCGGCGGAAACGGGATACTTGGCAGCTATGGGTGGACTGGCCCACGGCTGAAAAAGGTTGCTGACCCCTGTGGAGCAACAAATAATGATGCTTCCTGGGTTTTTTGCTTGGACTCTTGCTAGAGGAACAAAGATTAGGCAGCATTCACCAGCATACTGCTTATTCCTAATAAACTGCAATAAGCCAGAAAGTCTGGCATATCATTACACATGAATGCAGCCACTGTTAAATATTTATTGAATGAAATAAAAACAATAAATGTTACAAAAATCCAACTTTACTGCTGATATATTTTAAATGGTTCATTATTTTGACAATTCTAATTCTTCTATGAAAATTATGAATATGTTGAATAAAGTTTTTCATATAGATAAAATGTAAAGCCTTTCAGGCATATCCTTGCTGGGGGGGGGGGGAGGAAGCAAATTGGACAGAACCATTCCAAATATTGCTAATTTCTGAACAATTCTGAAGCACATTCAAGCACTCTCCAAGAATAAATTGCAGAAATAGCTTTTATATTATCACACTTGTTGCTTGAGTAAGTACACATATAAAAGGCAGGCACAAAACCAATTAAAAACTGAAACAATTCAGAAATTGAACTACAGTTCATCATTGTTATTTTCCCTATCTGGTTTCTTTCATCTTATCTCAAACTTTAACACATGGGCTGCCAATGTAGTGACTCAAAGTGTGCATTTATTTTAGTTATTATTTTAAGACATCTATATACTACTTAATTTGCATTTCTAAGCAGAAAATTCAAAAATAAAACATGTCCCTGGAGGGCCTTCCCTGGCCACAGGGTCCCACCCACATGGAAATTATGCTTAAACCAGCAGGTCAAGAGCACTTCACGGTACTAGTACTGCAGGGGGAAGTAGATGTCAAAATTCTAAACCTCACCTAGAAGTGATCTGATCATGACAATGAGGGTCACAGAGATGCCCCCTACATTCAGACAACCATCTCACCATACAGAACAATGACATATGTTCTGTCTTGTGGGAGCACTGGCAACTTGAGACTGTCCTATGGTTGCCATGGAAGTAATGAGATTTGAAGTAGAACCAGAGGTGGTCTCACCATGGATGCTGAAGTTGCCGGTAACCAGAACTACTGTCCTGGGTTTCTCCGACCCCAAACTCACAGATTTGTTTTCAATTAGAGTGAAAAATGTAAGAAAAACATTAACACAAAACAGAAAACAGAAAGCATTCCTCTGCCTTCACTTCATCTCTGCAGGGGAGTAGGATAAAGCTGTAGAACTTTTCTGTATTCCTACTCACTTTAGGATTGAACCCTACATAACATTTCCCCACATTTCAGTATTCTACACAGCTTGCCAAACTATAGTCTACACAGACAAAATATCATACATACCATAAAATACTATATAGACCTTTTTCCATTACTTCTTTGAGCTTTTCTTCTAAAAACCCAAGTGGATCATCCGGACGCATAGCTAGTAGACCACACAACAAGGCCTGCAATGAAAAATCCACATTTGGAATTGTAATAAATAGAACAAATATACTTGTATAAAAGTATAAGACAAACTTTTAAATATTATTACCTTTATACATTCTTCTGAAAGCATTATGAGTGGCTGGGGCAACCCAGTCAGACTGGTGGGTACAAATCAAATCAAATCAAAATAAAAATATTTTGTCCCTATTTAAATGGAATAGACAGTATTTTTCCAAGGCATTTCATTTTGGTAAATAAATGAAAACATATTTATTTTACATTTGCTTTCTTCAGAATAGTTCCCTCATCCAGCTCCTCTCATCAAAGCTATCATACAAACTAAATCAGTTACACTATGATTTCAACTAACACGCAGCTCCATGCTCCTCAGATGCCTGCTTTATTGATTTATAAAAGCTAGTCTGTAAATTGTGTTCTTTAATCATAACTTTATTTTTACTGGACATGTCCTTTTTGTGGGATCAATATCAGCCTCAAATAACCAGCATGCTTAGCTCTAGTTAATGGTTGAGCCCATGGAGTAAAGCCACTTCCGCGCCTGCGTCGGAGGTGGGGTTGTGGGCTGCCCGACTGTACCATCGCGTAGGGGCTGTAAGCTCAGCCCCTACGTGATCGTAGGTTCCCGCCTGCGTCACCCCCCGACCAGCCAATGAGGTCGGTCGGGGCGGGGCCTCATCTTTTAAAGGGCTCCGCAGGCGGGAAAAGCTCCCTCTTTCTTCCCCTGTTTGCCGGAGCGAACAATTCACCCGCCCGTCCACCCCTTAAAAAGAGATAAGGGGACGCTGCTGTGGACGTCAGTTGGTCGCCCTGGTTGGCCAGGGGGCTGGGTAGGATTTTTCCCATACTAGGCTAGCCATGATGGGTTTTTCGCCTACCTCGTAGCATGTCATCACAATTTAGGTTAGGCGGTTAGGCGTTGGAAATTTGCATAACAATTAGATGGAGGAGGGGCAGGTTACGTCATCAGCTGCCCTAATTTGGAGAAGTAATTCCGTTAAAGGATTCCGGGGGCGAGGCTTGGTCCTGAGCCTGGAGTTGCCTGGGCACGCCCCTTCGGTGGCCACAGGAGGAGCTCTAGTAGATCTACGTCGCGGGGCTCCTTTCTGGTGGTTAACTTCTCACAGACTTCAACACACGGGTTGGAGTCGGATATAGTCTGTTAGGTTCCAACGCCTAAGCCAATTCCGCTCTACATGCATAATTAATAAAGTTGTGGCCTTAACCACCCAATTAAATCTTAATCCCGGTGTCATGAGTCTTTATTCTGGGGAAGGAGGGCATATTGCCACACAAACAGTCCTCCCAGGCTTAGCTTGGTCCCACCCTTACATCTTGGCAGAAAAGGTTAGCAAATCCTTTGTTCACTCTCTTCCACCATGTGAATCCATCCAGAAAGGGCATCTGGGCTGATCACTTCAAGCCCAGACCACATGGCTTAAGCAAGCCATATTTGTGTTTCTATCATATAATTTGGAAACATTTACCAATTTTGAAACTAAATCGTACTGTGTGTTTCCTTGCTGCTCTTTGGGAAAGCACGTAAATTTGACCTTTGAAGAGTTTGTAAGTAAACCAATTTTTAATTTACCAAACCTATGGTCTCTTTGACAGCTAAGGAAAAGGAAATTAGAAGGGGAAATAATAATAATAATAATAATAATAATAATAATAATAATAATAATAATAATAATAATAATACCTTGCTTTATATCTGGCTGGGTTAAAAGGTCTAGCAGCCCATATTTCCATGCTTTATTTTGCTGCATGTTTTGTGATTATAAATCTCTACTGAGGCTCTTTCACCAAGAGTATTTGTCCCAAAACCTGAATCTAAGCATTCTGGGAATTCTTCTTTTATTTTTATTTTTAACCAGTTACAAAAAACACATTTTAAAAAACATTTAGCATATACCCTTTCTCACAAACTGAACATTTCAGTTACCAAAGCAAGGTATATTTTTCATTTCATGAAATGTTAAGCTATTTATTTTTAAATTTAGAGCCAGTATGAGGAATCCAGTGCAAAATCACAAGCTTGTAAAAGGAGAGTAGCTACAGTAGTGATGAGATTTTAAATGCTAAGAAGCTCACTTCTTAGAGAGGCCAAATGAAGCACTCCAGGTCCCGCTATCCAGCTTTTGGTTTCTTCCCCAGTCACATCTCCCACCAGCTCTGTTCTGCATCAGCCTCAAATGCTTTTGCCTGTTTGGAATGTGTCCTTGAAATATGATAATGCCTCTTGCTTGTCTGGATCAACGATGAAGAGTTGTGTGGGTAGAAACTTGTGATGTGTGGCTGGAATGCCTTCTGTCCAAAGGTAAGAGTCACATCCACTGAGCTACCTGCTTTTGTCTCTGGCCAGATCACATGGCCTCACCTACTACTGGCTGGAAAGTTGCCTGTAAGGGAATGTTGGAAAAAGACCCCATCCAGGCCCATCTTAACCATTAGGTTTAATGGCGCCCTGCACTAAACCTAATGGGAAAAGAGGCAGCGGTGGTGGCACACAAAGCTACGCGGCACCCTTCTCCCGCCTGCCTGCCCTGCGGCAGTAGCGGGAGTGTTGAGGAAGCCCGCGCGGCAAGCCAGCCTCAAGCTGCCCAGCGCAGGGGGCAGAGAGAACGGGGGGGGGGTGCCAGAGGGATCTTTGCACCACGGCGCAGGGTATGCTTAAGACGGCCCTGTCCCCATCCCTGATCTTTACCCATTGCCACAGGCACAACATCAAGCTCGTAACTAAAACTCTCATAATTAAAACTCAGTCAAGTGCTCAACTAACTGTGGCCAAAATCATGTGGTCAAAAACTGAAAGGTGAGTTGAGAGCATTGTGTCTGCGTTATGCACTCCACATCTTAGTCAAGCATTGAAGAGACACACAGCAAGCTTACAACTTGGCTCTAAACTTCCATTCTGGTTTGGTGACAAAATAACTGATACACCTATCAACCTTTGAAAGAGAGCATCTCTTATTCAATCAGAGCACATAATTCTTTAGTGATACTTTCCAGTTCCCTATCCCATCATCTTTAAGCTCAGGTTTGACAACAAAGTAGTACTCTAAGTCTGTAACTGCCACCTACTGCCTATATATCAAACTGCATTCCCTATTCTCTCCCTAGCTACCCCTCCTAATGTGAACCCAATCCCAAATAGATGTTAAAGGTAAAGGTAAAGGGACCCCTGACCATTAGGTCCAGTCGTGACTAACTCTGGGGTTGCAGCGCTCACCTCGTGTTATTGGCTGAGGGAGCTGGCGTACAGCTTCCAGGTCATGTGGCCAGCATGCCAAAGCCGCTTCTGGCGAACAAGAGCAGCACACAGAAACGCCGTTTACCTTCCTGCTGTAGCGGTACCTCTTTATCTACTTGCACTTTGACATGCTTTCGAACTGCTAGGCTGGCAGAAGCTGGGACCGACAGGAGCTCACCCCGTCGCAGGGATTTGAACCGCCGACCTTCTGATCGGCAAGCCCTAGGCTCTGTGCTTTAACCCACAGCGAATAAGATTGCCCCACTTGGGTTTCTATTCTTATATTTTCAGAAGAATATATGGCTGCTCACACATTTGGTATTCCGATTTTAACACTGAAGAGGCTTTTCAAGAGAGTAACTAAACAGAAAGCTGTTTTTTCTGATGGATTAAAAATACATGGTATTTCCAATTTAAAAGCAGAATTTAACATTAATATCTTCTTGTTTTGGCCCCAAGCCATATTACTTGAATTTCAAATTTCATTTGTATTAAATTAATTATTTTAGTCTTCCCAGATTCTGCCTATATATGCCAGTTTATTTGCCAGCACTACCGTGTCCATGGTGTGATAACAAAAATCCCTACTTGTATCACATGTACAAATACTAGGGGTTCTAGCCCTTATCTCAAAAGCTTTTGATAGTAATATTTTAATGATGGTTTTATATTGCGTTTAGATGTATCTTTATGATGCAACCTGAAGCTTTGTGAGAGGGTTGTGTGTGCGCACACATATATATAGATACACACACACACACACACACAGTGATAAACAGACAGACAGATTTTGCAACCTAAAGAGGATCTAGTATAGATGGAGTTAACTTTTCTACTCTGTGATTACAGTTTAAATGATGCCACCTCCAACACCCTAGTGAAATGACAAATGAAGATCTCCTAAACTGCAGTGCTTGCCCTAAAACTAAATTCTCTTCTATATCCTGCCAGTTTTCTGCAACTAAAGCATTTTTATGATATGGGTTCGTTCGTCTTCTCTCGTTCCAGCTTTGTTCTTCTTAAGTTACCCGTGGGTAACTTGGACGACGTGTGCACTGAAACTTAGGTCAATTAGACAGATGGCATGAGACAGGGAGCCAAGGGCGTACCCACCGCGGGGCAGGGGGGGGCCACTGCCCTACTCTAGAGGCAGGGCCGGTCGGGCAGCTGCGGGCAAGAGTGGCGCTGCCGGCGGGGCTGGTGGGCAGAGGCGGAGGACAGCCCAGCGGAGCGCGAGTTCGGCGCCCGCAGCAGTCTCTTGCGCCCGAGCCGTGCGGCGCCTGAGGCGCCCGCCGGAGTCCACCACAGCCGCGCTGTGTGGGAGGGGGCAAGGGCTGACGCTCCCGACGTTCGGGAGACCTTTGCGCACGCGCAAAGCGGGGCGCATGCGCACAGCGCGGCTGTGGACTCCGGCGGCCGCCGTGCAGGACACATGCGCACAGAGCGGCTGTGCTCAAAGGTCTCCCGAACGTCGGGAGTCGTTCGGCGCCTGCCAGACCGCTGCAGCAACGGAGCCTCGGATAGCTTCGCGGAGGCCGGGGCTTCACTCCAGTCCTCCGCGGAGGCCCCAATCCAAGCCTGGTTCCCTTCTCTCCCCCCCCCCACCCCCAGACTTCCCTCTTCTCCTCTAGGCGGCCGCTGGTTTTCTCCCCTTCGCCGCCGTCGCTTCAGGTTCACGTCCGCCTCCCCCCCCCTAATTTGAAAATCCTTCTTCCCATCAATCCTCTCCCCTGATTCCACAAGTTAAACATGGGGATTACCAGTATTTCTTAGGAAATAATATCATCTGTTGAACATCATGTGTGATCATTCCTTTCTACAAAAAAAGTTTGAGAATCCTTTTTAAGATTATGCTTTAAGTAGCCTATGTTAGGCAATCCTCTACATGTCTACTCAGAAGTAAGTCTGCCAAATTCAGTGGGCTGTAAATTGCTGTAGGTAAATTGCTGTAGAATTGGAATATTACCATAGATAGTAATGTGTTCTGTTTCTTTTTTATGCTACCAATCTGTTTTCTCCTTCATAATTTATATTTCCAGCTGTAATCTTAGTAAAATTTAATTTGGAAACTGGGGGTTGATTATATATATTTAACAACTCAGGGCTCATCCTATGGGCCTGACTACACTGTAATACTACATGCTTTGGTGGTAGTTGGGGTGAGGAAGTGCAAAACAGGCTGAAAACTTGCTCTATAGTGATTGAGTTAGCTAGTAGTAGCTCCCTATTCAAAATTAACCTACAGTTCTTTAAGTTTTTCTTGCTCAAGTGGTAGGGTGAATTGAGTGGTGGCATATATATGTTATATATATGCATGTGCGTGTGCACACATTCCCTTAGGCTTTTTAAAGACATTTTATGTATAATCCACTTTTAATGTGTACCTTCAAAAAGTGATAGTGACCCAGAACCAACAATTTATTTCCATCTCATTCAAACATAAGTTGGAACTTAACTTTTGAGCAAGCACGTAAAGAGAGTATATTATGGATACTGAAAAGGTTTTTTTTTAATGTATTTAAATGTTTTCTACTCATCTTAAACATTTGAGATTTGAATTACAGTAAAAAAGGCAAAAATAAAATAATAGGACAACTTAAGAAATACTCAAGACCATCGAAGGAAAATATCAACCAAAGGGATAACACATTCTTAGTTGATGTAGAATCATAGAGTTGGAAGAGACCACAAGGGCCATCCAGTCCAACCCCCTGCCAAGCAGGAAACACCATCAAAGCATTCTTGACATATGGCTGTCAAGCCTCCGCTTAAAAACATCCAAAGAAGGAGACTCCACCACACTCCTTGGCAGCAAATTCCACTGCCGAACAGCTCTTACTGTCAGGAAGTTCTTCCTAATGTTTAGGTGGAATCTTCTTTCTTGTAGTTTTAATCCATTGCTCCGTGTCCGCTTCTCTGGAGCAACAGAAAACAACCTTTCACCCTTCTCTATATGATATCTTTTTATATATTTGAACATGGCTATCATATCACCCCTTAACCTTCTCTTCTCCAGGCTAAACATACCCAGCTCCCTAAGCCGTTCCTCATAAGGCATTGTTTCCAAGCCTTTGACCATTTTGGTTGCCCTCTTCTGGACACGTTCCAGCTTGTCAGTATCCTTCTTGAACTGTGGTGCCCAAAACTGGACACAGTACTCCACGTGAGGTCTGACCAGAGCAGAATACAGTGGTACTATTACTTCCCTTGATCTAGACGCTATACTCCTGTTGATACAGCCCAGAATTGCATTGGCTTTATTAGCTGCTGCATCACACTGTTGACTCATGTCAAGTTTGTGGTCTACCAGGACTCCTAGATCCTTTTCACATGTACTACTCTCAAGCCAGGTGTCCCCCATCCTGTATTTGTGCCTTTCATTTTTTTTGCCCAAGTGTAGTACTTTACATTTCTCCTTGTTAAAATTCATCTTGTTTGCTTTGGCCCAGTTGTCTAATCTGTTAAGGTCATTTTGAAGTGTGATCCTGTCCTCTGGGGTATAATACGCAAGTGTGGTGTCAGTTCCCTAAGGTCAACAACTCTGGGGACCCCTTCCTAAAATATGTGATCAGTTTGCTGTAGTTTTTACTGTTTATTTTGATTTCACCTGGGCTCTGTAGCCCCGCCCACATTCCCACTTTGTGGCCCCTCCCCTCCCGTGCCTTGGCCCCGCCCCTTGCCCCCCCCCCCTAGTTTTGATCCTGGGTACGCCCCTGCAGGGAGCACAGTATCACTAGTATAACGGGATCAGAGGTGAGTGAATAATTCAGAGCAGAGGAGGGAGGGAGCCAGTCGCCTTCGGAAATCCCCATTCACACACACACACACCGTGCTCACCGCCACTGCGGCCCAACGACCCTTTACCTCATAGATGTCGGGTATGGAGTGCTTCTTGAAATAAGCCCTAAGCGAGGGGTCCACGGTCTGAAACACCGCCGTGGTCTTAACCGGCTCCATGGTGCTCTCGCCCAGGAAAGGGGCCCAGGCCGACGGGCCCTCCAAACACGCGCTCCGTCCAACGGCCGCTCTCCACCCCACTCCCCGACCCCGGCAGTGACCGCTTCACGGTTGCCTAGCGACCGGGCTACCACTGCCCCCTGGACAGGCCGTCACGCGGTCAGCGCGCGCTCTGGCCAACGGCCGCCTCTGGAAGGCTGGCGGGAGGGAGGGAGGGAGAGCCTCGCCTCGCCTCAGCTCGCCCTCGGCCAGCGGCTGAAGGAAGAAGACCCCGCTCCCGCCCCACGGGGCCCCCTCACACGACCCACGTGCGGCAGCCGAGTCTCCAAGGGCTACCGGCCGACCTCGTGCGCGTCGCCTCTCTTAAGCCTCTGGGTCGGTGGCAGCGGGCAAAAAATGAGCGGCCGAGTTTCGCCCCTCAACCCCTTGCAATGCAAAGAATCCCAGTGCGCCCAGTCCCTCCGGCTCACCTTCTTCCGAGACAGCCGCTTTCCTGGGATACCAGGGCCGCCCGGGTCACGGCGGGCTCCGGAGAGCCAGACTCCTCCACCTGGCCGAGCAGACCTTAGATTTGACACTCCTTCTTTAAATTCATGAAAAAGTCCAAAGTGTCTAAATAAATGGTTGAAACTTAGCTCCTCTCTGTCACCTGAAGTTGGTTGAAAGGACATCCTGTTGTGTTGTTTATTAAGAGATGGATACGAAATACCTACTAAAGAGTTTTATCAGCCCAAGTGATGCAGCCTTGGCAACTCTGAGCAAGGTTAACCTTTCCAGATCCTTTATTTCCCTGGTAGATACTTTGGGTAGAAATGCCCTTATGGAAACTAGTATTATATGGCACCTCTCTATCATCTGAAGTTGGTTGAAAGAACCTTCCTTTCTTCAGTCCTTTCCATTGAAATACCTCACAATAAGTGTAGGTACAACATGTAAAGATGCAGCAATGAATCGTAGAATTGGAAGGGACCCCATGGTCATCTAGTCCAACCCTGTGCAATGCAGGAATATACAGCTGTCCCATATGGGGATCAAACCTGCCACCTTGGCGTTATCAGCACTGTGCTTCTGATTGGAGCTTCCTGCCCTCAAGTGGAAGCCGCGCCGGAAGTTCGGCTTCGAAAAACGTTCGAGAACTGGAACACTCATTTCCGGGTTTTTGACATTCAAGAGCTGAAACGTTTGGCAACTAAGCCATTCGACATCCAAGGTACGACTGTATATGTAAGTTTTCATGTGGTTTTTTCCTTGTTGCAAGCAATCCAATAACCTGGTTATATAAATATTTCAAATAATAAAAAGGAAAGGTCAGTAATACAGTATCTGCTTGCATACGGAAACTCCCAGGTTCAGCCCCTACATCTCCAGGTGGGAGAGAATCCTGCCTAGAACCATGGAAAGGGGCTGCCGACCAGTGCAGACAATACTGAGCTAGATGGACCAATGGTCTGACTTCGTACAAGGCAGTTTCTCATGTTCCTACCGTGAGAGCAGCTGTTCCCTTTTCTTGCAATGTCTCCCCATGTGCTTCTTATCAACCTTGGTTCCAAAAAGGTGTCCTGCAGTCTCTTTAGTTGACATCTCAAAGTCCTGGTGCTAAAGGGGGGGGGGCATTGTCACTTTATCTCCAGTGCTTGCGGGAAACCATTCATTTATCTGAGCTGCAGTCCTGTTAGGCTCACTGAAGTTAGCATGGTGTGCTGTGTTGTTTGCCCAGAGTGCAGCATGCTGAACAAACTGCATTCCGGCTTTGGCTTGAGTTGGTCACTTTTCTATAAAACAGTGTGCAGGAAGTATTGTATGCTCTGATCTAAGAACAAAGTAATTTATTGGGGTTATCAATCTCTTAGACAAATTAGCCACACTTTCATAAATCAATGGGACTTTGCTAGCTGTGACTGATTTCAACAGAACCAAAGGGTGGCGAACTTTCAGCGCACACCAATACATTCCGTGCATTCACGGAATCATAGAATTGTAGAGTTGGAAGGGACCTCAAGGGTCATCTAGTCCAAACCCCAAGGCACATTCTTTCCTTAACGAATTCTGGGCACTGCAGTTTGTTAAGTGTTGCTGGAAATTGCTTCTCTGTGAGGGGTAGGTAAACTACAGTGCCCAGAATTCTTTGGGGTGTAGCATGTATATGTAAAGCCCACTGAAGAGCATGGAATGAAAGGGGGTTAACTCACAGATAAGTCCCCCTGTATGACTTACTTTATTATATGCTTCCCCCCCAGGACAGTCCAAGCTGTAAGGTGAAGTTCATGACTGAAAAGCTGTTTCTCAGAGGGTTGCCTTATCATGTGTGCTGTACCCCAGAGCATGCTGCAGCTGGACCAATGTTCTCCCTTGAGCCCCAAAGAAAGAGACCTGCTCACTGGGGAAATGGCAAGGTTGGTTCCAATGGCAAGGTTGAGCTCTGCCCAGCTTTGGTAGAGAGTGAGGGCAAACTCCATGTTCAGGTTCTGTGGTTCATGGTTGTGCTCGCAGCCTCCGACATTCGAGGAACCAAGCGACAGAAGGAGGGTAGTGCTGGAAAACGACAGCATGAAGGCAGATCTGCCAAAAGATGGCCTCAACCAGCAATGGTGAAAGTGAGTCACCAACACAAATGACAATCAAACTAAATATGAACACAGTGTTGTAAATAACCCACAAGTTGTTGTTTTTTTAAAAAAATATATGCTTCATTGTTCATATTTGCATCTGTACATCAAATACATATTTTCCTTATTTTATATAAGTCAGTTTTGTCAAAACGAAAATCCAACAAAAGAATATAAGTCCTTCTACAATATATTTAGTACATAAGTTTGACTTACTGTCCTTTCCCAATTTTTCCACTGATAAACCTTTTGCTCAATATATTTCTCATGAAATAATTTTCATACATGTATAAATCTGTTTTCTCCCTTTTAACCTATATAGTATTACTCGCAGATATTATTCAAAGGCTGCTACCGATTTCAGATTGCAACAGTTATCCTTTAAATATCTCCTTAGAGATTCCCAGTTTGAAGTAAACTCCTGTTTTGACTTATCTTTGATCTTTTCTTTTTTCTTTTTATAATAATTTTTATTGATTTTTTCTTTATAAAGACAAAACATACACAACATATACAATAAACTCTGTCCCTTCATTTTCCCTCCACCCACAAGACCACTTCTGCCACCAGTGATACCCATGGGCATTGAGAAACAAAGGGGTCCATTTTTAAGCTGGGTTTGACCTCCCCCTCCCTCCTCCCCCCTCCTCCCCCCCCCTGCCACTGAGAGGACAGAGGCGGAGGAGCTCTGAGGTTTGGCTTATCCCCCAGCTAATTCTTCATTATAATTCAACAACAAAACCACAAATAGAAAAAAAGAAAAAACATGAAAAAAGGAAAAAAGGAAAAAAGAAGAAAAAGAAAAAAACAAGAACATCTAAATTCCAAATCTTATTTTCTTAACAGTTTGTTTGCGGCTTCCACGATTTTCTTCCTCCTGGATTTCCTAACTTCTTTAATTAATTTTGGCGAGTTTTCTAATCTAATTCAAAATCTTATTCTTATTATATTAACTTAATCCTCCTCCTTCTTCATGCTGCCCCCCTCCGAGTCCCCTCCTGCCACTAGGGTAACCCAAGGGGTTTAGCAGTCAAAAGGTTCCATTTTTGTGTCTGGGTTTCCTTCCACCCCTCCCTCTCCCCTCCAGACACCCCCTGCCACTGGATGCCAAGAGTAAAGAGAGGGAGACAGGCAGTTCTCTACCCAAACACCTCTCTAATCACTAAAAACATTAAAAACAAACTTTAACATGTTTCCCCAGCCATTCTTCTGCCCCTCCAGAAAACTCTTAACCCTAAACTTTTAAAAATCTCTCCCTCCCCCCCTCCCAATGTCCCTTCCCCCCATTGGATCAGCATATCCTTTAGCAGGCCAAGATTCAGACACCGTTATTCGTCAAGCAAAAAAAAAAAAACCTTAAACTAATATTTTCACCCCACACCAGTCCTTTCCCACATCCACTTCCAGATCTTTGCACCCCCCCTCTTCCTGCCTATCCCTCCCTTCACTAACACCACTCCACATTTCAGTCTTTCCAGGATTTCCATTTCCATCAATCTTCTCTTCACTTTGCTTCTCCTTGTCGGCCTCATCTCCTTGTTCAGATATTTGTTTTTCATCATCCAACACATATTTTTTTTGGTCCACATCAGTCTCCAAATTATCCTCAAATTGTTGCTCCTCACACACAGTCTCAGCATCAAAATTGTCCTCTAAATCTTGATCTTGCACCTCATTCTCCATTTCTGTTGGATTCAAACATTGCCGTTCCTTGTAAATATCTTCCCATGTTTGTAGATAGTTCAACACAGCCTCCTGGAAGGCTCGAGAAAACTTTGTTTTCATAGTTCACTTAACCGCAGGCAGACCAGAGATAAGGGCCAAAGAGTGCTGGAAAATTCCTCTCTACCACGTTGTCGGCTCCATCTTGGCTGATCTTATCCTTTGTCTTTAACTTCATTACATTTCAAATTTAAATTCCACTTAAATTACTTCTGAATCCTCTTCAATCAGTTTTTACAGTTCACAACAGTAAAATCAATTTTCTTAATCCTGTAGCAATTTGACAGCTTTTGACAGCTGTCAAAACATCCTCCCCCTTGTTGCTGCTGAACCTCAAGGGGTATCGACACCGGGGGCTGGGAAGGTTTGGAAAAGTCTTTCTTTCTCTCGGGTCCACAATCTGGAAAAGAACTTTTCCCCTTTCGGCTTAGGAATGTTTAATACGCCTATCTTTGATCTTTTCTGAGGGGCTGTCTAATTCAGCATATTCTACCAGCTTTAGTAACCATTCAGATTTAGTGGGAATTTTGTCACTCTTCCAATGTTTTGCTATAAGTACCCTTGCGGCAGATGTGGCCAAGCCAATAGTTTACCATATTTATTTGTCGATTCAAAAGTCCTTTGCTTCATCATTTTAATTTTCCACTCAATTTCTTGATTGATTAATTAATTGTGAGAACTGAGATTGTAATACCTTTATTTCCTTTTGAATCTGATGGTTTTTAGGGTTACTTCTCATTTTTTTCTCCTTTAATTGTAACAGAATATTGTCCTTTTTCTCATTCTGGGCTTTTTTACTAATTGCATTCTGTTGTATCAGTAATCCTCTCATTACTGCTTTACTTGTGTCCCAGATGACCCTTGCTTCTGTATCTGTGTTCAAGTTTAACTCAAAATAGTCCTTTAGGGTCTTTTGGGCCTTCTTTATAATCTACTCATTCCTCAGTAAAGCATCATTCATCCTCCATCTAAAAGAACTCTGGAGAGACAGTATTAATTCCATCAAAACAGCATTGTGATCAGAACAAGTCTTTGGGCAAATCTCATATTTATTTATTCTTGGGGCCAAGTCTCTAGTCGACCACATATAGCCCAGGCGATATAGCCTACGATTGATTTGCATCTGAAAAGAAAGTGAAGTCTTTTTCCACTGGATTGTTCAATCTCCAAGTATCAATCAAATCAAAATTTTCCACCATTTCAAATAATGACTTTGGTAGCCTCCCCTCATTGGTCAACTTTTGTCTCTGCATTTTATCCATCAAGGTGGAGACTACCCCATTCATATCTCCCATCAGAATTATTTTATATTCCAGATAGTCCATTAGTGCAGCATGTAGTTTCTTGAATAACTCAGACTTGCCATCATTTGGTGCATAGATTCCAAGCAATAAAAGCTTTTCGCCTTGGCGCTGTTACTTCAACTGCACCGTATCTTCCTTCCTCATCCTTAATCATCATTCTGGGATTAAATTTTTCTTTAACATAAATTACTCCTTTTTTTCACCGTCTGCAGAAATAAATTATTGACCCAACCTTTTGTTTTGCAAAATCTTCCTGTGTGTTCTCATTACATGGGTTTCTTGTAAACATATCACATCTAGGTTCTGCTTTAGCAACATGTGATATATTTTATTTCTTTTGGCCCGTAAATTAAGTCCATTAACATTCCATGATAATATTCTCAATGCCATTCTGGTCTACTGCACTGCTCCTTCCTCTGGTCCTGCTCCTGTGTCCAATCCAAATTCTCTGGCGTTCTTCTCCGGGAATCTCCTCTTCTCCTCAACCGATCTGATTCACACTTTCCTTTGCTGCTATTTAAAAGAGAGGCCTTGAGGAAATTCCTAGTGAAAGAAGATACCTTTATTTCTGAGGGCACTTGCAAGATCTGTATAATTATTCCTTAATTCCAGGAAGAATTTGGGAATCTCTTTAAACAACACAACCTGATGCTCTTGGACTCTGAAATTTTTCTTATAATGCAGTCCCAATATTTTGTCTCTTTGCTCCCTGGTCTGGAAAACCACTAAACAGTCATTTATTATTTTGGAGTCTTTCTTGCCTCTGGGTCCAAACCTATAGGCCCTCACAATTGAGGATTCCACCAATTTCTTTTCCAAGTGCCAATATGACACAAATTCCTCAATTAGACACTCCCTCAGATTGTCTTGTTCAATTTCTGGAAGGCCTCTTAATCTTAAATGAGACTCCCTTTCTCTCATCTGTAAAACGGAGCAGGATAAAAGCTGTCCTGCTGCTCACAGAGAATGGGCCCCTGCTCTCCCTCCAGGTCTTCAAGGATTGTGTCATATAAATGGAAAAGAAGAGAAGGCTAGCAATTAGAAGTGTTTGGGGGACTTTCTTATATACACTGAACATATCTTTTGAAATAGACATTACCGTCATTTTTTCCTGGGCCATCCTCTTCTGGCAGGAGGTAAGCAGAGCCTACAGGGAAACAAAGAGCTACATGGGATATTTTTATTTCTCAGAACCTCAAAATATGCCTCAGACAGTTACAGAGAGACCTTTCCTAATAAACCTTAGGGCAGGCATGTCAAACCTGCGGCCCTCCAGATGTTTTGGACTACAATTCCCATCTTCCCCAACCACTGGTCCTGCTAGCTAGGGATCATGGGAGTTGTAGGCCAAAACATCTGGAGGGCCGCAGGTTTGACATGCCTGCCTTAGGGACTAATATTACCATGGAAGCAACATCTATATGCTGAAGGGTTTTACCTTTTCTGTCCTCTGAAAGAGGGGTGTGGAGGGGAGGGGTTGTGGGCAAAGGGGAGGTCTCAGGGAGAGGCGAATTCTTATTTCTCCTTCCCAGCCAGGATAACACTTTTCCCATCCTTGAAAGCCTAGAAAAGAAAGAGAAAAATGTGAGAAATGAGGCTCACAGTTAGTACTCTCCTGTCCCTAAACTGGTTTTGGCATTCACATATCTACGCTCAAGAGGAATTCACTATCATCACAGAATTCAGATGCTGAGAGAAATCCTACTTACATTTCCATCTCCTTTCTCTCACACAGACAAAATGATCCAACCATAGGCACTCACCAGGCCTTTTAGCACTCTGGTGACCATTGAGCCAGCAGAGGAAGGTGTCACAATGGCTTCTGTAAATCTGGGGTTGTCTCTTGAAAATAGGGGCACTTGGTGGGTCTGCTGAGGTGCCCAGATGGGAGACCATCAGGGAACCCATGGTATGATGCTTAGAATTATACAGTACAGACAAAAAGCACAATGTAAATAAATACATATATAGACACACTGTCCTTTTTGTATTTTCTCACGCAATATTTCACTAAGTCAGAAAGAAGCCTTCTGCTCATGAAAGTGCACCTGTGGGCCTGAGCCTCCAAAATAGCTCTATTTGGGAAAAAAATTTTCTGACCTTAGTGGAAATTAGTCCCTAGTGAGCATGCTTGGGATTGTGGTATAAGGAACATGACCCGACACTGCTGTCAAGAAAGGGAATAGCTAGCTTTATTCAATTTGCCATGTGTTGGGGGGCTCTAAGAAGAATCTCATGCTTGGGTGGTACATCAAGAAAGATTTTAAAAATGTGTGTGGCACAATGAGGGAGAAGAAGAGAAGAGTTGTGTCATTCACACATCATTAAGGATGCCACACACATGATCTAGCCACAGTGATCCATGCGATGGTCACCTCTAGGCTTGATTATTGTAATTCGCTCTACGCGGGGCTGCCCTTGAAACTGACCCAGAAACTCCAGCGGGTGCAGAATGCCGCGGCGAGGCTCCTTACGGGGTCCCGGCTGCGGGATCATATTCATCCAGTGCTTTACCAACTGCACTGGCTCCCGGTGGAGTACAGGATCAGGTTCAAGGTGCTGGTTTTGACCTTTAAAGCCTTATGCGGCTTAGGACCCTCGTACCTACGGGACCGCCTCTCCCGGTATGACCCACAGAGGACATTACGGTCCACAAATAATAACATATTGGAGATCCCGAATCACAAGGTGGCTAGGCTGGCCTCGACCAGGACCAGGGCCTTCTCAGTACTGGCCCCGACCTGGTGGAACGCTCTGTCCCAGGAGACTAGGGCCCTGCGGGATTTGTCATCTTTTCGTAGGGCCTGCAAGACAGAGCTGTTTCGTTTGGCCTTCGGACTGACGCAGTCTGACCCCACGGTTACCCTCCCCTAAGGTTTTATTTATAATGGTTTTATCTTATTCGTAGATTTTTAATTTTAAAATTGAATTTTAACATTGTATTATTCTGTTGTTTTAACTGAAATGTTTCTTTTATATTTGTGTTGATATTATTTGCTGTTAGCCGCCCTGAGCCCGGTCTTGACTGGGAAGGGCGGGGTATAAATAAAAATTATTATTATTATTATTATTATGATCCAGTAGATACCTCTGGAAGTTGTGCAACTATGGCCGCCACATAGAAAAAGTTAGAATTGGGTCTGATAGCTGAGAATTAAAATGGACCAAACATTGCAAATACTTACAAGGCAGTGGATGGTATATGTTAAGCCAATACTGACCACTGTCTCTCTTCAGCCGCACATGAACAGTTCTGTAAAAGAAAGGGAGGAAGCGTCTTTAGCATTTCCCCAAAATTGGCAGGGTTTCTCATTCAAAAAATGGACACAAGTGCTACAAACTCCAGGTAAAAAGCCCGCTAAGAGTTTTGTAGCTGGAGTGAGGCTTTGGAGGCATGGGGGGGCAACGATACCCCACCACGTAACAACGCATGTGTCGTTATGTCCCGGGTGTCGCGGTGCCTCACTACGCCCCTGAGGGGAAGAAGGCTCCAGTGAGAGAAGGAACTTTGAAGAACATAACAAGCTGCATTGCACCATACCACAGACAACATCTCCAAGTTTCCACTTAGCTGACACATACATTTATCCTATGGGGGGGGAGGGCAGGACGCATAACAAGAGTTCTGAAGAAGCAATGACTGCTGGAGCTGGAGCAGAAAGCGCAAATGGGACCAAACCTCAGAGAATAACACAGGGGTCGGCAGCTTGCAGCCCATGGGCCACAAACAGCCCACGGGGGTCGTTTAAATGGCCTACAAGCCACCCTCAAACTGAGCCACCCGGTGCTGGAAATCACGTCTTTGCAAGTGCAGGAGACGGAAATTAAGTCATGTGCATGCGCAGATGCGATCCGGCCCAGGTGAGGTAAACCTTGCTGACCCCTGGAATAGCAGGCTCATCAACATTGCAAGCAGATGTATGAAAGTAAAAGTTGTAATCTACTACTTATTTTAAAAGAACACTGTTGGAAGAGGGTGGTTTAAGTAGAGAATGAGCAGGAAAAGCCCCCCACCCTCCATGCCCTGCTTCTCCACTAAGATATTCCTCCCTCTTAAGCTATTTCCAGTTTGTTTCCACACTCTACCCTCACAAACATGGGTTCAGCACCGCAGAGAGGGAGAAACAGTTGGGGGTAGATAGAAACGGAGAAGTGGCAGGCAGAGAAAGGCTAAAACAGCCCGGCCTCACACTGATGCTTTTTCCTAAACTGGCCCCTCTCAAGCTGCTTTTTTTTTCATTTTAAAGAAAATGCTGCTTTTTATGTATCCACATGCAATGGTTACTTGATCCTGACAAAAGAGGACAAGGAACAGTTACGCAGGAAAGGAAGTTTGCCTGTTGTGGCTTCTCCTGGGACTGCAGTACTCAGCAGCCTAGAAGGGGCAATGCAGGTCAGCAGACAATGGGCGAAGGTGGTGAGATTAAATGTAATGTATTGATCTGCGGCCAGGCTGCGCGTATCCGTCCGTCCCCCCACCCCCCGCCGGCTTTTGAGTTGTATCCAGAATAGACTCATGCAAAGTTACTGCTTCTTTCCCCTGTAGTTTCCATGAACTCCAAAATCTGCAGTTGCAACGTGGACACCAAAGCAACGCTTGAGGATGGAGTGCGACAGGCAAATGGAAGAATCCAGCCGTTGGTGGGGGCCGTTACAGCAGCCGGGGGGGGGGGCGCAGCAGAACAGACCCGATCCTTATGGCCTGGAGTGGGGTAGAGAATAAAGGGACCTCGAGCAACCTTATTGAGTGTCTTGTTGTCCACGGTCTCTCGGCGGGGGGGGGGGCGATGCTGATCGCAGGTGTCCTGGCCAAGGGAGCCCTCCCTGCCCCTGGAACGGGCTGCCTCAGGAAGCGCCGCCACCGCCTCGGACGGATCCAGGCGGTGCCCCTGCTGCGGCCATTCCGCACGCCTCCGTCCCCCTGCTGCGGCTCCAGCCTTCCCGGGAGAAGCGCGCCCTGGGGCCCCTCCCGCCCCATCCTCCTTCTGGCTTTAGGGTTTTGCTTTTAAGTACTTGTTGCGCCCTGGTCCTACGAACCGCATTCAAAAGAGCCTCCCTCCTGGATGAAGAGCGGGGTTAAAAGGGAGAAAGCGAATGGATGCAAGGGCGTACCCACCACGGGGCAAGTTAGGGCAGCTGCCCTACTCTAGAAGCAGGGCTGGTGGGCAGAGGCGGAGCACAGCCCGGCGGAACGCGAGTTCACCATTCCCGCCGCGCCGCGCCGCACCCTCCCTCCAGCTCCCCGTCGCGCCCTCTGGCAAGGCCAAGCGCGGCGGGGAACCAGGGAGCGCGGCACGGTGGGCGGGAACGGCGAACTCGCGCTCCGCTGGGCTGGGCTCCGCCTCCACCCACCAGCCCTGCTTCTAGGGAGGGGCACAGCCCGGCAGAGCGCGAGTTCACCGTTCCCGCCCACTTTGTGGCCCCTCCCCTTCCATGCCTTGGCCCCTCCCCTTGCCCCCCCCTAGTTTTGATCCTGGGTACGCCCATGAATGGATGTTTTACTCGTGATGATGCGGTTGCTTCGTCTACTTTTAAGGTTGCAGTGGGCGATGAAATAAAAGACTTGGGGGGGGGCACGTGCAGCAAGTGGGGCGCGCCAGATCTCCCCAGCGCGCTTCCTGCGCACGAAGGTCTGGATGCGGATGGCGCCGCGCGCGCAAGGGGGCGCTGTTGCTCTTCCAGGCCGCCGAGACAGAGACAGAGAGAGACTGCGGCTGCGCCCTCGACCTCCCGGTGTCGCTGATGGCCGCTTCCTCCCGCCTTTCCCAGCGGCGGCCGCGGGATCTCTGAGCGGGCCGAGAGAGACGCGGCATGAGGGACTGCGGAGGGTCGCTTGTGACGGTGAGGACGGGGCTGGTGGCGGGGCTGGCGGTCGGGGCCGGCGTCTGCTGCTACTGTGTTTACCTAGCGGCCAGCAGGAGAAGGGGAACCGGGGCAAAGCGGGGAAATGTTCGTCGACGGGACGAAGCGCCCCCCGTCTCTGGTGGGGAGGAGGAGGAGGAGCACCACCCGGCGGCCGCCCCCAGGGGCCCTTTGCTGCAGAAAGTGTCTGCCATGCCCGTGATTTCCAGCTCCGGCCGGAAGGGGTCGGAAAACCTTCGGCAAGGTAAGAGCGCCGCCGGGCGCTTTCTTTGCTTCTTAATAATGCATTTTCCAGTTACCGAGTTTGCGCTTTTCAAGATGATACTCAGCAGACCCAGGGCTGGATTTACGTATAAGCTAAACAAGCTGTAACTTAGGGCCACACTCCCTTGGGGGCCCCAAAAAAATTAAAGGAGAAAAAAACCTTTATATACTATTCCAAAATTTTAAGTTGGAGCTTAATAATTACAGTATTTCACTATTAATATACTTCTTAATTGTATTTCACTATTAATATACTTCTTAATTGTATTTCAGTTCAACAATTACTTGGATGAAATTCATATTTTGTTATGTGCAAATGGCTTTAGATACCTATTCGGTCCATAAATTACAAAAAACAGCAACAAATTGTTGTTGACAAAAGGACAGCTGGACATATCAAGGGCCCCATTACCTTCAGTCCCTTAGGGCCTCATCAAACCTAAATCTGGCCCTGAGTACACCAGTGGCAGGCGCAGAGAATACAGCTGTGTATCCCTTAGACCAGAACTGTTTAGGACTCCTCCATCAACTTGCCAGAAGCCCAGTTCAAGGGGTTCACATGTTGTTTATGTACATGCTATTAACATAACATTACCAGGGCCTGTCACTCTAGCTAGACAGTTTGGCCTGCAGTCTACTACTGATAATAGTAAACTGCAGTTGGGCAGTTCATCCCATGCTTTGCTGCTGATATGGCAATCCATTCTTGGATTGTTAGTTGTGCAAAACATTAGGACTCATTAAAGGCAGGCAAACCTCTCTACAGTTAGCCTGACCAGTGGCTCTTCTTTCCCTTCTTGCCATTTGAGACTTTTTCATTTACTGTACTTTATTTTTTAAAAATGAACCTTTTTGTTCAGGCACCCATTGCTAATTATTAATGAATGGGGCTGTTGATTCTTACCTAGACCAACTGCTGATAAGGTATAATAATCCTGTTTCAAATACTGCATCTCTCTCCCTCCTCTTCTTTCCACACTGTTTCTGAGGTTGCTTAGAGCCAATTGGACAAATGCAGTTTAAGTAAAGAAATAAGGAAGAACCCATGCCCAGTGTCCTAGGAGGGAGAATAGATGAGGAAATGCATGGTCATTATTAATTTCAAGACGAGATGAAATTAAATGTAAAACACTGGTTCAGAACAGACAAGCTCAGATGCAGGGAGAACAGCATTCATTGCTTTATTCTGCTCCATAAAAATCCAGTAAAATAGGACTTTAGTATCATAACCACCGTACTAATTGGTCATTGGAGCTGAGTTAGTGATCTGCCCACTGTCACCAAAAAGTGTCTCTGTTTCAACACAGGCTTTTATGGTCATGTCAAACTTTCTGTCATTGGGCTATAATAGTTCAGAGTGTAGCTATACAGGTTTGAAACACAAAGAAATGCCTAATGTAAAATAAAATAAAAAGTTGTAGTACGATTGTTTTAGTTAGTTATGTATATATAGATTTATTTTGATTATGCATATACACACATTAACCACTGTAGACTACTGCAGCCTTTCAAATATGCAATGTAGAGGCAGGTGTTAACACTCTACTCCAGGGATGGGGAGTTTCAGGCCCAGGCACCAAATGTGGCCCTGCAGCCCCCTCTGTCTGGCCCTTGGGACTCTCTCCAAGTCACACATGCCTCTCCCCAGACCATATCCCTCACTGCCCCTGCTTTACACCCTAACAGATTTTGCATGGCTGGAATGTGTACTTGAACTCTGAAGTTGCCTCTTGATTGTCTAGGTAGAGAGGATAGAGAGTGGCGTGTGAGCCTATGTAGCAACTAGCCCATTGCATAAAATACAACCTAAAATGTGTTGCTCCATCCATTTTTACCTCAGGCCCAATCCACCACTGACCAGGGGCGGAGCTACCTGCCCCAGCACCCAGAGTGGTGTAGGGGCTCTGCTTGCTGCCCGCATGGCGAGCTTCCCTAGCCACCTGCCGCCTGCACGACCAGCGTCGGGGGGGGGGGGTGCTGCTAGCCGCCCGCGGCAGCATTGTCTCTAGTGGCCCACCACCCACGCAGCAAGCGTCCGAGGGCGCCACCCGTGCGAGTGGAGGCGGCGTGGTGATGTCACCCGGCCTCATGGCCACACCCACTTGAACCAGCCTTCCTCTGCCATTGCCACTGACATGATGATGTTGCCATGGGAAGGCTGCCCAGAAGGGATTGTGGCCTTGATCTGCTCCTTCCTTTCCTCTCTTTCCTCTGCCCCCCCATTAAATTACTAGTGTAGAAATTGTTTATGTTTCTAAAAATTTTAAAATTAGAAGGCGTGGATCTTCCAAAACCATCCCATGATCTGGAGGCACACCATATACAGAATCTTATTCGTTTACTTGACTCTACGAAGGACCCAACAATTCAGGAGCAAGCCTTGGTTACATTGAGCAACAGTGCTGCATTCTCTGCAAATCAGGTAAGTATTGTTCTTTGCTAAAAAATAAAATAAAATATATAAAAGACAGTAAGATAAAGTAATAATCATGTAAAAACTAATTAGAACAATGACATTTATTTCCTTGGGATCAGGATCATATAATCTAAGAGTGGGGTATTAATCTTCAAAATGAAATCTTCTACAAGTAGATCTTGGCTTCTGTTAGGTCAGTGGTTCTCAATTAGTGAAGTACTTCAGACCCCGTTTTTTGAAAGCCATGGCTTTTGAAAATATTTATATCTCTATGGTAGTTTTCGGTATTGTGAATTGTGCCACAGACCCCCTGTGTGGATGACGCAGACCCCCGGGGGTCCACAGACCACCAGTTGGGAACCACTGTGTTAGGTAACTGTAATACTTAGCTGTGTATTTTTCTAGGACCAATACAACTTCCACAGCTTAAGTGACAGAATTCTAAGCAGACCCATAGTGCCTTGTCCCATCTCAACACTAGTGGTGCCTCCAGACTCATTACAGTGATGCCTCGGAAGACGAAATTAATTTGTTCCGCGAGTCATTTCGCCTTGCGAAAATTTCGTCTTGCGAAGCGCAGTTTCCCATAGCATTTAAAACACACCAAAACAAAAAAAATATGCAAAAAAAATCGTCTTGCGAAGTACGACCATAGAAAATTTGTCTTGCGAGTCACAAAAAAAATCGCAAAACGCTTTCGTCTTGCGAGTTTTTCGTTGCGCGAGGCATTTGTCTTGTGAGGCATCACTGTATTGTGGAGAGGGAGTCAAGAACACAAACTTTCAGTTTGTGCAGTTAGAGCTCTGTTGCCGTAGCTCAACAAATCCACTTAAAAAAGAAAGAAAGACTTTGTGTAGTTTGGAAAGCGATGAGGAAATGCATTGAAAAGTGTGAAATAAACGAATGATTAATGGAAAGCTATATGAACATCCTGCAAGAAAATCAGGATAAATTTTCATTGTAATAAACCGCCCTGCAGACAAATCAGAACAAATGCTCAGATGAGACCAGATATCATTTATCCTCTACATAAGCTTTGTGCAAGTAAATCAGGTTTAATGCTCAATAAACAGGTCATCTGGAGGAGCCCTTATAGAGGAAATGGGAGATTGAGTTGAGAGTACTCCACTGTTCTGTACCTTACCTCAATGAGAAAAAGTAGAGATGTCAGTAGTCCTTGGCAAAGATGATGCACAGAGCCCTTTGCATGAGGAAACAACAGTTCCATGAACATTTGTGAGGAGGTAGGCAATTTTATCCTCCCTCCAACTCCTGCATAACTCTGTGAGACTTGAAGAGAGTGCCCTGGTGTGTTGGAGTAGTTTGGGAGAGATGGGAAGAGGGTAAGAATGATTCCTTTCGTAGTGTCTACCCAAGTGCCCCACCTTACAGTAAATGCTATGCCTAGAGTTGTTTTTACAGATTAGATCAAAATGAAATCCAATTGCTTCATTGGATTCGTTGTTGATTCAAGCAGAATTCATATAACAATTAAAACATATTTTGCTTGGCTCCTGGAATTACATTAAGATAATTGTATATAACACATTTTTCTGTTTAACTTGTAGGATATCATTCGAAATTTAGGCGGGCTTATCGTTGTTGGAAAAATGCTTTCAGTTCCTGACACTAAAGTTAAAGAAAAAGCACTGAATGCACTTAACAACTTGAGTATGAATATTAAAAATCAAGAAAAGATGAAGGTAATTTTAAAAGCAACAAGCTCTACTACAGAAAACTCTGTGCATAAATAATGAGTTTATATGAAGAATTTTTTTGTGCAATCCCATTTCGATTCAAATCATTGAAAGCTTTTCCATTGACTTCAATGTGATCTAAACTTTCCCCTAAATGTGTAATGTTGATTAGGTAAATACTTTTTATAATGATTAATTGCAGCATTTTATATGCTGCCCTTCAGTTAAAACTCCCAGGACAGCTCTCGAAGTCATAAGCAACACCAAATTAATAACAAAGATGAGCATAAAGAGTCAAAATGGTGTCCATATGTGGGACACCACAGCTGAAAAGGCCCTCTCTCTGGTACTACCCACCTGACTTAAGAAGGGAAGGGAATTCAGAAGTGGACTGCTAATGATGAACAAAAAATAGGATGAGTGACTTCTCTTGTCACATTCTGCAGCAATGTAGCTATTTGCTTTGCTAATGCAAGGGGTTCAGGAGAATCCCCCTTTCCCTGTTTCCGGAGGTCCGACAACATAGCAGTCTGTGCCGAGATTTCTCTGAGGGACCACAAAATGTTGTCTCGCTCTTTGGGGTCCTCACAGAGCTCTGTCACAGTCATCCAACCCATGTTACTTGGTGCTGTTCAAACAAGTGTTGCAAATAAATATGACGACATGCCAATTTTAGTATTTGTATTCAGGTGGCAATGAATTGGCTCTTGAATTTGCATGATGAAACCTAAAATTGTAGGGATAGTTGGTGGTGTTGCCCCACAATCTATTAACAATACTTTAAACATCTGCTGAGAAGAAAACAGATGACTCTACATTTAGAATATGTTGTTAACGGAAGGATTACTGTGATAAAATATTTTGCCATTTTTTAAAGTTAGCATTCGCTATGCCTCATGTTTTAAAAAAGGTACTTTTTTGCTACCTTTGCTTATTTGTTCAAAATTTATGTTCAACAGCGATCATATTTTGTTTTTAATGATAACAGTGGGTTTATCACTGGGAGTGGTTTGTTCTGATCATGTTTTTGTCTTTTCCTCCCTAAGATATATATTACCATAGTTTGTGAGGAGACAGATTCATCTCCCTTGAACTCTGAACTTCAGCTAGCTGGGCTTCGATTTTTAACCAATATGTCTGTTACCAATGACTATCATTACATGATGACAAGCTCCATACCATGCTTTGTTCATACGCTTATGGAAGGAAATGAAAGAACACAGGTACTTAAGTTAGGAGGAAAATCTTTAGTATTCTGCTTTTCTTGTCTGACACAGTCCTTTAATTCTCTGTGTCTTAAAATTAATAGTAATCATGCACATAAGTTAAAGGGGGTAGAAAATGTTTTTAGCTGATTATTTTTTACTTACCTCTTTTTAAAAAGTGATGCATTTTAAATAAAAGCACACATTCAACTCATGTAAAAACACCAGGCAGGCCCCACAAATAAACCAGAGATGCATTTTAAATAAAAGCACACGTTCTACTCATGTAAAAACATGCTGATTCTGCGGGCCGGATTTAGAAGGCAATTGGGCCGCATCCGGCCCACGGGCCTTAGGTTGTCTACCCCTGATTTAGTCTTTCTGAACTCCTGAGCCAACTAAAAAAAAATGTTAACTCCAATTAGAAAAGGGATTTGAACTGGAGCATTAAAACAATTGCTTATCGGTCATTCATTAGAAAAGACCTTAGCAGGATTCCGTTCCGTTCCTTTGTAAGTTAAGAGCACCACAAGATTGATCTCTTAACACTCTCAGCCTGTTTACTTTGAGTGAAAATTACAGCAGAGCTTGTTTTGAACATTTCTGAATGTTTCTTGTTTAGATTACAGCAGCACACATTATTAGAAGAAAACAGGATTCTCTGAGAATTCAGGATAGCTTTATACTTCTGAAAGATGGATGTGAATTTTAAATTAAGAATTAGGTGCAAAGAAGATAGGCCCCTAGAAGAATAAGGTTGCTGCACTAGTCCTGAGGCATTGCAGCTTTGGGGTCAGTTTACACTTCACAGCTCAGATTAACTTTGTGTTTCTGCTGAGTACTATGCAAGCTTCATTAATGTGTGGTGCCGAAATTCTGGATCCCCCCCCCCGGCAACTGATGTCAAAGTTTAGTGCTAGTTTTTTTGCCACAAAGCCTGCTTTTTGCAGTGCCCTCCAAACTAAGTAATTGACAGTCAAACCAGGGCTCATAGGTATACCCCCAAACCTAACTCTGTCTGCTTGACCACAGACTGGTCCCAAAGTGGTGTGTTGACTTGGTGCTGCAAACCCCACTTTCTGTGCCACCCCCCCAAACTGAGTAATTTATGAAGCTTGCAATGCGGGTAGCCAAGTCTCGTACTGGTTTACTCAGAAATAAGTACATTACTGATAAAACTTAAATGGGGCTTATTTCCTAATAAGGACAAATGCTTGTTACAAGAAAATTGGGTTTATATTATTTTGCTATTTTTTCTCCTTATAATTTTGGCTTTGTCACCATGTTGAACTATCAGAAAAAGCGGGATTTAAATTTGTTATTTTATGATCTCCTAGCTTGCAGTTACTACGGTAAGTTGTGCTTGCAAATCTTATTGATTAGTAATATGTGTTCCTAATATTTCCTGCTTATTTTATGTATAGTGTTAAATCCATAGTATATTATTAAAATTGACTTTTCCCTTATATTAATAGGTTCAGGTTCTAAAAGTGCTTGTGAATTTATCAGCCAACCCAGCTATGACGGAACATCTCCTTAATGCTCAGGTAATGCTACTTTTTATGCTTCTTCCAACAATTATTATTTGAAGAAATAAACTTTTAAAATAGCTGTAGCTGAGTGAGCAGAGGTAAGAAATACTCCAGGTTAGTAGCTGGAGAATGCCTGAGGTGCATGGTGCTCAAAATTTGATTTTGGGTTGGCATAGGGAAGTTCAGAAGCTTGTAAATTACTAGAGCCCATGAAGGTGGGTAAGTGATGCATATGATATTTACTAAAAAATATGTGTTTACTTATTTTTTCATGCCTACAAACAACTATTTCTTGTTTAATTCTCTAGGCACCCTTCTTACTATCCCTGTTTGACACCTGCATAAACAAAGAAGTTTTGCTCAGAGTCCTAGTGTTTGCCACAAACTTAACAAAACTTACGCAAAAGGACAAGCGCATTACTGTCCTTCATCATAGTGAAGGTTCAATTTTTTCTGTACTCTGGGGTAATACTACAGAGTGTGCTCAGAAACTAACATCTTTATTGTACCATCATGACACAGAAGTAAAAGAACAAGTGGCAGAACTGATAATGCAGCGGTGCTGAAACTGGGAATTGTTAAAGCCTCCATTCAAAATCAAATTCCAGATGCAAAAGCCTAAGCAGATGCTTGTGAATGTAGGACGCACAATATATATGTAGACCTACATGTTCATGGAACAGAAAGAAAAGTAGTAGAACTTCTTGCATGTATGAAACTACTTTCAACCTCGATGGAAAAGAATTACATGGTAGAATTCACATGGAGCTGTAGATCAGTACTGCTAATTTATGTTGCTAAATGCAATTTGTGTAGAGCTAATTTCTGTAGAAATGCTTCAGCCATAACTTTGCATGTTTTGATTTAAAGCTCTCCCTGTGTCTCAAGAGTCCAACTGACTTCAAATAGGAGTTAGGCATTTTGTGTTGCTGTTTTCATCCTTGCTACTTTTCAGGCCTCAGACTTTTTTTAAAAAAATGCTGACATTTAAGTCATTTAATTATTTTCAGTCCAGACAATTAATTATTTTAAAGATGAGCCAGCTATTCTTATAACTATTTTGTGGTGTCTTATGTTTTATTCAGTTTGTATATTTTTGTACAGTACATTGCCTTGATAGTATGAATAGTTTAATTGATCTTGATCTATCTATCTTCTTAGGGCTGAGAAAACCTGATGCTAGAATATTTTGGCTATATTCCAGAGCTGTATGTGAGTTCCATATGTAAATATGGAGAAAACTCCATATAAGGGTAGAGCTACCTCCTCTATTGAAATGTATGAGGAACAGCTTGTGTATAGCAAGCTGCAAGGGTGCAACAGGTATAACAGTATTTACTATGAGCATACAGTTGCTGTCTCCCATACCGTTTTTATATACCAGTACAATAAGTATTAAGATAATCAGACTGTGCTTTTTTATCTACAACTTTTAACTTTAAGCTCTCTAAAAAGATAGCTTGTAATTATGCACACAAAAATTAAATTTACACCTCTGGAAGGAATTTATTTTTGTTTTGTAAAGATGGTCAGATTTATGTATGGTTGAGTTTATACTTGGGGTAGAAACCTTGCAGCTTGATTATGACAGATTTCATTAGTCACAAGAGGATGTTGCTGTCCTGTATCTTACAGATGAACTTAAGTCCTCCAACAAGTGAGCTGTGAACATCAGGGTACCCAAAGCCATAATTCATTGCATTTGTGTTTTAGTAGCTCAAACCCATACAGCTGAATAAAATGTAAAGTAGCAATTAAACAAAAAAAGTATTATGTTTCAAATGCAGTGCCATAGTACTCTTCCATTGGTATTAAAAGAGACTAGATTTCACAGCAAACACAATTGTGTAGTGATGTAAAGCTGCAAATAGTATGTTGAATATTATTCTTTAGCTGGAGATAAATCCTACTAAAGAAAAATTGGGAGAGAAAAAGGAGTGTACTTAAATTAAATATTATTATTTCTTATTGCGAGTCTAAGTCATATTAACATAACATACTCAGAAAGTATTATTCAATAATATGACTACTTCTGAGCAAGAGAAATCTTTATTTTGTAAATTAGTTTTACTAGTTTGACACATGTATAATTGGCCATTTTTTACAATGTTGAACAAATTAATAATATCATGCTTTTAAGATTTCATAAGCAATTTGTATGTTTTCCCACATCATTCTGACAAACCAATTCATTTGAAACCCACAGTTGGCAGCAGGGAGCAAGAACAAACAAAACAAGCTGAATAAAGATTTCAGAGAACAAACTGTTCCAGTTACATGCAGCTTGCTTATTCTCAAAACAAGAAGTGTTCAGGCTTATGCTAGAACAATTTCACAGTGACAACACAATGCAAAGTGTACAGAGATTCTGGCCAGCAGCAACATAAATAGGCATATATATTTTTGTAGTTAGAACTCTTTGAAAAGGCACATTTTATAATTTCAAAACTTGGCTCTTACATTTGCAATTGGAAATGTACAAGCATTCAGTAAAGTCAGTGTTTTGTTCAAAATGTGCTTTTAGCAACTAGTTGTGTTGGAAGACACCATCAAAAATCCTCTTAATTTCCAACAGCTACGAAGGCACAGAGCACATTCTCTAAGTGATCACTGCTCAAGGGAGATAATGGGCTGGGACTATTCACACTAATGCTGCAATACTCAAAACATTTTCCATGTGGCTGCTGTATTGGTTGTAAAACTCAATACCACTTCTATCAGGGTACTTTCAGGATCTTTGCAGCGCAATCCAACATTTTATACCAAGTGGGCTGCAAGAGTACTTTGACACAGAACCTGCAGGCCACACACCTTACCTTATTGCACAGGCCAAAATTTGGTCCCTGTCACCCCCAAATAAGATAGGTGCAGGGCTTTGGGAAGGAGGCATGAGGCCCTGACAGGGTCCTAGAACTACCACCTTCTTCCCAAAGCTGGGAAAGAGTTAATTGTGCTTTGGGAAGGAGGGGGGGGGATTCTGGGACCCTGTTAGAGCTCTCACGCCTCCTTCCCAAAGCCCAGTGCCTCACTTACCTGGCTTTGGGAAGGCAGTACAAGCATAGCTGCCAAGTTATCCCCTTTTTAAAGGGAAATTCCATTATGCTGAATAGGCTTCCTCGCGAGAAAAGGAAAAACTTGGCAGCTATGAGTACAAGGGCTTCAGAGGGGAGTATCAGATATCGCTGAGGGCCACTAAAAAGGCCTCAAGGGACACATGCAGCCCTCGGGATGCATGCTGGACTGCCCTGAACTAGGTCATTTCAGATTTTAGCCTAATCCAAACAAACAAACAAACAAACAAACCCCAAGCCCTTTCTGATGTCAAACAATAATAGCTAAGGCTGTGTTCCTAATCCCGCTTATGAGGAAGGAAGTCCCATTGAATTTAATAGGACTTGATTCTGAGTAGACATGGCTAGGATTCTGTTATAAAATACGCAATCTGAAACATGCATACCAGAAAGGAAGTTCTATCACTGCAGGCTTAGCATCTGAGTAAGGATGCTCAAGACTAGAAAGCCTGAAGGCCATTGCCATGGGAGATTTTACTATAACAGACCTGTAGTCAAATGCGTTCAGAAACCAATTTCTATACATAATCACTTTATCCAACAGAAGGTTACAGTCTCTGTGCTCCAAATATTCTTGGGTATGTAGGGCTTGTTTTTCAGTGTAATCCCCCACTTTTTAAACTGTAAATCCGATTTTTTAAAAGGGAGGGTTAAAGCATTTAGCAGTTCAGTGAGGGAGGGAGGGCTGCTGTGTCAAGGAAGCCTTGAGTTCACAGGTCCTCTTGGGTCTTATGGATTGTGGCCTAGTTAATCTCTAGCAGGTGACCTGCACTGGTTTTAAAGAGGTGAAATTACTTCACAGGCAATGTAATTAACTCCTTATGTACACAGCATGTGCAGCTAAGTTAATGCTATCAAGTGCTATTTCATTCATTCATTTATTAAAAACTTGCAATTTTATAAGGCTGGTATGCAAACTCCTGAAATCTTAAAAATCCTGTTCAAAATTTTACAAAAAGGTATCAACCTTAATTGCTTCCCCCACCCCCATATACAATTTTTAAGAAATTGATTTATTTTTTCCATTTTTATTCAAATCCATCCTCATTAATATTTAAGTCTCGTGATTCACCATGCTTTAAGACAAAGAAATCTTCCGTTTTCAATCCGTATCTGTCTAGAGCTTCCATCAGTTTAGCAGGAGGATCCAAGTAATACTGTGGAGAAAACAAGCAGTCAGGACTGGATAAGCCTGTTGTGAAACAGCTTCACATGTATGACTACTTTAGTCTTGCAAATTTAAGGGGGATTCTGGTTCCACTGAAATCCAATAAGACTTCCCCCCCTGCTGAAGTCCTTGTTAAGCTCTGAATGGGGTTACTCCCTTGAAGCATACCTTGTATTTGTGGCAACAAGTGTTATTGAACTGATCCTGCTATTTCAGGATGAATCAACTGCTCTGGGCAGCTGTGGTAACTTGTCGAGACAGAGCACTCTGGGACCGCACACTGCTCCCAAAGGCTATGTTTTCCATGAATAAACTTCTTAGATATTACAACTGTTCATGAGAGCAGTTGTTTGCACATATCAGAACCAATTTGTAACCTCGGTTCTTGCCGGTGAATGATCACATGCAATGGATTGTGAGCACAATATTTCCAGTTAAGTTTATGGGAAAGTACTGTATGAAGTTCTCATCAAAGGCAGATATTCCTAAAAAATATTAGAAAACCATGGGGGCACAGCTCAGTGATGAGTCAGGAGTATGCTTCTGCATACCAATTACTGAGAAACATGAAAAGAAGGGCATTACAGAGCTCGTGCCCTGCTTGTGACTTTCCCCATAGGCTTTAGTCTTATCCAGCCAGGGCTCTCATTCTTAGGATGAATATTCTCTGCATCAGGTGCAGTTTCAGTCTCCAGTTATGATACGATTTTGTTACACATTCAGGAAAACCAATTTCATGCCAAGTGAAATTGCCTACAATGATTTTTTTCAGTCTAACACAAAGCAACTATTAATTCAGTCCATAAAGACAGAGCAACTAAGCTGTACACAATCTCTTAAAGCACCCTTGTCATTGTTTCTTTAGTAGTTTGCTTCAGAGTATCTGTAAGATATTCAGACTTATTACTAAAATAGCAAAATTTAAGTCAAACTAAAAATTGAGGGGGGGGGACCTAACTTTGACAATTAGTTGTATAGTGAATTGACTGTCTTCAGAACTAAAATTGACAGCCTATAAAATAATACTAAAATCAGAGGCCATTTTCTTTTAAGCATTTGAAACACCTTGAAAACTGCTATGGTCCATAAGAAAAAAATTTAACACTACATGACTTCTTTTTTATATATAGTTAAGTTAGTTGGAGCTCCTAGACCAAAAATCCATTCAAACTAAATCTCCATTCAAAATTACACACCTGCAGAGGAAACAGCCCACTATTCTGTCCTTGCCTCCTTCCAATTAGTCTCCACGGAGGGCAGGTAATTTTGCTGCCTCTTTGCATCAGATGTAATTAGATCACTTAATCACACCTGACACAGAGGTGCAGTAGAATTATCTCTCCTCAGAAGATGCTGCCTACTGCATTTATTATTGAGATAATGTTCCTTCCAATCAGGGGACACAGATCCAGGGCTCGCACAGAAACACAGAGGGTGTGCAGTCAGAAGAAAGGATACGTCTGCTATCAGGTTGGGACAGACAGTTCTAGATGCTACTATTTTGAATGGACACCTGCAGCTGCACAAATGGTTAGTTCACACCTACCTCATTTGCTAAAGCAAAGGTCCCCCAGTGAATTCCAACAGACTTCTTTGCTTGTACATCGATATGAATCCTTACTGCTTCTTCGGGGTCCACATGCTGGTATTTCATAAACCACCTACCAAAGAGGGAAAGAGCATTTTTCCTTGCCTGTTACACAGACATGCACTGGCCAAGTTAAGGTTCCCTTACTGCCCTTCTCAATCTGTTGCATAGCTTTTCCTCTTACTGGCCCACTTTGTCCCCTTCTCCCATATAGCTAAAAGAGATTGCTCATTTTATCTGTTAAGCTGCGTCTCAATCATTCTAATTTCCCATCTTCCACAAGGCATTTCAACCCCATTTTGTTTTCCTGTAATCCAAAACTTGGCAGCCAATCTTCACCTACCCCTTGCCCATGAAGACCTAGGCTTTCCTCCTGCCTGTCTTTAAGACTCTGAGCTTTCATTGGCCCTGTTCAGATGACATAAAGGTAAAGGGGCCCCTGACCATCAGGTCCAGTCGTGTCCGACTCTGGGGTTGCAGCGCTCATCTCGCTCTATAGGCCGAGGGAGCCGGCGTTTGTCCGCAGACAGCTTCCGGGTCATGTGGCCAGCATGACAAAGCTGCTTCTGGCGAACCAGAGCAGCGCACGGAAACGCCGTTTACCTTCCCCTCCAGAGCGGTACCTATTTATCTACTTGCACTTTGATGTGCTTTCGAACTGCTAGGTTGGCAGGAGCTGGGACCGAGCAATGGGAGCTCACCCCGTTGCAGGGATTCGAACCGCCGGCCTTCTGATCAGCAAGCCCTAGGCTCTGGTTTAACCCACAGCGCCACCATAGTAAGCCATAAACCATGGCTTAACATAAATCAGCAGCATCCATCTCTCCCACTGCCCTTCCTTCATGCAAGTAACAAACCAAGACCAAGAGCCTTGGTTTTCTGTGATGTCCAAAACAGCGCTCATGGTTTGTTCTCTCCAAATAAACCATAATCTGAAGTCAACTGCTCTTGGCTTCACAATTGCAGTTGAGGAAGGAAGGAAGGAAGCCAGCCAGCCAGCTGTGATGATAAGCCAAGGTCTGTGGTTTGCTGTTACTGCTCACACTAGAGGAGGAATGAAGCAGGAGTGATTTGGCATCCAGGTAGGCCAATGTGGCTATGACACTGCCTGTGTTTTGCACATCTTACACGTTGTTGGTGCTGCATATAAACGGTTGTAGTTTTGTATCTTGGGTCACAGGCTCCAGTTTATTGGCTTACGTACCTTGGTTCATATGCTCCAATGGGAATAGCTGCAAGATCGAAAGGTCCAAATCGCTTCCCTATCTCCTCAAATGCAACACAATAGCCAGTATCTCCTGCAAAAAAGAACCTATTCCAGGGCCCCAAGACAGACCAGCTTCCCCAGAGAACTTTGTTGTCGTCTGTTGCAGTCCTCTTGGACCAGTGTTGGGCAGGAGTAAAAACAAACGTAACGGCATCATGACCAGGAACGCAGTTTTCTCCCCACCAGTCCAGCTCAATTACATTCTCACAACCACATTTCTGCATCCAGTCTAAAAGACCCATGGGCACGAACCACCTCAGGTCACTGCCAAAGCGACTATTTAAATTTATTACAGAGTGGTAGTCCAAGTGGTCGTAATGAGTGTGGCTGATCATCACTGCATCTATTTTGGGGAGTTGATCTACAGTACACGGAGGTCCTCTAAAACGCTTAGGTCCTCCAAATTGCACTGGAGAGGCCCGCTGGCTGAAGATGGGGTCAGTAAGAAGTGTAAGTTCATCCATTTCCACCATTACAGAAGCATGTCCAAGCCATGTTACTCGCATACCAGCTCCGGTTTTTCCAGCTAGTTCGGGGTTTTGAACAAAGTATGGTTTCAGTACTGGAAGCTCTCTGTCAAGTTCCTAGCAAAAGAAAACAAGGGCACAAAATTAGAAAGCATACCCGGCTTAGAGAAGACTCCCTGGAAAAGACCCTGATGTTGGGAAAGATCACAAGGGCACAAGGAGAAGGGGATGACAGAGGACGAAATGGTTGGACTGTGTTCTCAAAGCTACAAGCATGAGTCTGACCAAACTGCGGGAGGCAGTGCAAGACAGGAGTGCCTGGCGTGCTATGGTCCATGGGGTCACGAAGAGTCGGACATGACTAAACGACTAAACAACAACAACCCGGCTTACAAGCAGCAAGTGTTTTGTCCGTCTTGGACCCTTCAGGCAGAAAGCCTTAACTCTTCTACACCAACAAGGCGTAATATTAAAGTCCATGGTATAAATACACTTGAACATCATTTAGCGTACACCAATGCTGCTCATGGACTTGAGCCATACCTGTCAAGTTCTCCCTTTTTTTTAAGGGAAATTCCATTATGCTGAATAGGCTTCCTCGCGAGTAAAGGGAAAACTTGACAGCTATGAGTCTTGAGCATCAAATATTTCCTGAATGCAACTAAGCCATCAGTTGTCTACCAGGCCCTTAGTGACTTCAAAGCAACTGGACCAATGACAGTCAGAAAGGAAGTGACACATAGGCTCTGCATCATGAGTCATAGGAGGCTTTGTAAATGTAAACAGCACAGCAGAGGGAAGGGTGCCAGCCAACCTGCTCCCTGCTCTGCTAGGTTTCTATTTGCAAGACTTTCAGCATACGAAAAACGTGCACAATGACAAAATCATTTGCATCTGACACATCCAGCCAGTTCAGATTAGTATGATGCAGATCTCACCAGTTATACATAAGGAACCCTGTTTCTGTGCATGAATCTCCCTTGGTATTTCAAGGTAACGAGTTTTGCTTGCAGCTTGGGTTAAGGGAAGTATTTATTATAGGAGGGTGAAGGTTAAATACCTGGTCCACCTCTGCTTGCAGATAAGACTGACAGATATCACTTAGAAAAGAGATCACCAAGAACTAACAGTAAACATGAAAATCATTTCCCAAACACAAAGGGCATTCCATATTATTATTATTATTATTATTATTATTATTATTATTTTGCCCTTCACCTAATGATCACAGGGCGGTTTACAATAGAAATAGACAAAAATATTTATTATAGGGCACTGCCCTGCTTCTCTCAACCTGGCTTGGGATGGGACCTAACAGGCTCCATGGAGGAGGGCTGCTGCTGCTGTTGCTGAGCAGAGAGGGCTCCGCTTTTGTTTTTAATTGCTTTTATTTTTTATCTATGTCATTTTAAATTGTGATTGATATTAATGCTCTATTTTTAGTCTTAGATTTTATGATTTACCCTTATGTGGAACTTGTTTTCCGTTTGGTTGTATACTTTTTGATGTGTTTTATTTATTGTTTATGACTATTGTTATGTTGGTAATTATGTAAATCTTGACATGTTGTAAGCCGCCTTGGGCACTGTTTTAACTATGGAAAGGCGGCATACAAATAAAATGATGATGATGATGATGATGATGATGATGATGAAACAAGACTGCACCACCTCCCAGTTTAAAAGGGCATAGATTTTTTTAATTAGCCAAAGGCCTGGGAGAGGAGGAATGTTTTTGCCTGGTGCTTAAATATATGTACAGTGGAACCTCGGTTTATGAACACCTCAGTTTACGAATTTTTGGTTTACGAACGCCGCGGACCCATCTGGAACAGATTAATCCACTTTCCATTACTTTCAATGGGAAAGTTTGCTTCAGTTTATGAACAGACTTCCCCAACCAATTGTGTTCATAAACCGAGGTACCACTGTAATGAAGGTGCCAGGCAAGCCTCCCGGGGGGGGGGGCATTCCACAAGTGAGGAGCCACCACAGAAAAGGCCCGTTCTTGTGTTGCTTATCCTCCAGAACACTCACAGAGGAGGCACACAAAGAAGGGCCTCTGTTGATGATCACAGGATCTGGGTCTGTTCTTATAGGGAGAGGTGGTCCTTGAGGTATTTAGCCGTTTAAGACTTTATAGACCTGCAGCAAAGGAGAGCCCCCGCCGCCCACTTCTCAAACTGCTCTTACCATTAAAAAGTTTCTCATATTCAACCGAAGTCTTTCCTTCTGTAATTTAAACCTATTACCGTAGATCTAGCCGTGCTCTCTGCAGTAGCAGAGAACAACATTTCACCATTACTTTCTAATTTAATGCTGATCTCCAAAGGTCAAGAACAGGGACATCTGCTAAGGAGTTTAGACATGAATTTGGGTGAATCTACAGCAGGAGACACTCTCATATTTGGGGGGTAGTTATGGAAAATGCTGCACACAGCCTTGCTATCTGAATCTGACAGAGAAGGCCTAATTAAAAACATGTTCTCAGTAGATCTCAGATATCATAATGGAACACATGGGAATAGGTCTCATAGGGACATGGTGCCTGAACTGTTTAGGGCTTTAGAGGGTACACAAGGGATGCATGTGTACACACTGCTACAAAAATTGAAAATTATTCTTCCATCTGTAATGTTCTGAATTATTCGGTCTAGTTTTGCTGGAATGAAGGGGCAAGTAACTACTCAAGGAATTCAAATCCCACTCCTAAACCACATGTTCATCCACCTTAGCAAACTTCTGTTACTGCAAAGCTATGCTTGTTTACGTGTAATGCTTATTGTAATGATATAAACTAAGAAAAGTGCTGTGTTAAAAAAATGAAGATTGAAACCCTTACAGCAAATACCTGTGCTTTTTCAGCACTGCTACAAAATTACTGCATATACACCGCCAGCAAAAATTGAAACTGCAACTTAACTCTGCCTTCTTATACAAAGGCTAGGAATTCATTTTCAGTACCAGAACTATTCTCCCAGTCTTGTCACTCAAAAATCAAACCCAGTCCTAGGGTAATTTAGGAGAAAAGCCTTTTAGTTGCTATTGTTAAACAACTGAGAGTCAGAATCCTTGCTGATCTACTGCAAATCCCTCAGAGATCTACTAGTAGACAGGCAATCCATGTACAAGGTTGCCTTCAACTCTTGGCTGCCACAGAATTCGTTTTATCTGGACTCTGTGGTACAATGTTGACCAGCTCTTAAGTCAGGCATCCCCAAACTTCGGCCCTCCAGATGTTTTGGACTACAATTCCTATCATCCCTGACCACTGGTCTTGTTAGCTAGGGATCATGGGAGTTGTAGGCCAAAACATCTGGAGGGCCGCAGTTTGGGGATGCCTGTCTTAAGTTATGCTTTGATTAGGTGACAAAGGCAGTGTTATCACACACTTTCCAGTGCATTTTTCTGTTATGAAAAGTCTCATTTTGAGGGGGAAGTGGGGTTTTTGTGCAAGTCATCCCAGTCAACTATAATTGCACAACCTAAATTTACCAGTAGTGATGTATAGAAGTGAGAGCTAGACCATAAAGAAGGCTGACCGCCGAAGAATGGATTCTTTTGAATTATGGTGCTGGAGGAGACTCTTGAGAGTCCCATGGACTGCAAGAAGATCAAACCTATCCATTCTGAAGGAAATCAACCCTGAGTGCTCACTGGAAGGACAGATCCTGAAGCTGAGGCTCCAATACTTTGGCCACCTTATGAGAAGAGAAGACTCCCTGGAAAAGACCCTGATATTGGGAAAGATTGAGGGCACAAGGAGAAGGGGATGACAGAGGACGAAATGGTTGGACAGTGTTCTCAAAGCTACAAGCATGAGTCTGACCAAACTGCTGGAGGCAGTGGTAGACAGGAGTGCCTGGCGTGCACTGGTCCATGGGGTCACGAAGAGTCAGACATGACTAAACAACTAAACAACAAATTTACCAGTACTGTATGTGATTGAATCCTACCTGAAAATAGCAACAATCTGGAAGCACAAATAGTCTATTTATCGATTTACCACATTATCTATTTACTTGCCCCCCACCGCGCGCCTCCACCCCAGCTGCCCAGCCCGCCAGGGGGATGCAGCATTTGCCACCCCACGGGCACCAGCAACCCACGCAACACCACTGCATGTAATATATACTTCAAAAATATTTGACTTACTGGTAAACATTAATTTACATGAAGTGGTATTGAGAGTGCTTCAAACATAACCAGATGAATAAAACTATAGAATGTTTACCTGCTTTGAAGATGGGACCTTGCTGTTGTCCTTTTCCGTAAGAGCCCATTTCATAATATTTGGGAAAGATGGAGGTTTCCATGTTGGCCAGGGGTTCATAAACCTCCCATCTTTACCTCTCTTTGATTTTGTTACATCTTCCTCCAACCTATAATCCAGTCTGAAGCTTTTTCTGGATGTTCTGGAAGAATCGCTGCCCCGGGAACCTTGACTGGAATTTTGCCGTTTCCGTACTGCTTCTTTAGGATTCTGATCGCAAGGAGACAAAGGCTGCTCTTCGTCCATATCTTTTGGTGAAGAACTAAAAAGAAATACATAAAAGTTTATGGTTTTTTTTTTAGCTGAGATATTTTTAATACCCAAAACAATGTCCCCAGAATAATCCTGTCAGCTCCTCTTCCATTTTTCTGTACAAAGAATGCACAAAGAACTTGTTTTAGCAAGCAGGTGTGGCAAGATTTTTGCGATTCAGGCAGAATCTTGCTCTTTGCTATGCACAGCATCAGACTCTCGAGTTCCTGCATGTTAGGAGGGGATGGTCTGCTCTTCTTCCATAAATTAATTCTAACACTCCTGAAGCTCACAATCTGTGCAGTTAGATTTAGCAAGTTCATTCCTAAGACACATCAACCAAACAGGCAATAACTTTGCATCCAACAGCACTTTGCATTTTCATCTGCACTGACAAGCAGGGATCCTTGACCAGGGCTAGGATGGTGGGGAGGAGAAAATCACAGGTGAGAGCAGAGAAAGAGAGATTAACTAGAAGCAGTCTAAATCAGTTTCCCCTGGATGTGGTGCTTTAAACTGATAGGGACTTCCCATCACACTTTAGGGAGAGGATGCAAGGAATGATAAACAGCAAAGATATCTAGAAACAATAAGGTTATTCCTGCCAAGATGAATCATCTTTCCCTTGACAGTGAGTAATATTTATGGTTTGCAAAGGACGTCAAACCTACCACACACATACACTACATTTGCACCTACTATTTCGGGCAGAGATTTTAAAATTCAGACTTAAAATACTTTGAACACTGGGGGTTGTAAGTAAGTGCTTTCCAGCTGCACTCTGTACTTCTGTCAGAAATGCTTGATTAAAATGAACTCTTTGGTCCCCTAATCAACCCCAGTGGCTTGATTGCTAATTCGGCTACTTACAACTGAAAGGGCACGTGAGATCCCAAGAGCTCTATATAGTTGAAACAATTAATGATCAGACGTCAAGAGACAGGTGTATATTAAGCTCTGAAGGGTACATTAGAACAGAGGTATCAAACTCTCTTTTAAGTCAAAAGAACTGGGGACTGAAGACCCTTTGCGTTGTAGGTTGGTTAAGGGGAGAAATAAAGATAACAAAGAATTCAAATCTAGTGGGGGAAACTGGGATGGGTGAACAAAAGAAAACAGTGAACTAAGACTCATGGATTTTGGAAAATAGCATCAGGATGGCAAAGAACTGAGTAAAGGCAGAAGAAGAAATTGAGAACACCTCACACAGTATCCAGGTGAGAGATGTAATGTGCTGTGAAAGGAGGAGCAGGGGGAAACAAAGGTTGGGGAATCGATTAGTGAAATGTCTGGGTTTCAACCAAATTAATCAGCTACATTATACTTTCAAGGTTCCTATTGCAATTCCAGGGTTGCTACAAATATCCCTGTCCAGAATAATTCTTACATATAAACTAGCTTTCATACTGTTCTAGAGTTCGAGAACGGCCTCCCATGAAGAGATAAATCAAACCTTAACTGTACCTTTCCAATACTAGGGCAGCTCGAACACAAATCATGTCCAGCGTAATTTGCAGTGTAGTCTATTGGCACAGGTTTTTTTAAAGCAAAGAATGTCCATCCTTTGATGTCAGTAAGACAAGGCATGTATTCTTAGGCTGGAATCCTATACCCAGTTGGGAAGCCCCACTGAACTCAATGAGATATGTTTAGCACTGCACTGCTGATTTCTTTAAGAAATTTGGTTCCACTACTCTGAGCGCCATCTAAACTAGAGCTAACAGCTATGATTCTTCTCATACAGTACTTACCAGCTTGGGTGAATAACTGGATTTGTCATAATTCACGATCATTTTGCTATTAACCTTAAGACTGTGTTGGTGCAAAATTTATGCAGAAATAAAAGAAGTGGAGAATCACTTTTAAGAAGAAATACACGAACTTTAGTATTTTGGCTTCACGCATAGGGTTGCCAGACTCAATAGTGGACAGGACTTCTGTGCCTTTAATTGCCCTGCTCTCCTTTGAGTCTGGAAACCTTAAAGAGAAACCAGCAGACCCTTTGCTTAGAAATTAAACAAAGGGTCTGCTGGTTTCTCTTTAAGGGTTCTAGACTCAAAAGAGAGCAGGGCAATTAAAGGCACAGAAGTCCTATCCACTATTGAGTCTGGCAACCCTATTCACACAATGAGCCTTTCCTCACCACCTGCTCAAGATTTCCTGCTGCTGTAGGGGCAGCCTTTTGCTGAGAAGTGAAATTGTGATGTCACGCACGGGCAAGTGACAGCTCAACTGGGTAGAGGGGTACAGCCACGTGGCTCCATTTCTAGTTATTTTGCAGCATTGCTGAGTCTTGTAAGGCATTAGTCGGTATTCTGCTCAAAAGAAATACATTTTCCTTTACACTTGCTAGGACATCTAAAATGTAGACCATTCTTTCAAGGTTTTTTTGTAGCTATAAAGGCCTCTTCCAGCTTTTATATTCCCTTTGGCTCTTAACATGTATTTCTTTAAACAGCCCACTGCATGAAATCATTACACTACAATTCATTCCGGTTTTTTGGGATGCTGAGACAAGGCATGTCACAGCCTCAGACACAGGTGCCTGCCTCAGGGCTCCATAGTTGTTATTTTGCAAGTGAATAGTTTTAAAACAGGTTTTAATACTCCATGAAAATGGGACAGCTTGGCCCTGCGCATACAGTAGCATCTGTGAGAGAAGGTGGGGCTTACCAGTGCACACCCCAGCTTTTCATCCAGCAGGACCAGTTTCATACTTTGGCCTAGTGCTCCATATAAACTAGGCCTGCCACTGCAGCAGTCTGAATTCATGGATAAAAGATTGCTCTGATGAGTTCTCTGAAGGATGAAGGGAATGCAAGATATAATTTAAAGGGCTGCGTCTGCTACCGGTGATGCAAAAGCCAAAGGGCTATGCTAACTGAGGAGTATGAGCAGATTCATGCAATTTATGAATGCCATGTAAAGGTCAACAGCCCAAGGTCTCCCAAAGTATTTTTCTTTGATCTGCCTACCATAGCTGCCAAGTTATCCCTTTTTTACAGGGATTTTCCCTTATGCTGAATAGGCTTCCTCGCGAGAAAAGTGAAAACTTGGCAGCTATGCTGCCTACATACACACCGAGACCATGACAAGTAGACCATTTATTCTCTCAACATGAGATTGCCCACCCCCCACCCTGAGGTGGCAAACTGGCAGTAACTATATTTTAGGGACTCCAACTTATTGCAAGTCATGCATCCAGATATTTCAGCCTCCTCCAGAGGGAGCAATATATTTTGCATCTCTTATGAAAAGCAAGTTTTGCAACCTGATACCTGAGAAAAAGCAGCCCTCCTGCTGGGTGTGTGTGGTCTAAAGGTGCATGTTGGCTAATGGTAAATATGACTGATACCATAGCTGCCAAGTTTTCCCTTTTCTCGCGAGGAAGCCTATTCAGCATAAGGGAAAATCCCTTTTAAAAAGGGATAACTTGGCAGCTATGCTGATACCCACAAAGTATGTGTGTTAAAGGAATGCAGGTACCTTTGGACTGTTAATAACTTAATACAGTACAGCTTTCTTTTCAGTGAGACTCAGTGAACAGTGGTATAATATCAGCTACCATAAATATATAAACATATGATGCATGAAGCTGAAAAAGAGATCTTCCTATAGGCCTTCAATAAAAATAATACTGTAAATAGCGTAATCACTTTCATTTGAGTGTAAATGCAACATTTTCATATAGTCTCCCTCCTCATGTTTGTAATACCTTCATTTTGGAGAATAGCTCCCTTTCAAAATGAGATTGAAAGCAAAAGTTTATGCAACTCATAGAGACAGATTAAGCTTCAAATCGTACAATTCCTAAACGGCAACCATGCACTCAGTTCTGCACACTGAAATCCCACTAAAATGCCAGCAGGTGCAGGGCCATAGTCTTAGAGTTGTTGCAGATGTTTCTTTTATAAATGCTTTCATTTTTTCAATTAATATCTGAAGTTGGAGAATGCTCCAACTACCACACAATTGCGCTCATTTCACATGCTAGCAAGGTTATGCTTAAAATTCTACAAGGCAGGCTTAAGCAGTATGTGGACCAAGAACTCCCAGAAGTGCAAGCTGGATTTCAAAGGGGCAGAGGAACCAGAGACCAAATTGCAAACATGCACTGGATCATGGAGAAAGCTAGAGAGTTCCATAAAAACATCTACTTCTGCTTCATTGACTACGCAAAAGCATTTGACTGTGTCGACTACAACAAACTATGTCAAGTTCTTAAAGAAATGGGAGTGCCTGATCATCTCATCTGTCTCCTGATAAATCTCTATGTGGGACAAGAAGCTACAGTTAGAACTGGACATGGAATAACTGATTGGTTCAAAATTGGGAAAGGAGTACGACAAGGCTGCATATTGTCTCCCTGCTTATTTAACTTGTATGCAGAATTCATAATGCGAAAGGCTGGACTGGATGAATCCCAAGCTGGAATTAAGATTGCCAGAAGAAATATCAACAACCTCAGATATGCTGATGACACAACCTTTGATGGCAGAAAGTGAGGAGGAATTAAAGAACCTTTTAATGAAGGTGAAAGAGGAGAGCACAAAATATAGTCTGAATCTCAACATCAAAAAAAAACTAAGATCATGGCCACTGGTCCCATCACCTCCTGGAAAATAGAAGGGAAAAAAATGGAGACAGTGAGAGATTTTACTTTATTGGGTTCCATGATCACTGCAGATGGTGACAGCAGTCACGAAATTAAAAGACGCCTGCTTCTTGGGAGAAAAGCAATGACAAACCTAGACAGCATCTTAAAAAGCAGAGACATCACCTTGCCGACAAAGGTCCGTATAGTTAAAGCTATGATTTTCACAGTAGTGATGTATGGAAGTGAGAGCTGGACCATAAAGAAGGCTGATCGCCGAAGAATTGATGCTTTTGAATTATGGTGCTGGAGGAGACTCTTGAGAGTCCCATGGACTGCAAGAATATCAAACCTATCCATTCTGAAGGAAATCAGCCCTGAGTGCTCACTGGAAGGACAGATCCTGAAGCTGAGGCTCCAATACTTTGGCCACCTCATGAGAAGAGAAGACTCCCTGGCAAAGACCCTGATGTTGGGAAAGATGGGGGGCACAAGGAGAAGGGTATGACAGAGGACGAGATGGCTGGACAGTGTTCTCGAAGCCACCAACATGAGTCTGACCAAACTGCGGGAGGCAGTGGAAGACAGGAGTGCCTGGCGTGCTATGGTCCATGGGGTCACGAAGAGTCGGACACGACTAAACAACAACAACAACAATCTGAAGGGGGAACAGTAGGTCACAGCAGCAACTTGCAATTTAAAAAGCAGGATTCTGCCATTTTTATAATCACAGAAAACTGCCCTGCAATTTCTTTGCTGCCCTTCCAGAAGCTTCGTAGGGCATGAAGCACTGTGGGAACTGGCCACAGTTGGAGAAGGTCAGGTTTATATTCTGAATTGTTACTGTCAGTGCTTCCCCAATGGGCCAAAATGGAAAAATCTGCCAGCAAGCATGACTGAAAAACCAGCACTCAGCAGCTTCTCTTCTTTTTTAATACACAAAACAAGTCACCTTGAGACCCAGGCTAGCAAGAGAATCCTCAGAAGCAAAAGACGCATTGCTTGCTTTTGTTTCAAACTAATGTGAGAGGTCTAAAATAGACTCTCTGAAGGAAATGTCTTCAGCAACTTTAACCACTTAGGCTCTGATAGGCATAATGCATTTTCTTCCCTATCCTCTTCATTTTGTTGCTTTTTAGTGATGAAATTGCTTTAGGCATCAAGTGGAAAATACGTTGCAATTATGAATGCTGCTTTAAAAAAACAATACTATGAAGCTCAACAGAAGGTCCAAGGCATTTGGAATGAAACACGGCCTGAGAAGAACATATGTTTAAAGAAGATTCGAAAACATTTATTGAATATATGGAAAATAATTGTGTACAGCTGAAAACGCTGGCAACATTAAGATAAAATCAAAAGTGTAAATAAGTTTTGATGGATGCAATAATGGAATACTGAATGGTATGGTTTTTGCAAAATATGCAAGGATTTATGATATGTAAAATGAACCATGGAAAGAGAAGAAGGGAAGTCATTGCTATTTTAAGGTTGTTTAAATGAATATTCTAAAATGTAAAACAAATTTAATAACACACACACACACACACACACACACAGAGAGAGAGAGAGAGAGAGAGAGAGAGAGAGAGAGAGAGAGAGAGAGAGAGATGGATATAGAAACACGGCCTGAGAATCTACTGCAGGTATAGGCAAACTCGGCTCTCCAGATGTTTTGGGACTACAACTCCCATCATCCCTGACCATTGGTCCTATTAGCTTGGGGTGATGGGAATTGTAGTAACAAAACATCTGGAGGGCCGAGTTTGCCTATGTCTGATCTACTGTGACACTGTGGAATCACATAGGTCAAGGAACCTTTTAATACAGGAGTCAGCAAACTTTTTCAGCAGGGGGCCAGTCCACTGACCCTCAGACCTCAGACCTAGAGAATGCTAGGAGGTCAATTCAATAACAGAGAAGCTGAAGCTTTGATTGCCCGGCTAAGGTAATACTGTACTGAAAATCATTTACAGGCGCATCATAATCTCTGTAGAAACGCATGCACCAACAATCAAAAGAAACATGAATCCCAAGAGGACAGAAGGAACTCCAAAGGCTAACTAGTCCAAACACAAATAGTGATGGAAGATCTTCCACATCCAAACAGCCATTCCCAGTGGACTAGGTGCAACGAATAACAAATCACAGCCTGTGATCATCTAGATTATTGCTCTTCACAAGTAGGAGGAAACAAGGCTAAGCGTGCCAAGTGAGCTCATAGGGCAAATTTCCTTTAGAAACAAAATGCAGGCAACTAAAGTAAGCAGAATGTAGAACACACTGCAAAGTGGGGTCTAAAAGCAAAGACCACCCAAGAGAAAAGAAAATTCCCTTAGCTCTTTGCCATCAGCCCATCTGTCCAGGATCTCAGTCTCCAGCGGCAGTAACTCCCACAAGTTTTAGGGGCAGAACCATTTTTCTGGTTAGAACTTAAAATCTTTTTTGGGGGGAAGGGGGAATTATTTTGTTAAGTTTGAGAAACACTACTGAAGGAAGGTGCATACCTCTTTTCACATTAAAACATATACAAATGGCAAACAGTATAATTTGAACATACCACATTAACTAATCCATTTACATCAAGTCCAGAAACCTTTACTCCTTTGCATTTAGATTCAGGTAGGTTGCTGTGTTGGTCTGACGCAGTCGATATATAGTCCAATAGCACCTTAGAGACCAACTAAGTTTGTTCTTGGTACAGTCATACCTCTCCAGTTACGTTTGCTGCGGGTTGCGTACATCACGGGTTATGAACTCACCCAGAAGTGCCGGAATGGGTTACTTCTGGGTTCGGCGATTCGCGCATGCGCAGACGCGCCGAATGACGTCACGAGCATGTGCAGATCCGGTGCTTCAGGTTGAGTACTGCTCTGGATGCGAACGGGGCTCCGGAACGGATCCCGTTTGCATCCAGAGGTACCACTGTATAAGCTTTCGTGTGCATGCACAGTTCTTCCGATACACTGAAACAGAAGTCACCAGACCCTTATATATAGTGGGGTGGGGTTTTTCTCAGCAGGGTAGTAGGAAATGGGTGATTGATTCAATGGGTATGGTAAACCTGTTGATGATTAGCATATGTAATTAGACAGGAATCCAATATCTCTATTAAAAAGGTAAAGGGACCCCTGACCGTTAGGTCCAGTCGCGGACGACTCTGGGTTGCGGTGCTCATCTCGCTTTACTGGCCAAGGGAGCTGGCATACAGCTTCTGGGTCATGTGGCCAGCATGACTAAGTCGCTTCTGGTGAACCACCAGAGCAGCACATGGAAAAGCCGTTTACCTTCCTGCCGGAGCGGTACCTATTTATCTACTTGCTCTTTGACGTGCTTTCGAACTGTTAGGTTGGCAGGAGCAAGGATTGAGCAACGGGTCCCTTCTGATCGGCAAGCCCTGGCTCTGTGGTTTAGACCACAGCACCACCCACGTCCCGGTAATATCTCTATTAAGATCTGTCTTAATAGGATTCCTGTCTCATTACATACGGTACTAATTGCAGTCGTCAACAGGTTTACCATACCCATTGAGTCAATCACCCATTTCCAACTACTCTGCTGAGAAAAACTCCACCCCACCCTCCCACTATATATATAAGGGTCTGGTGACTTCTGTTTCAGTGTATCTGAAGAAGTGTGCATGCACATGAAAGCTTATACCAAGAACCAACTTAGTTGGTCTCTAAGGTGCTACTGGACAATTTTTTAAATATTTTTGATATATTCCTTTGCATTTAGTTATCCAGCATACAAAGAACAGAAACAAATCAGACTCACATTAAACAGCATATCATTGATACCATTTAAGAGAGATTGCTAGCAAGCTGTCCAGCATATGCAACACAAGACACATTAAATAATAGGGCCAGTTGCCAGACATTGAAACATATTTCTGCTGAACACAGTTCATTTTTAAATACTCCAGATTATTTTAGGCTGATCCCTACTGAAGATCTGCACCTACTACAAATATCAATCTACAGGATATTGTTTTTATGTGCAAACGTTAAATAAGAAATCAGTGCTGAAAGACATACAAATATGGAAGAGAGGGATTATATAACTGCTGCAGCACATTTCCATGTCAATGAGGGAGAAGGCTAGGAGCATAGCAACTGAATTGTTCTGCCTGGCTTTCATTCTCCAGTCCAGTCTGATTCACCAGCTAAAAATGAGACAGATCTTCCCAGGGGAAGATGGGGCTGGACACAATGTATGCTAATATCTCAATTGGACATAATCTATTTTCTTTGTAGCCCTTACAAGAATCCCTCAAAGTGGTTGCCCATTCATAGAAATCTGCAAAATGAAAGTGAATTGTAAAATATTGCTATTAAACTGTCACAAGCCCTAATGTGGCCCTTAAAGAGGCCCAAGACAGCTCAAATTAAGCCCCAGATGGCTTTAGCAACTGTCTTCAGTACACTGTTTTCCAGTTCTAAAAAGCACTAATGATTTGCAGTTAAAGTCACCTGATTTTCACAGATTGCAGCAGCAATCCCTTAATTCATCCCTGGTAAATACAAATCAAAGAGATTCATAAATGCTGAATTAAAGGGTGACAAAGGTTTAACTATTTTGCTATTTTTAAAACACAAAGATTGCTATACCTGCTTGTAAAGCATAGGTGCCACCTGCAAACCGTCTTCCAATGTGACAGCAAGTTACATTCTGATTTGCCATGTACCTCAACTGCATGCCATTTAAACTGACAGTCTGGGAAGCCCTCCCTCAGACAATGTGTTAGACATTTGATTGCACAGTACTGCCAAAGAACTTCAGCAAGGGCTTGATACTACAACAGATGGCTGGGAAATGGCAGCGGTGACAAGACACATGTAAATCATGGGCGGCAGCAGCCCCATCCACAACCCCGTAAAGACAAGAATATCAATTTAGCCCATTTGCACAAGTGATGCATAAATCAGTTTTTGCACATCTACCTCCTGCAATTCTCATATAAAGTCACTTTTAGTTTTTGAGACCTATCATTTAAATGGAAAACCTGCAGGCACTTCCACACAAAAAGGTTTAAATATATATATCATTTGAAAGAAAGAAAGAACATACATTTTATTCCTCTCTTCAGTTTAGCCCACATGAACATCCAGATGTTGCACAAATGCACAAGCAGCTTAAATGCACTTTTTCAGTTGTGGAAAAAAGCCCCATTGCATGGGAGGCTTCATTTAAAATCACCTCACTTCCAGGTTCTATTCCAAATGATCAACATTCACAAGAGAGATAATTTCATTTGCTTTGCTGGATCCAATGCACGCTCTCTCGAAATCGAGTCTCAGGGACTCCAACGGGAATCCAGCAAATTGCACCTGCGGCCAGACCCACCTGATCGACGCTGACTCAGAAGTAAGTCCCACAGAAGGCAACAACTCCTGCACAGCCCCTATATGAGTCTACTCAGAAGCAGGGACACAGGGTAAGCATATACAGGAGGATTGCAGCCTTAGACCACAGCGCGGGCGGCACATACTGTACTGCGCGGTGAGAAAGCGACGTCGTTCGCCTCAGCAAAGGCTGCTCCTCTCGCGCGCCGACGATGCCCGTCCAGGGGGCTCTAGCGGCGCGAAATCGCCTTCTTAAATCCAGTTATAGCAGCCGGCGGAGCACCAAAAAGAAAGGAAGGGGCTGCATGCACACTGCGGGAGAAGGAGGGGCACCGCCGGGGGTGCTGCTGCCTCTCGCATGCAAAAGAAAATAAAAGAAATACGTTTCATGTGGCTTTCGGCGCAAGCCAAGCGCGCTGCAGATCTGCAGAGGGTGAGCCATGCAGCCCCCACCCCCGTCTTAGAGAAATGTGAATAATTCCACACCCGGCAGCCTTGGGAAGCGGCGCTGGCAGCGTCCTCACCTCCCCTGGGGCGTTTCTTCCTCCTCGTCGCCCATGACGGGGCTGCTGCTGCTGCTGCTGCTCCGCTTCCTGCTGCCCGGTTCCTGCAGCTGCTGCTTCTGCTCGCCCCAGAGGCCGCGAGGCTGCCGGCCCTCCTTGGCCGCTGCCCGCCTGCTGCCGGGAGCCGAGGGGGGAAAGAGCGCGAGGCCGGAGCTCCACAGCGCCCTGCGCCTCACCATGGGACGCCCAGCAGCAGCAGCAGCCCACTCGCCGCGCCTTCCCCGGGCCCGGTTCCCCGGTTCCCCGGCTCCTGCCCGAGCTCGCTCGCTACCGCCCTCTCCCTCGCCGGAGAGGAACAGCTCCCTCCTCCAGCTCCAGGCCGCAAACCATTCGACTGATCCTCCTCCACGCTTGGTTTTGAAATCCTTCCCCGCAGCACTATGGCACGAAGGGCACGGACGGTGCTGGTGCGGGATGGCAATTCACATCCTGCCATATGGAAGTGTCCAGCCATATTCACTCAGGTGGTACTTGTTCTGCACATCTGCTTTAGGTCTTCTTGCGGAAAATTTGAGAGTGTGTGGACACCGCACCGCTGCTGGGGGACACATCATGCTTAGAGATGGGATGGCCTGGAAAAGAAACCTGGAAATATAGGAGGGGGCAGGTTTTTACCCGTTTTCTCCCAGGCATTCCCATCTCTAAATGATCCTTCTGGAGCAGTTTGTACACCTTTGATCTTGTATACTATGTTGTGAGCCCTGTTCCCACTGTCCCTGGGATCTCAGTGTCCCCGTTTATTATCAAATATGTCCATCCTGCTGCCAGTTAGATGCCACATTGTATTGGTTTGTTCTACCTGTCCACAGAAAATAACAGCAGAAATAACTTAATAACAGTGTGGTGTAATTATCCACACTGGGACACACGGTATTTATCCATCTCTCACACTGCAAATCCTTGAGTTTCCAATATAATCTTTCTCTCCATCTGGGGTCCAGAAGCTCACTTTTCAGAATGTTTTAATAGATTTCCTTTGTTCCAGAAAATCTCACAAGATCTGAATTCCACATATTGATACAGGGCAATACATTTGTATATGTACCCTCAAGCATGATGTACAATTTAAACTCATTTTGTAATCATGACAAAAAGCATGCAGTCCAGACTAGGCTTCCATAAACAATCAAGGCCAAGAAAAATGTATGTGTGTGTCCTTCTCTTACCCCTCTGCCCTGCCAGCATACTTGGGCCCCAATGACTTCAGGCAAAATATGTGGACTAGCTTGATTTATGTAAGCATAGTTTTCAAATCCAAGTGGTGCAATGCTTTTATCTCTGTTGTTTCATCTATGAAATCTCATTTACTCATGCAAGTCATCACATGATATTAGTTATTTAGTGATTAGGTTGCAAGTGTAAAACCAGTCCATGACCACTGAAAGAACTTTGTCCCTGCTAAAAGATGATGGGGGGGGGGAAATTGCCTGATTCCCCCCCCCTATTATGAAAGTACTAATGGCACATGATTCCTGCCAAAAGGATAGTTCATAAACTTTGGGTGTTTCTAGGCTGTTGCTGTTTTCAAGTATGGCTCAATCAACTACCATCAAATTCAGGTTGTGCAATTAAAGTTGATTGGGAGGCCATATTCCATCAAAAGACCAGACTTTTCCAATAAGGAAAGTGACAGAAAAATGCAGGGGTTAACACTTGCTTTGATGCAACATTATCTAGCTTCTCTGCAAAGAAATCGGAGCGAATGCTCATTAAATAATCAACATCCTTAATCTCACTGAAAACAAATCAGGATAAAAATAAACAGGTTTTCTGGAAGTAACCTTAAAGTCTACAGTACAGTTGTGCCTCGCTTAACGAATGCCCTGCTTAACAAAATTTCCGCTTAACGAAAGGATTTTTCAAGCGGAGGTTGCCTCGCTAGACAAATGCATTTTACGAAAAATTCGTCTAGCAAATCGCGGTTTCCCATAGGAATGCATTGAAATTCAATTAATGCGTTCCTATGGGCAAAAAAAAAATTCAAAAAAAATTCAGTGCGTTCCTATGGGATTCGCTAGACGAATTTTTCGCTATAAGAAAAGACCCATGGAACGAATTAATTTCGTCTAGCGAGGCACCACTGTACACCCATTTTTACTCAATCCTGTGGCTTTAGGCAAAGCCAGCCTTGCCTGTTTTGGTTCACATTGGCCCATAAAGATCTCATTATGGTGACCTTAAGCTTTGGGGACCCTGCAGCAAAAGTCACTTTTAAAATATTTGTGATTGTGTGTCAAAACAACCTGAAACTGGACTGTATCTTGAGGTGGTGTCAATTATGCACAACTGTATTGCCATCTGCTGAAATAGTGTGCAATCTGCATGGTAAGAATTTCCTATCTATCTATCTATCTATCTATCTATCTATCTATCTATCTATCTAATATTGCTTACTTGAAATAAAAGTTCTTAAGTAGTTCCCAAGGTAAAAAGGTAAAGAATCCCTGGACGGTCAAGTCCAGTCAAAGGCCAATATGGGGTGTGGCGCTCATCTCACTTTCAGGCCAAGGGAGCCAGCATTTGTCCACAGACAGCTTTCTGGGTCATGTGACCAGCATAACTAAACCACTTATGGCACAACGGAACAGTGTGATGGAAATGCCGTTTACCTTCCTGCCGCAGCAGTACCTATTTATCTACTTGCACTGGTGTGTTTTCAAACTGCTAGGTTGACCAGTGCTGTCAACTTTCCCCTTTTTTGCGGGAAATTCTCTTATTCATCGCCCTTACTTTCATATCTGGGAGTTGACAGCACAATAGGATTTCCTTATCTTCAAATACGGAGGTTGACAGCTATGAGGTTGACAGAAGCTGGGACAGAGCAACGGGAGCTCACCACCTCCATGTGGATTCAAACCGCCAACCTTCCGATCGGCAAGCCCAAGAGGCTCAGTGGCGCCACTCCTGAGTTTACAAGTAACTATATGGCACAATATACCGTAATCGTCTATCACAGATTACTTGCTCCTTATTTCTTGAACCACCTGACACATAAAACATTCCTTATTCCAGACATCATAAAATATAAACTTCAGCGCACTGGAATCCTTCAAATCTAAACTTGCCATTTGAGAGTTATAGTTTTAGTTTCAACGTTCTGCTCTAGGTTTCTGCAACTGCTTAACTGCAAGGGAGTATGTGGCACTCATTAATTGCATAAATTAAACATAATCAACATGTTCAGTACACAATACGAGCTGTCTAGAGTTTGGGGGCGACATGGTAGAACCGCAATTAAATCTCTGCTATTGATGAATATATAATCTTTAACATTTGAAGACTAGAAACACAGTAATCAGTAAAATTATCACCATGTAAATATGCAGATTTTACAAATTCCCAAGGGTGTTTTTATTTTTCTTAACTGAAACATTTAGAGGGAGTTACATTTGGGGGGAAAACAGGACAGAATGCATCAATAGGTATAACAAAGAATAAGGAGGAGATAAACGGTTGAGATCCAAATATATCTATGTAGATGGTTAAAATAATGACGCTTTTTAAATTATGCAGTATTGATCATGTCATCAGGAAACCTTATTGAAGGTAGTGATAATGAGAACTAACCTGTTTCACTTGCATGTATTTAATTAATCCTAAATTTATTTTGGAAAAATTAAAATGCTTATTTGCATTTATACTCCCACTAATCCAATGGATAATTTATTTGAAACTCTCTTCATGTCTTCATTCTGTGTTTTGTTTTGTTTTGAAACAATTGAGGTTTTCTTTTGCTATAGCAAATACAGACTACAGCTAAATGAAAAATAACAATCACTACTTGTGTTTAACATTAATACCGGTAGCGATATATTCCTAGAAAATGATACCAAAAGTTGTACATTTGGTAAGAAAACATGGTGTCTCAAGGACATTCTCCTGATTTTTTCTTTTCTGTAACATGATACCAAGAGAGTGATCGAAAAGGAAAGTCAGGATGGTCTCTCTGTTCTAATCCCCTCTGAGCTATTGACATGCTGCATGACCTTGGGCAATTTATTGAGCCACTTGGGCACAATTTATCCTTGGTGCCTTTCAGTTGATTACAATAATAATAATAATAATAAATTTTTATTTATACCCCGCCCTCCCCAGTCAAAAACCGGGCTCAGGGCGGCTGACACCAACAGAACCACAATAAAACATAAAAACAATTAATTAAAATACAGATTAAAATACAGTATTAAAATTTAAAGTACAGCCTCATTTCAAGTGGGCCATAAGTGGCTGACACCAACAGAACCACAATAAAACATAAAAACAATTAGTTAAAATACAGATTAAAATACAGTATTAAAATTTAAAGTGCAGCCTCATTTCAAGTAGGCCATAAATCCAAGCCATGAGGGAGAAAAACACGGGTCAGGCTGAGTCTAACCCAAAGGCCAGGCGGAACAGCTCTGTCTTGCAGGCCCTGCGGAAAGATGACAAATCCCGCAGGGCCCTGGTCTCCTGGGAAAGAGCGTTCCACCAAGTTGGGGCCAGTACTGAAAAGGCCCTGGCTCTAGTAGAGGCCAATCTAGCCATCTTATGACTTGGGATCTCCAGAATATTATTATTTGTGGACCTTAAGGTCCTCCGCGGGGCATACCAGGAGAGGCGGTCCCGTAGGTACGAGGGTCCCAAGTCGCATAGGGCTTTAAAGGTCAAAACCAGCACCTTAAACCTGATCCTGTACTCCACCGGGAGCCAGTGCAGCTGGTAAAGCACTGGATGAATGTGATCCCGCGGCCGGGACCCTGTAAGGAGCCTCGCCGCGGCATTCTGCACCCGCTGGAGTTTCTGGGTCAGCTTTAAGGGCAACCCTGCGTAGAGTGAGTTACAATAGTCAAGCCTGGAGGTGATCGTCGCATGGATCACTGTGGCCAGATCGGGGCGAGAGAGGTAAGGGACCAACTGCTTGATGCGGCGGAGATGGAAAAATGCCACCTTTGCTGTGGATGCAACCTGCGCCTCCATGGAAAGGGAGGCGTCAAAGGTTACACCCAAACTCTTGACAGAAGGCGCTGGTATCAATTGAGCCCCTGCAAAAGTTGGGAGTTGGCCCCCCAACCCCATGTCGCCCCGACCTAGCCAGAGGACCTCTGTCTTCGAAGGATTTAACTTCAGTCGGCTCCCACGTAGCCATCCAGCCACAGCTTCCAAGCACCTGGTGAGTGTGTCCGGGGCCGAGGCAGGGCAGCCGTCCATCAACAGATAGATCTGGGTGTCATCAGCATATTGATGACAACCCAGCCCAAAACTCCGGACAATCTGGGCAAGGGGGCGCATAAAGATATTAAAAAGCATTGGGGAAAGGATTGCGCCTTGCGGGACTCCACACACCAAGGGGTGCCGCGGCGACAACTCCCTCCCTAGCGCCACTCTCTGTCCCCGACCTGAGATGAAGGAACGCAGCCATTGTTGGACTGTGCCCTGAATCCCCACGTCGGCAAGGCGGTGGTCTAAAAGGTCATGATCGACCATATCGAAGTCTGCTGACAGGTCTAAAAGAATCAGCAGTCCCGACCCACCTCGATCCAGCTGTCTACGGATAGACAAGGGAGTTAGTCCAGGAATATACCTGTGCTCTTTTGCTTCAGTTTGTATTATGACATTAAATGACATTAAATAAAAGACAGAAAACTAAAAAGTAACAGGAAAATGACTTTTGAACAGATTACATTTCACAATTTTCAAAGCGTATAACTATAAAACAATTTATTATTCCACAAATACAATTTTGTAAACTTCTCTTGTGTACATGGGGCTTATGCAGGAGGCTTTGGCTATGTACACATTACTGGCTCAAAATGCAGCGAGGTCATTCTTTTTATCAATTTGGATTGAAGCAGATTTGGGGGGGAAATGCATCAGAATGCAGTATTTCATAAGAAACAAGAGGATAGCTGTGGTTTGCAACTAATGTTGTGGGTACACCATCTCACAAGCCAGCAGCATAAACATACTGGATGCATAGTAAAAGGGAGTGTATACACAGCCTTTAACAGTGGAGTTGCCCAGAGATTCTGAAGACAATTGCAGAATATACAACAAAATGTATTTTTGATATATGTTTAAAGAACTCTTTGATTCAGTCAACTATTCATTTCATGCTAATTGATGCGCTTTATCCTTCAGTCTGAGAAAATTTGAGTTCGGGTAGGTTGAAGAAGTATTGCATATATAATTTACAACACAATTAGTTGCAAGCAGCCAGAGTGACTCATCTCACAAAAATTACTTAGAACGATACTGCACGTTTTGCTCCATAAAGTTCTTTCTAGGAGGGCTGTAAACATTTTCTAATTGCACAAACATACTCAAAAACAGGAAGCAGGAGAAGATGTGGAGGCTACAATGAGATAGGATAGGGAACAGAATGTCTCTTTCCCAGGCCCTAGTTGACTATTCCTGGGGAAAAATGAAATGAAACCAGGGCGCATTGAAACTCCTAGGTCAGGTGAAGACAGTGAAGAAAGCAGCTCCCTGGGCAAGATCTGAGCAGCTGGACCAAAGATCTTCATTTCAGCAACAAAGGAAAAGCGGGGGAATAACACAGGGAGTCCCTGGGTTCTGTGCTGGACTAAGTATTCAGGCACCAAAGTGTGTGTGAAGAGTGATTTGGTGGGTGAGTGGAAGCTCAGCAATTAATGCTGTGGGTGCCATAAGACTACTGTCAGGTTGGAACCCAAGCAACAGACCATCCGTGGTCCTTGAAGCCCATTTCTTTTAATACCTAAAAGTCTTCAATGGGTATTCCAGTTCTGGCTAGGTCCAATAAGGCTTCCTCCCTGTGCGGTACATACTTTGGTATTTTTCCTATAGAATGGCTAGGGCAATCATCATTAGGGTGAGTCCCTTCCTTGCCAATTTATTTTGTGGTTTGATGGGACCACACTCCCCCAGCTATGTCCTGTACAGATGACTTTCAACAATATCTCCCCTGAAGTGACCAATATAATGTTCTAGATACCTTTATCATTAGGCTTCCGGTCTCCTGTTTTTCCTGCACAGAAGACCAAACAAACCAAAGCCATATTCAAATATAAGCAATGCTGAAGTGGAACATCTTGCAGCCTTTTGCAGGTAGCAGCCTGTCAACAACTGTATTTCTGGCTTCATTTGTATACAACACTAAACCATAATTTAGCATTATCAGAACATACCTGGGATACATTTGGACATGTTTGCTCAGCCCTCACAACTGCAAGGAGGTGATTAGAAGCATATGCTTCAGATTTTCAATTAACTGTAAATTAACCAAAGTTTGCCATGGTTTGGACCTAATAACTGATTAATTTAAAACTGAAAGCAAATGTTTTCAATTTTTCCTTTTATCATTAAAGGTTCTTGGCTGAATTCTAAAATTTCAAATATACGGTAATCATATGTGCCTTGGTGTTCAGTTGAAGTCACTGGCTGAAGAAGAGTAAGTAAGCACTGACCAAATTCTGAAAATCCATACATATATATAGTGGGATAATAGACTTCTATCCTGCAACTAGCATACTCTCATTAGCAATCCTTCCAACAGGAACATCTACCCCAAGGAAGAAACAGCTGTTTAGTGGCCTAATGACAGCTCATTCCTTGCTGAAATACTGTACTCCAGAGGATAAGCTTGTGGCCACAGGACTCTCTGAGTGCCATTCACTCAGAAGCAGCTCCTGCAGTGCCTTGTGGACTTACTTCCTGTTTAGTGTACATAGAATAGGATCAAACTTTTATGCCACTTACAATCTACAGGACACAATACATCTAAGGAAGTGGAAACCGGAGGGATAGGAAGTTAAGAAGCTCAGCCAAGTGGTCCAAATAGTAAATGAAAATAATTCTGGATAAACTTGAGAAAGAGACTAGTCTCAAGATGTTGTTCCAATACAAACAATTAATATCAGTAGTAAGAGCACCCAGAGCTGCAAAATGATCCAAAAAAGTATGAAACACACAGAGGCACACTGGTGTTTCAAAAAATTCCAGTTTACTGTTTTAGGAGTACATTGGCACATTCCAATCTGAGCTAGCCAGAATTAAGTAATGCTTCAATTTTCTAAGATTAATCAGGATACTTGGTGTATATACTTCATTTTTTAATATATTTTTTAATGTTTTAAAAATGTAACCTGAATCAACACTGTTTTGGGATAACTCAGGGGAAAAAAGAACATAAATTTAACAATTAACATTACTGTATTATTCTTTCTGTAGATCACTTTTACATGATTACATAGTTGTCTGGTTCAATGAGAATGAGAAAGAAGGCAGAAATACTAGAGCACTGCAGAGGAACACTATAAAGAAGAAAAATGGTGGCAGTTACAATGAAATATGGGAGTATGGAAGGACTTTATGAAATGCAGGCAAGGCATACAAGGGGAATTATAGGAGGGCAGAAATAGGCTGCAGCAATATAGATAAAAGAAAGAAAAACAGTTGCAAGGCTGGATGCAAACTATAGTTTTTCAAAGACTTGGGCATTGTTGGAGAGAGGCATCATTTCCTATGACATTTCCACCTAAGTAAGCCTGCTTTATCTCCATACTGCAAAATCAGTTTGAGGAGAAGCCATTGAGTACATACGTAAACATGTAATGCCAACATTACATTTATAAACCAGCATACTCAATATGCTAAGCACCTGGTCACTAGAACGTCATTGTCATCTAAATTAACTTATAATTTAAAAAACTCCATGAGCTCCTGTGATGACCACAACAACAGTATGAGAGGTGAAATTAATCCATTAAAAGCAGACAATGGCATCACTTTTACTGGTGCTTTAAAATTACTGAGTTGATGCAGTTTGCTAAGAATTATGAGGGGAAACAGGATGAGGAGGTAATATTTTTTTTAGGGGCTGTTAAAATGCTCACAATTGTCTTCAAAATAAGCACCCAGTTAATGAAGAGCTTCCCTCCTCGTTCCTTAGAGAGAGAAAAAATCCTTACAACTCACAAGAACAAAGAATCAATGTCAGTGGCCTGAAGGCTTTATGTAGTTACTTTCCATTAATCAGCCATGGGAAAGAAAAACTGTGTGCTGTTTAATTGGTTGGGAAACAAGGCACAGATAATAAAATGAAATTCAGGAGATGATAATGAGCAGCTGTTCAATACATGTAACTTTGCCAAACAATTTCCATAAAATGTAAGATATTGTACAATCTCACCTATTGAATTTACATAAAATACTTTGGCAATAATGTCTAAATTGTGAATACAAAGGTTTACACTATGAGTGTTACTTTAATTCAATTACTCAGAATAGTCATTAATTATCAGAATATGTAGCTCAGTAATTTGTCAGTTTATCCCTGAAGGGGTTGTGCAAACACAACATTTGTGTAGCACTTCAAATGGGTAGATTCCATCTAGAAAAATTGTACCATTAGTCTCAGTAGAAAATTGCTTAGCTTCAGCAAATTAAATCTAGACATTGCCTAAAAGCAGGACTTAAAGTTCAATGAAGCAGCTACCTACAGACACAGACACTGTGAGGCAGAAACACTTAAGATTACAAATCCTTAATTTGCCTCTGCTTCAGATATGTTTAAAAGATGAAGGTGAGGAAAATTGCCAGTGGATAATGAAGGGCTTTTTTCTCATTATGAGGCATAACAGCTAGTACCTCCAAGTGGTCAAGTCTTTTGGACACCGCAATTTAGAAGCAGGGTTAATTACAAGTTTATGTATAAATAAAGCAGAATAAAAGCGTCAAGATAACTCTAAATTATGAACAAACTAAAGTGTTATGTACTGAGCTGAATCCTAGAACAATAGGATTCAGAATCAGCGGGAGCTACCCAATCCAACTCCAGGTGGAAGTGAATCCGCAACCTGATTGGCCTGCTGGAGCAGCCAATCAGGCGGCTGGCAGAAGTGAATCTGCTACCTGATTGGCCTGTAGGAGCAGCCAATCAGGCTGCAGGCAGAAGTCAATCCACAATATAATTGGCCCACAGGTGTAGCCCTGAAGTAGCCAATCACGCAAGGCCCATTGTGTAAATAATGTATATAAGCAGATGGTTTTGGGAAAAGAGCCATTCGTCTTCTCTTCTTCTCCTTGATGAATATGAGCTGAATAAAGAGCATGAAATTCACTCTCGACTCCGAGTATATTTCACTGGCGACGAAGGTGGGATCCTGCTGAGCTGACCGCCACCACGCACTGCACCGCAGCACCGCCACCTGCTGCACCGCTGCATCGCACCGTGCATCCAGGCTTCAGCTCCAGGACCCAAGGAACCCAGAATGGCAACCGACAGCAGCTTCTTGCCATTCAAACCAGCATCAGGAGACTGGGAAGGGTACGCCGCCCGTTTCAACTTCCTCCTGCAAGCGAAAGAAGTCACCAACGATGCCATGAAGAGGGCGACATTCTTCAGCGTCTGTGGAGAGGAGACGTTTGAAATCGCCCGGGCTCTCCTTGCACCTAGAGATGTCGCTACCGTCTCTTACAAAACAATAATGGAACGGCTGAAGGAGCACTTTTCACCACAGCCCTCGGTGGTAGCTTGCCGAAATGCCTTCTACGCAAAGCGGCAAGCCCCGGGGGAAACCATAACTGGGTTTGTGACCTCCCTCCGCCAAGCCGCCCGGTTATGCAACTTCTCAGAGTTGGAGAACATGCTTCGTGACCGCCTCGTCGGTGGCCTGAGGGACGAGATGTTGCAACGACGCCTCTACGCCAAAAAAGACCTCACGTTCCAGATTGCTCTAGAGGAAGCCCTGGCAACCGAAGCCGCCGAGAGGTCAACGCAAGAGGCACGACCGGCCCCGCCATCCCAACCGAGGGTCTACCACGAAGACCTCACCGACGAATCCGAATCTGACAGGGAGGAAGTACACCGAGTACAGCGGCGCACTCAAGCAGCACACACACCACAGCAGCCTCGACGAGAAGGAGGGAACTGTGCAAGCTGCGGGGAGAACCACGAGAGGAGGACCTGTCGTTTCCGCAACGCAGAGTGCAGGCAGTGCAGAAAATTGGGACACATCGCCCGGGTGTGTCGGGCTCGTATTGTTGGATTTTTAGCCCCTTGGTTTACAATGTTTTCCTCTGGAACTGTATGTGTCACCTACCCACACCATCTTAGAACAATCCCTAAGAACATAAAGAGTTCTACTGGAGTAGACCAAAACTCCATCTAGTCTAGCATCCTATTTCTCACAGTAGCTAACCAGATCCAAACCTTTATCTAATCCCCCTTTAAAGTCATCTAAGCTAGTACCACCATCACATCTTGCGGCATCTAATTCCACACTAGTGGGTGTTAAAGAATCAACTCACCTGAGTATGCCATTTTTAACTTTTTTAAAAAATCCAATATAATATTAATATACTTTAAAATGTGGATGGAGAATATGTGGTCTCACAGATGCTAATAGGCTACATCTCCCTTCATCCCTGACCATTGGGCCATGGTGACTTGAGACTGATGGGAGTTTCCCAACAACATCTAGAAGGCCACAAGTTCCCCATCCCTGATTTAAAACAGACTAAAATTATATTGATTTTTTTAAAAGATAAAAACAGTATGCCCTTCCAGTTAAAATAAACACACTGATAAATGGCACTGACAGCAAATACAATAGTGGTGTGCTGATTTAGAAGTGTGTCAAACGTCTCAGCCACAGAAACACCAGCCAGTGACCTTAATGTAGGCGTCTGCTGTAGAGTACCAAGCCAGACTGAAGACTTGGATGATGTGTTCATAGAGCAGATTACCAAACAATCAAAAAGGAGAGATAATAGTATTCATGGGAAGCTTGAAATGTAGCCTTAGGTTCAGTCTGGGTGCAGCGTGCCCCGGGAGGAAGAAGGAGTCAAGAGACACCAGGGCTTTCTAGAGAAAAGGCTTTATTTTCGCAATGCCAGGCAGTGCAAAAAGGTGGTGCGTGATCATTCACAGCAACACACCTTCACAGAGGTTGCTGCCGTTTTTTATACCCTTATCCATATCCTCTTTTGCAAAACCTCCTCACAGAAACGTTGCATGACTTAGCTCATGTTCTACCTACGTGGCGTTGTGGTCAGCTCATGCTGGGAATCGATTCACTGTGGTTTAGCAATGTGTTTTAGCAATTTCATCAAGATATTTCTTTGTACGTGACTGCGCTGCTTTGGCCAAATGGAGTCAGGCTTATATGCCTCCTACAAAACTTCCCTGATATTTGTGGGAACTCAAACTGTGCTAAGAATGTAAGGTTCGGCAAATTCCTCCATTGCGTCACTAACAATTTAATTTCCCAGGTGGAAGAAGCAACAGTACTCGCCATTCTGGGGAAAAGTGACAAGTGGGGTGCCACAGGGTTCTGTCTCCGGCCCATTGTTGTTCAACATCTTTATAAGAGACGGGTATTGGAATTGAGGAGAGGCTCATCAAAATTTCAGATTACACCAAACTGGGAGGGATAGCTAATATTGCAGAAGACAGAATCAGAATTCAAAATGATCTTAACAGATTAACTGGGCCGAGCTAACGAAATGAATGTCAAGGAAAGGTGCTTGAAAGAGCGCGAAAACGGAACGGAAGTACGAGGAGCGCTGCTGCTTCGGCAACGTTTACCCGGCGCGCATCTCCTCCACAACGACCCCTCCCCCGCGCTTCCTCCCCTCATGACTCTCTATTCCGGAAATGCTCCCGGCTCCGCCGACCACTCGGCCACGGCAGTAAAATGGCGGCGGCCGCGGGTCGGCTGGCGGGCGGGCGTCTCCTGTGGGCCTGCCCGGGCCTCCTCCTTTCGCGGAGCTCAGCCTTAGGAAAACGGGTGAGTCTCCGCCTTCGGAAAACGGGTGCCGAGCCTTCGGGCCTCTGAGGCGACTGCTGCCGGAACGAGAAACGCTCTCGCTTGTCTTGGTCGCCGCGCACTGCATGCTGGGGCGCGTAGTTTCCTGGCGGTCTTGCCGCGCGTGGCTTCCCCCTGGTTTTTGCTCCGCGCTGATGGAGTCGGTAGCGCGACGTCTGATGGGAATTGTAGTCCGCGCTGTTGATTTAAGTTTCGCTGAGGGCACTGGCTTGTCGCCTGGTACCTCTTAACTCTTCACAAGGTGTTGTGGGCATGGCTGCCCTGAGCAAGGGCAAAATTTGGCTGCCCCCCTATTTATTTTTTTCACAATTATTCTTTTTGGTGCAGTGACTTTTTAATGTTTCTGCTCTGCAAATAGGTGGTGGTGGTTGTTTTGCCCTGTGCTGGGGAACAGCCCACGCTGTGGCAATTCCTGCGCTGTTGTGAGGAGGGATGCCCCCCCCACCCTCTGAATGGATACTGACCCTAATCCAGCTCCTCCTAGTTCTTTCTGCGTTGACAGTTTCCAGCGGTGCTGGTCAGGAGGTAGCTTGGTCAAGAGGGGAAAATGCTTCGCAGCAGCAGTCGTTATTCTTCACATTTTCCAAATATTTAAAGGGTAATTCTGGGGAAAGGAACTAGGTATTCCTATCGAGTGTGGCCTTTGTGTCCAAGTCTGGTTTCAGTATCAGAATGTGCCCCCAAACACACCAAAGCAATAGTGAATACAGTATTCTATCTTACAACAAATTACTCTCATCACTCAGTAACCATATGTCCTTCGGTTGTGACTGATACTGAAAAGGTAGGTTTACACAAACACTTAAATTTTAAGGTCGTGGGCTGGCTCTTTCTTCTGCTACTGATGTGCCTTCTCTGGCTGTGCTTTCCAGCGACTGAGAAGGGGCCATATGTAGCCACATGCATAGAGCTATTTCATATGGGGGCTCTGAATTCTTCCAAAGCTCTGTGCATTGGTGGCAAGCAGAGAAGCCAGCCTGCACAATCTGGTGGTTCCCTTTTGCATTATTTTAACATTGGAGAGGGTTATCTCAACAACCCTAAAGTGAGGACTCCACATAGGTTTGCTTCCCAGTATGTCTCTCTGTAGATAGAAAATACTGAACCAAGTTTTGGGGACCACTTATTGTCTTAAACTCTCATAGAACAGTAACTGGAACTCTGTTTGCTCTCACATAATTTTATAAATGTACTTTACTTCCTTGTAAGTGAAGATAAGCATTTGTATCATACTCCTCACTGGCCACTTTTTCCAATAGTCTGTACATCTTGGGAGAAGCAGATTCAGAGCTACCAAGGCAGTATCTCAAATTGTCCTAAATGTTCCTGAGACGAAGGTATCTTCTCTAGATAATGGCTTGAGGGTAGCGTCTGAAGATTCTGGGATTTCAACCTGCACAGTAAGTAACAGTTGTGAGTGAAATACTCCCCTGGCCTTCTAAATCTTTGCCTTTTCAAATATTAATAAGTTGGTTTTGAAAATAACAATACTAGCATCCTTACTGAAGGAAAATTTAAATGCTAAGGCTTCTTAGTAAATATTTATGATGCTGCATTAGGGGTATGCTTTACTTATACAGCAGATTTTAATGTAAACTTTTCTGGCTTGTAGAATAGTTGTTTATTTTAAGGCCTAACTGCTTTGATCGCTGCATCAGAAGGGAAACTGTTCTCATGGGAAATATCAGCCGCTGTCATCAGTGATGGTATTCTGATGTTGGAAATTGATCCAAGATACCAAAGTGGATCAATGGGGTGGATCCACTATGTACCAGCAATATGATAATACATTGATAATTACCAGGTGGTGCAAAGTGGTTGCAATGGGAGCATTCCTGAGTCCGGGTTGCCTTTGCATTATCCTAATGCAGCCTTAATTGCTAAACGGAATCAATGCCTCTTCCACACACCAGAGGTGCAACGCATGTTGCTGGTGCCTGGGGCAGAGCAAGTGTTGCGCCCTGCTGGTGGACTAGGCAGCTGGTGTGGAGGTGCGTGCTGGGCGAAGGGCTTCCTTGGGAACTTTCCCGCCTTTCTCTTCCTCCTTGGGTGGTGGTGGTGGCAGTGCCGCTCCTTCCCACCCTTCCTCTCAGCCAGGCTGGGAGGCACACTGGCAGGCACTCAGACTGGGAGACATTGGGACTGCCCTCGTGCGCCCCGCAGTTGCCTGCTTGCCATGTTCCCCCCGCCACTGGCGAGGCCAGTGCCAGGAGTGCCAAGTGGAGACGCTGTTGCGGCAACCCCGGCTCAGACTCTTCTGCAGCCGCCTCCTCCCCCTCTGTGGGAGCAGACTCTTCCTCCCTGGCCTGGGACTCAGCCACTGCTCTCATCAGTGCCCACTGCTTCTTGTGCCCCTCCACCTCCATGCTTGCCACCTTGCAATCTGGGCAGGCTGTCACCTCTCGACCAGCCCCTTTGAGAGATAGGAGCACTCTGCCTCCACAGCATATTGAATCTCAGCCTGTGTTTTATTGGTTGGTAAGTCTAATGATTTGTTTTGAATGAGGTGGGACTTTGGATTGACGCTGGAAGCAGATACGAAAATGAGAAAAACAACGGAACAGCTCACTTCCTGGAGCATATGGCTTTTAAGGCAAGTTCTCAAAGTAACTTCCCCATGCTGTTTTTCCAATTAAATATTCATTTGTGTTCATCTTTAATTCAGTAGTAGACCTTATGCCTAGCTTCAGATTGGAAAACTAAAAAGCAGTGTCAAAGCATGTAAGCAATTTAGATCTCGTTCCTATAATGGCAGCTGTCGTGAAATAACCTTGGCCCAAGTATTTAATGCTTAATGGTTTTGAAAGTAGCCACCAAGGTTAAAGGACGGGTAGTTACTTTACAGCTTGTCAGCCGGATGAAGCTGATGAAGTTCTTTTATTGCTCCTTCGAAGGATCTCTCCCATTTGTATTTTAGCCTATGTTGTGGTCTGTGAAATTTGCTGACCGCGCAACCATTACAATCTCTAGGAAGACCTTGCTCCTTGCATTACAGGGTGCTGCATTACGTGTAGCGGGTGCTCCATTCTGGTGAGGTATGCAACTCCATCATGACACACTATACTTGCAGAAAGCTTTTTAGACCATGTGATGCAGTGGTCCCACACAACAGTTGCGGCAAAAGCATGGAGATCTATCAGCATCAAAGGGGGCATGCTGGGTTTTACCAGGGGATTGGACAGTCTGCACTCTTAAAGCTTGCCTGCAAATCATACAAGACAACCATACAAGACTTCAGATCACACTTATTTTTTTAATTCAAGAACTATTTCTGTTTGCTCCATCTAGAGGTTGTAAAACTCAAAGGTGGTTGAGTATATTTCTGGCCATCTTTGTTGTTTGGGGAGTGAGCCATACAAACTGGTTTATTTTAATCAAATACTGTAAGAGCTTATGGACCAGATGACTTGAGACAATTTTTGATCTTTCTTAAGAAACAGGGCTTTTAAAAATATTGAGAGTGATAGGTCAAGTAGTACAGGAATTAGTTTTGATATGTTATATCTTAAATTTTGGGTGAATTCTGAGATTCCAGAAACATAACTGAAGTGTAGCCTTGCAATTTTTTATTCACTTACTGTACCTGAAAGTACGCAAGTCTTGTTGAACTTGGTGGGACTAACCTCTGAGTAGATATGTAAAAGATTGTGTTGTGTGTTACATTATGATAGACCCTGGGGATATACATTTTTGCTCATTTAGACCTGGGGGACTGCACCTACCTATTTTAGACGCAGATAATCATTTTGCCCTCAAAATTGTTAGCTAACTTCTATATCATTTTTAGCCTGCTCTGTATTTAATGCACAAGGCAGATAATGCTTTGTTTAAAATTATGAAACCTATAATAGTAAGTAAAGTAACCTGGGCCCCACCCAACAAAGGCTGGTTGAAATCATATCACATAGAGTTTCCAGTAAAAAAAATCTCAGGGAAGAGGTCTCCATAAACCATTTGGGGACTTACCAGAAAAATGACCTTTGAACCCTTTTTCTTAGGGGATTTTGGCTCCTTCATGATGTCATGTAAAATCACACAGTAACCAGGACCCAAGCAACTAGAGTTTCTGCTTAATAATATTGGGCACATATATGGCTGTCCTCAGCGTGTGCTGGGACAGTGTGTCAGGCGACTGCAGTATTTTTCCTGATGTCTAAAACCATTATTTGATCAAATTCAATTCATAGACCAAACACTATGTGAGGCAGGTGCTTTATACACCTGCCCTGGTTATTGTTGACAAACTGGAAATAAATAATCCAGTAGACATCCGAGACAAACTTGCTAGACCAGATCAATTCGGGGTCCCTGATGTAGGATAACCACATTGTTTATTTCTGATAAGGAAATGCAATGCGCCATTTCACAGTTATCTCCTTTTCCGCTGAGGTACTCTTGCTGCTTTATTTCTTATCTACAGCTTGAATAATATCTATCTAAATTGCAGGGGACAAAAAGAAGGTCCCAGTTGGATCTGGAACTTGAGATTGAAAACATGGGAGCTCACCTTAATGCTTATACATCAAGAGAACAAACTGTATATTATGCAAAGGCTTTCTCAAAAGACCTGCCAAGAGGTAAATGTCAGTTTGGGAACATTTGTGAATTTAGATGGGGTGGCCGATTCCCAATACACTGTGATCTACTCACAGAATTAAAAACTGCCAGTGATCTACCCCTTTTGGGGGGGGGGTTAGGTCAAAGTTATTGGACGTGCCTGCCCTAATGGAACTGATCTTGAAAGTAGATTAACTGGCTGTTCAACATCTGCAAAAACACCAAGATGGAGGCCCTGTGTGCTGGGCTTGCTTTATTTATGCCTTTCTATGTCATACTCTCCATACTATTTTTAAAATTGAGGCCTGACTCTAATAATTTATTTGGAAGTAGTCTTGATTTATTTGGAAATGTCTTGATTTCTGTAGGTCTTCCTCCTTTCAAATAAGAGTGCGCAGGAGTTGAACCTTGAAAGTTTACTTAATGACCATGTTTGCACATCATGCTTAGGTATAAACCATGGCTTACTGTGCATGACTGATTTGTGTGACTTCACTTCTTCCTACTAGTGCATGGAAGAAAGAAACCACAATTGGTAATCTAGGAATAAACTTTTGCTTATCATTGATTTTGTTTAGAGTGAAACAAACCATGATCCCTGCTCAGATAGCCAAGGATTGTGGTTAGTTTCCTCCCAATACCAAATGGGAGGAGCAAAGTGGGTGCGATTCACATATGCAGAGTAAGCTATGGTTTATCGTGTACCATATTTGACTCCAAATCTGGATCCTGTGACAAAGATAGAATTTTAAATAAATTGAAATCCAGAGCATCCCCCCATTTCCTGGCTATTTCTAAATATAAAATTGTCATTTCCCCAATTTCTTTCTAAAAACATGTATTTCTTTCTTATTTTACTTCCAGCTGTGGAGATTCTTGCTGATATCATACAGAATAGCACACTTGGGGAGGCAGAGATTGAACGGGAACGAGGAGTGATTCTTCGAGAAATGCAGGAAGTTGAGACTAATTTACAGGAAGTTGTCTTTGACTATCTTCATGCCACGGCTTATCAAAATACAGCACTGGGACGGACCATATTAGGACCCACAGAAAACATAAAGTATGCCTCCCTTTTGGTGCTCCACTTCTTAAATGATATTTTATAGTACAGTGGTACCTCTACTTACGAATGTTTCTACTTACAAATGGAGCTCCGCCCGCCATCTTGGATGCGGTTTAGATAGGATTTTTTCTACTTACGAATTTTTAGATAGGGTTGTTTCGACTTACGATTTTTTTCTCCCAATGCATTCCTATGGGATTCGACTTACAATTTTTTTCTACTTACGAATGTGCGTTTGGAACACATTAAATTTGTAAGTAGAGGTACCACTGTATAGTTGTTTTATTACGGTCAGTGGTGTGAGGGTAATCAGCCTGCCACATCTTTCACCCCATTAGTCGCCAGGGTTGATTCAGCTTATCTGGTGTCCCCTTCCTTCCTTATGGCTCTACATGCATCCCTCCCTCCCTCCCAAAGCTGCGCACTCAGTGGAGGAGGATGACCATCCCAGATAGGAGTGTACCATTCTTTGGTCAAGGGTATACGATAGCTGCGCTACCTGGTAAAACCTTAAATGATATTACAGTTTTCTAAGCAAAGCTTACTATTATTATTTTTTTTGGGGGGGGGGGAATCGAGCTCTCAAAGAATACAATGTTCGAGCCTTTCTGCAAAGTTCATTATTCTTTATTGAGAGTTAATTGAAATTGTTGTGCATAGTCCATCTCATTATTGAAATTACAGGGTGGGAATTTTTCCGGCAGACCTATTGCATTTTTTTTGCCGTGTATACTATATGTTGCACTTTGTACCTGGAGAAAAATGCAGTATTTCCAGGGAACAAATTTTATTTCTATTCTTAATTGGATATTGTAACATGATTAGTGATTAAAGGTAAAGGGAGCCCTGACCATTAGGTCCAGTTGCGGACGACTCTGGGGTTGCGCCGCTCATCTCGCTTTACTGGCCGAGGGAGCCGGCATACAGCTTCCGGGTCAGGTAGCCAGCATGACTAAGCCACTTCTGGCGAACCAGAGCGGCGCATGGAAACGCTGTTTACCTTCCCGCCGAAGCGTTACCTATTTATCTACATGCACTTTGACGTGCTTTCGAACTGCTAGGTTGGCAGGAGCTGGGACCGAGCAACGGGACCTCACCCTGTCGTGGGGATTCGAACCGCCGACCTTCTGATCGGCAAGCCCTAGGCTCAGTGGTTTAACCCTCAGCGCCACCCGCGTCCCTTTTATTAGTGGAAGGTGATACAAATCCTTGTAATTCTTCTCCATAGCAATCAAATAGTTGGTCAAATTTACTTTGACCTTCTAAGTTTGTTTAATTGTTTCAGAGTTTGAATGCTCTGCTCTTCTGCACTCTGATCTTAGTGTACAGGAGCTTGTTAGTGTTTCCCTTCTCTCCTGAGCGCTGCTGGCCATAAAAACCATGTATGGGGACTGTGCCCCCAGTGGACTCTTCTTGAAAAGTAGCATGGCAAACAGCAGCAAGGCCATTCCCTCCTCTCAGATTATACATATTGAGCATCAGAAGCAATTTTGCTTCATACGGTGACAGACTGCTTTCAACTGTAGACAAGTTATCTGGTTCTGTTGCTCTTCTATGCTTTATATTTTTTTTCTTGCTGCTTGTAGGTCTATTAACCGTAATGACTTGGTGGAGTATATTACAACACATTATAAAGGACCCAGAATGGTACTTGCTGCTGCAGGAGGTATGATGCTGCTGTTCTATGATGATATACAGTGTTTGTGGTATTTTTGATGCTTACACAACTAAGAAGTACATCTTTCCACTATTCAGAATCGGAAAGGATAAAATAGTAAATGTTTAGCCAAGTATTACCTTGGATTCTAAAATGAAGTCTTTAATTGCTTTTTTTGTCTGATTCATTTACATATATCACCCCTAAACTGACATGCATCTCCTCCTTTAGGAGTCGCTCATGACGAATTGCTTGAACTAGCCAAGTACCATTTTGGTAACTTGCCATCTATTGCAAAAGGAGGAGCGCCAGCCTTGCCCCCTTGCCAGTTCACGGGCAGTGAAGTAAGTTGAGGCCTTTCCCTCCCACCCAGACAGCTGCAGCTTGAAAAATCACTGATAATGCAATAGTTATATAAGGCATCTGGTTAGCTGAGATTCTGGTTAGGCTGCAAAAACTGCTGAGAAACTTGATAAAGGAGCAGAGGGGGTCAGCATCTTTTGAAGCACCATGAGTGTTGCATTACAGCACTCATGGGATTTCTGGCCTGTTTATTTTGCCACTTTGACTTTCCCTCCATTTCTCATTTAACCTCTGCTAAGTTGCTGTGTTTAGGCATTATTACAGAGCCATTATAGTGGAAATAAAAGTTGTAGAATTGATTTAGTTTATTAGGAAAATTTGGCTGTGTGTGTGTCTTTTTAGCTTCCATCCATTTTGGCTGTTTTATTAAATCAGGAAAGGGGCTGCCTTTTTCAGACAGGTCCACATCCCCTCCTGGGCAGACTTCCAAAGGCCACATGCCCATGGTAGGTGAAGCTAGAGGCAGAAATGAAGGACCTTTATTACAATAGGCTAGTTTCTAACTAGACTGTTCACCCTCCTCTTTGTCTCCATCCACCTGGGCAAATTTCATGGGGTCATTCCACCCAGGCAAAAACTTTGCACTCAGGTAGGGTGCAATGTTGTGCTGGAGAGGGGTACGGCCTGGAGAAAGAGGTGTGTGGCCAAGATGGTTGAGGTTGTGGAGTCTCAAGGATCAGACCTGGTGGGCCGCATTTGCCCCAGGGCCTGAGGTTCTTCATGGCCTGTTTGAAAGGTATCTGAAACCTTTTGTTTGTGGTGCTTTATCAGATTCGTGTGCGAGACGATAAGATGCCTCTGGCCCACATTGCGATAGCTGTTGAAGCGGCCGGCTGGTGTCACCCGGACACCATACCTCTTATGGTGGCAAATACTCTGATAGGCAACTGGGACCGTTCCTTCGGAGGTGGCGTGGTGAGTTAACCTCAACATTACTAACCAGTTTCAAGTAATGGATTGTTGCACTGTTGGTTGTGTCTATACAGTCGTACCTTGGGTTGCGAACACCTCGGGTTACGAACTGCGCAAACCCGGAAGTATTTTCGTCGCACGCATTTGCGCATGCGCAAAGCGTGAAAATAGTGCTTTGCGCATGCGCAAAATGGCGTTTTCGGGTTACGAACTTTTCGGGTTACGAACTGCGACCCGGAACGGATCACGTTCTTAACCCGAGATACCACTGTAGTCTCCTTGTGAAAGATGAGCCCAGTTCAAGCAGCATCATTATTTTTTTGTAAACGGAGACAAGTCTTGATACTTCCTCTAGCTAAGTCAGTCCTTGAATCCTGTGGATCCATTTTTCTGCCACTTAAGAGCAAAAGCTGATGTGATATGGAGATATTATTAGGTTAAAAGCTGTGTGGGCAGCGAAAGGATTGAATTATTTTCACCTGTGCTTTTGCTTGGCAAATTCTGTCCCCTCCCCCAGTTGCCATTAGTCCTGCAGGGAAAGAGACAGTTACCTGAAAATGGCACTAGTTAACATTGTCCTTGGCAGAAATCAAGCCACTTCTGAACTGAGTTTCCTTTCAATTCCAGTTCAGATTTGTCTGTCTCTAAACTTGTTCTTATAGACTAGTACTTGCCACTTAGAAGCTGGTAGATGGATGAGTGTGGGGTAGAAAAATATCTACATTTAAGAAGTGCCTAGAATGAAGACATTTGTGTCTAAGCTTCATGATACTGAAGTGACCTATTCTACCCCAAATATATTCCTCTTTTTATTTCAACAGAATCTGTCTAGTAAGCTTGCTCAAGTTGCATGTCATGGCAACGTTTGTCATAGCTTCCAGTCCTTCAACACCTGCTACACAGATACTGGACTGTGGGGTGTCTATATGGTTTGTGAGGGATCAACCATAGAGGACATGATGCACTTTGTTCAGAGAGAATGGTAAGGAAGTAACCATATTTGAAAATAGCTGATATGGAATGAAAGCAACCAATGCCCTGCAGGTTAATGCTTTATGCATACTTGAGAGCAGTCGCTTACGTAAAGTTGGTGCAGGATTTCACCTAGAGGATACCATGCAAATACCCTCGTGCCTTATTTTTTTTACAAAGTATAGGGGCATGCACTGGCATATTTGGTCCTGGGTTTAGAACCTAACAGGTCAGTGGGTCAGTGCATCTAGCTGTTAAGCAGAAGGTTGGTGGTTCGAGCCCACCAAGGGACAGCTGCAGGCAGCATCCCTGCATTGTAGGGCGTTGGACTAGCTGACTCTCCAGGTCCCCTCCAACTCTACCATTATTAGCCGTCCAGAGTGGCTCGGGCAACCCAGTCAGATAGGAGGGGTATAAGAAATGTTACTTTTATTACATTGATTCTACAATTCTTGTGGCCTTGACCTATTTCACTGGGATATTAGCTTACAGCAACAGGTTACTGGAGCTGTGATTGTTCTATGTGCTATTCATAAAGGTCCATTTTCTAAATTATCTAGATCAGGGTTCCCCAAACTAAGGCCCGGGGCCCGGATGCGGCCATTCCCTTCTAAATCCGGCCAGCAGACGGTCCGGGAATCAGCATGTTTTTACATGAGTAGAATGTGTCCTTTTATTTAAAATGCATCTCTGAGTTATTTGTGGGGCATAGGAATTCATTCATTTTTTTTATAAAAAATATAGTCTGGCCCCCCACAAGGTCTGAGGGACAATAGACAATAGGCCCCCTGCTGAAAAAGTTTGCTGACCCCTGATCTAGATTGTGCATTTGCTTGTTCTTAGTGAGCCCAATGAAGTATATCATGAAGAACACTGGCAGCCAAATTATTAAAACATTTCTATTTTTCATTGTCTTTAGGATACGACTGTGTACTAGTGTTACTGAAAGTGAGGTTGCACGTGCAAAGAATCTTTTGAAAACCAACATGCTGTTACAACTGGATGGTATGATCTGATTGTTTTCTTTTTAAAAGTCCCGTCTAATTAAGTTGCACACATGCTAAGAATGTCTAATTTTAGGTTCCACTCCCATTTGTGAAGACATTGGACGACAAATGTTGTGTTACAATCGTCGAATCCCAATTCCTGAACTTGAAGCAAGAATTGAAGTAAGGAGCATAATGGTTTGGTGCTTTTCTTAGCCATCTTAACATAATAGCTCAGAGTTATGGCTGTGTTTACTGCACTAATGTAGGTGCAGACTGTTTGAAGATTATGCTGAAATCTCAGCTACAAGAGAGTTGGCCAAAAGTAGGGTTCCAGCAGTTGAGAGCTGTGTTTCAGTGCTCCTAACTGGTCTCAGGAAAACTGTTTGTCAAAATTCTTGCATACTTCATGGGCTGTAGCTCTTCTTGGTGTAATGTTTGATATAACATATAGACACTCTGTGCTATGCTGATGGATAATTGTTTTTTTTAAGTTTCAGCTATTTGCACTGTCACATAAAATGGTCACCAACTAAAGGCTTACTGTGTTCTATTTCAGGCAATTGATGCTCAAACAATCAAAGAAGTCTGCACAAAGTATATTTATGATAAGTGCCCTGCAATTGCTGCTGTTGGTAAGGATTTCAGTACTAGCTGCCATTTGTTTAAAAAGTTGTCTGCTCTTTGTAATTATCTCTGTTTTAAAATTTCAGGGCCGCTTGAACAACTCCCTGATTACAACAGACTCCGTAGTGGAATGTACTGGCTTCGTGCTTGACAGTTATTGTAAAGATTGGCAAATTGATTCCTCCCCCCTTAACTAAAACTTTGCTTTGATGTTCAACAACAAACCCAAGTATGCTGCCTGAGTGTATGAGAATTCTTTAAATATATAAAACAAAGTTAACTACGTGACATTTTGTCTTCTGTTTCCACAAAGAAATGTACAGCTATCTATTTAAATAATAAAAGCCATATTATACATTTGTACTTTTATTACAAAACAGAACACACTAAGATTGTCATTGAGAATCTCATTTCTTAGTCTTAGCAGCATTCACTACTTGTTCTTGGGCAGCTTTCTTCGCTTTAACCATTTCAACAAGTTCCTAGAATGAAGAGAGAGAGAACCTTGTTCATATTACTTTTTATCTAGTAGAATTTGCTAAGCAAGTTCCATTTATTTCAAGTATTGAGAAGCTAGAAAGAATACTCTAAGACAAAGTTTCAAATGATCAGTAACTTTAAACACTTGCCATTAGTAGGCTGCCACCAGCTAGCCTTCCTGTGAATAACACTCACTCCAACCACCCAATTTAACTGCTCAAGAACTTTTGTATTGATCAGACTTCCAAAATTAGGGTTCAGAGTGTGATAGATATTACTATTTCAAAAGCTATTCAGTTTCAAGTTATACGGTGATTTCAATAATCCTGTAGAAGCACCCAAGTGCTGCAGTTTGACTTTCAACATAAGCTTGATACAAGTAGTGCGGATTTTGGCTGTGCCACCATGAATTGGCACTTACTGTAAGACTAAGCACATAAAGCAGGGACAGGGAACTTTTCCCCATCTGAGGACTGTGCTCTTTCAGACACAAACTTTGTGAACTGCCCATGGAGGGAGATCAATCTCTGGGTAGCTGCAACAGTGACTGAGCAGTGAAGTTTGGGACTCCCAATTCTGAATTCCACTAGTTCACTAATGTTTAGATTTAATACCACCACAAATAATCCTAAATGAATGGCACTGAACTAAAAGGCCTGAACTCTGAATTTACTTAACATTGAAAGAAAATTATAGTGTGTTTCCTGCTCTTTTCTATTTCTTCATTTGGTACAATTCTACATTTGCAAGTGGTCATGGTGTATGTCTTTGATTCATGTGGTATAATGCAAAGTCTTTTTTTGGCCAGCCTATTTTAATTAATGTGTGCTTTGTATGTATCACATTCAATCCATGGCGCCTATTTAAAGATTTTTACGGCTCTTACATTTTTATCTACCAAGACAGGGCCTGTAGGTTCCTCTGCCTCCTGATTAGTTTTGGAAGCAGAGTTAAAACTATGTTATGTGGGGACCCATAGTGTATGATTTGCTTTGCCTGAGACAGCCTTGCCTGCAGGAAAAGTTGGTAAGCCAGGGTTTCCCCTCCCTGGCACAAATGGCAAATTCTACATAAGGCAAGTCATCAATGATTCTGCCCTTACTATCTCAGGCAGCCATGAAAGCTGTTTTGCCAGTGACTTTTACCAGCAAGCTACTCTTACCTTTGTTCATGATCTCTTTTCCAATGAACAGGGAAGGTTCCTATGACACTTGAGTGAGAAATTAAAGAAGTGGAATAGAGAGAAGCAAATGTGATCTCTCTTAAGCTGGTAATACTTTGAAGTGCACTATGGAGTAAAAATAGAAGCAATATTTTCCTACCTTATATCGTTTCATGCAGTCTTTCTTAGATCGGCCTGGAACAGAAGCTGCTATTTTTTCCCACCTTTCGGGAGTATTCACTGGGTATGTCTTGAGAGCTTGTTCTAAAAGTTTTTGCTCTTCTGTTGTCCATGGAGACAAATCTGTAAATGTGGCTGTTGAAAACAATACATGATAAAAGAATGTGTTTTAATCAAGAGGTCCTTATTGAAAGCTATGCAAAACTTCCAGGGAATTTTCCAGCCCTCTCCCTCTTCCCTGGATGCCTTTAGTTCAAGCATCGGGGAATTTTTGTTTGCCATCACTTGAACATTACATAACTTCATGCAAATTCTAACTATTCTGTTCACATCTGAAAACACTAGAACTTGCAAATGAAGAACTTTGTTCACTTGGTAGTAGTGATAGACATCAAGCAGATAATGCCCAAAAACATCCAGTGGCAGAACTGGAGGGATGGCTCTTAACCACATGAGATCTGGGCGCAAGAATGCTTAATGGAATATTTGGGAATGGGACAGTGGGGAGAGGCGAATCGTTCTTCCCCGCTTACCTTCAAAACGTTCTGATGGTGTAGCACTGTCTGCCTGTGGCACAACTCCATGTTCTTTTTTAAACTTATCAAAAGCTTTCTTATTTATGTCATCCTTTTGATGAGGGTCTAAGAAGAATAAGAAGTTGCTTTTAAGTAATCATGCCCCAAACGAATGTTTCACAGGAAATTCTTCTGCTTAAAGTCAAGCATTAAAAGGCCAACTAAACAATTCAACCCATGTCATAAAACGAAAGAAGTATGAGAATATTAAGTAAACTCAGTTTTCACCTGAAAGGCCAACAAGTTACATTATTTTAATAAGTCTGTTATCAAGAGGGTGCACATACAAAGTGGTTTAAGTCACCCATGTAAGGAGCATCAACACTGATACAATGCTGAAATTTTGCATATACATATAGCCCAAAACGACACTCCAATTATTATAAGGACATCTCAACCCTTGGGATATGAAAGTCTTCATTACAAAAAACAGCCAGCACTCCAGGAGAAATCACGCCAAGAAACCAATGGAACAGATTGATACTCTGTCTCAGAATTGGGGAAGATAGTGGAAATGGGTAGGGGTGGACAGGAATGTACTTAGGCTTGTGGAATGTAAGCTGAATTTACTAGGAAGTAAATGGAAGCATGCAGACCATCTTACAAAGATAAAGATACCAAGTTTCTGGAGGCTCTTTGCTTTGTTGATAACATCTTTTGCTGTTCGCTTTATTCCTGTAGTAGAGTGCAAATTCATGTAATTGGCAATAACTTCCCACCTATATCAGGCAAAAGGAGAAACAAAAATGCTTTAAAAACATCCTTTAAAAATAAGTCAATTCCAGCAGTTAAATGCCTGGCTAGTTTTTTTGTTTTTTTTGTAATCAATATATCACTTGGTAAGATATACAGGGTAAGTCTTTTAAAAGAGTACATGGGTACTATGTATCCACAGGGCATCTTTGGAAGGACTCACCCTGTATATTTTAAAATCAAATACTGAAATTATTTGTTGGGTGCAGTTTTGGAATTATACAGGCACATCTTCCTAAATAAGAGTTACATTGTTTTCAGTTGTGCTTAATGCATATGCTTAACAATATTCATAATATACAATGACCTTGTGTTTTAGAAAAACACAAATTGTTGAAGAAGAAAGGGTCTTCCCTGGAAAATGCATTGGCCTTCATACCCCCAAACTGCAATCTAGCCGAAATCATGCTGTCAGAATTACAGAACAAATTCAGCAATCAACTTGAATGACTTTGCAAACATCCCTCAGCAGAAAGCCGTTTCTGCAGATCTGTGATACGTTGAGAAAGTATATATTCACAAATCAATTTAACATAAAAATCAACACCCTGACTTGCCTTCCTTTTATGCTTCAACACAAGACTACTTGCCTATATACATACTGTTCAATAATTGTAGATACCTTGAGTTAGTCCCAGCAGGAAAGAGGTTTACTGCTTTAATTAGCAACTGCAAGTCATCTTCTGACCAGTTCTTACTTCCGCCAACACCTCCACTTGTTGGTTTTTCAGAACTCTTTGTCGCTTGTCGCATACGAGCTTCTGCTTCTTCCCTTTCTCTCCTTATCTGTTCATTTACTTCGTCTATCTATGGGAATACAAGAACACATGGGACTTTAGCACTGAATTAGTGCAAACACAAAAGCCTTCTCCCAATATGTAGGCAATGGCCACAGGTTTCCTGGTCCACAACTGCCACTGTGGGAGAAGTCCACTGCTTTCCAACAAAAACACAGCTGAGAGCAAGTTAAAAAGAGGTAGCAACTGCAAAAGTTGCAACACAACTCTGGGACCCCAGCATGTCTCACCATTTGTTTCTCACAGAAGCAATTCAGAAAGCTTTCCCCAAGATTTGTGCAAATTAACTGCACTTAAATAGGTAGCTTTAGACTGATTTATAACTCTGATGAGGGACACCCTTGTCTAAAGGAGAAAATAATAATTTCATCACATGTGCATGTTACTGGTCTTAGAACCGTAGTAACTACAATAAAGCAAGAGAATTGTCAGGACCATTTAAGCTGAATTCACAATTCAGCTTAAATAGTGCCTCATTCTTCTGTTGATTTTGGCACCATGTAAGTCCATATACTTTAACATGAAGTTCAAACATTGAACTTCCTTATCCTTTATTTTTTTCCTCTATAACCCTCTTGCTACCCCTGAAGGGGTGGGGTGGGGTGGGGGGAAACAAGGTAGTGTCCCATTTTTCTTGTTTTTATCTCTCAAGCTTGCATAAACGTGCAAAGATTCATCTGCTAATACCTAGAGAGCAAACTGCTCTTCCTCTTTGTAAGCTCTGAGATTCTGCTAGACTTTAAAAATGCAATAAAAGAGGCATTATTAGTTGTTTAAGCAGGTGCAAATTCTCTTTAGAAATGCAATTCTGCTGGGCAATCTGCTTACTATACAACACAGCATACATGTTCAACAGGATCACACCAATATTTTCACTATGTTGACACACTCTTACGTGACAAAAGATGAATAATTACCTGTTTTTCTACAGCAGCCTTTCCTTCTTCCCTTGTTGTGGATGTAAGTGCTTCATTCAAGCACTGCAGACTAAAAATAAATTATTGAGCGATATTTCAGATCTAGTAGAAAGCTGAAGGTCAAATACGTAACATGTAGGTCAGGAATGCATACCTTGCCAATTCCAGACGATCACACAGCTTTTCTACTTCTTCCATCATCTTAACACATTCTGCCTCGCTGTCAGAAAAGTAATTCCAGTTCTGAAAGGAGAACACTTCAGATTACAGAAAAACAGCAGGCAGCGGTGGCAAGTAATGTGTTTGGTTTGGGCATGTTGGCTGTAGTAATTCTTTATTTAAGCAAACAGCTTCCATGAACAACATCGTTATCAAAAGCTGAACTAGCTTTGCTTTTCAGAGCAGAAAGCACTAGAGAATTAGCTGATTTCCGACATTCAAATGTCTAGTATTCTAAGCTCTTGATTAATTAGTGCAAAATGCCCGTGACACATATGTTGGCTAAAATTTATGCTTCTAAAATTGGATGTTTGTCTTTCGGAGAACTTCTTCCACCTCGTCATTTTTTTACTACCAGTACTACAGCGTCACATAAGTACACCAGTATTCCCGCCCCCCATAAAATACACATTTGCGTGTGCAAGTTCACCTAACGTAATGCATTTTTGTATGTTATTTTTGCTAATATGCACATTTTGTGTGCATGTTTCCCCAATGCTCACTTTTTTATTTGGATAACTGCAACTGTTTTATTTTTAGCATCCCTTCTGGAAAACTATATGTAGTTACCATAGCCTTCACATCATGCCTCAGTTCACAAGGATATTTTGAATAACATCATCAAAAGTAAATGTGAGGCTTTATAAAGCTTTAAAGAAAAACTCTTTTAAGATATCAAGGTCGCTTCTCCGAGACTTAGGACTAATGTAGAGTGCTGTTCAAACCCAATGTTCTATGAACTCGATGTTAGAAAGCTGAAAAAAAGTAGTTATATTTAACTATAGCAGCACACATATACCTTGCAGGTTGTTCGTAGTTTTTGCCTTTCCTTTTTAATTGCTTTTTTCTGAATATCCTTCTCTTTTTTTACTAGCAGTGCTTGTTGTCTAATTTCTTCCTCTTCTTTTTCTTTGGCTAATCGTGCTGCTTCTAATTCTGCTTGCCTTTGCTGAAACAGAAGAAAAACTATGAATCAGTAAAGTCTGATACCATATCTATGCTAATTTAAAAGCAGTTTGTGATATTTGGTTCTCAAAATTTTAGGTATTCTTACTAGCAAATCAACCAGGGATGCATATTTGTCATTATTTCAAGGCCATGACCTGAACTATTGTACCAAATAAATAACTGCATCATTCCAGTAATCACCTGTGCCGTGCTCCATGAAATCTTTCAGCATGACAGGTCTTTAGCAAACGTCACAAATTCTTATGCTAATGAAACAGGTTTAAAATGTTTTTTTTAAAACACTTGCTTTTCTCGAGTTTTGGGGCCAAAACACACCCAACACTTGAATTCAAAGATATTGCGTATTTGTTTAGGTGGAATACATATTTAATTAGGTGGAATAAGGTATCTTCTAGGAAAGCACAATTTATTACATGGGCCACGGGGTCAAGTCAAAAGATTATTATGTAAAACCAAAACCTTTGAATGGCTATATTATTATTTCAATTTATTACCTGCTCTTCCCTCTAAGGTCCCAGGGCAGGTTACAACTATTTTAAATACAATTTAGAACAGTTTGTATTTTTTAAATTGTATGCCTTCAATCACAAAAAATAGGGTGGATGTTGAAAATATACATCTCAAGTGTAAAGAGGTGTGTCTTCAGCATTTGCTGAAAACTATAATGATACACCTCAGCAATTTGCAGTAATATTCAAGGCGTGACAGCTGTGCCTGCTGTGCCTGCTACTATAATAACTTTCCCTTCACCCCCCCCCCCCAATCCATAAGATCAGCTATGGCAGGTCCTCCATAGGGGAGCGGGGGCAGGGCAGGCTTCATGGGGGGAAGTGAGGAAGAGGAAGCCCCGCTCTGCTAGCAGAAGTTCATAGTTCAAGCTGGTTGAATGCCACCCAATGCGTAGTTTGTAAAGCCGGCAGAGCACCAAAACATTTTGTACGCCAAAGTTTTCCAAACTTCATGTAGGTGACACACTTTTTAGACGTGCATCATTTCGCTACACAGTAATTTAGTTTTACTAGCAAACCGGAGGTTAAACGAACCCCCTTTCCAGCCCCGGAAGGAGCAGAGGGAGTATTTGCGTGACACACCTACACACTGCAACCGACACATTTAACATGTCGTGACACAGAGTTTGGAAAGCTTTGCTGTATGCATTCATACTTTTTGAATTCTTCAAAACAAAGTATAGATTGAAATGTACTCTGTCACGCTCCTCCTGTTCTTTTCGTTTTGCTTCTGCCTTTGCTTTCTTTTCTGCTTCTTTCTTTGCTTTTTCTTCTTCCTTGAACTTCTTTATTCTGGGATCACAGCTGTATGCTGTGTCTAAGGAAAGAAAAGAAAAGGTGTCTGTGAAGTGAACATATAAAAGCTGAAATGTAATGACCGGGTCTTGACAAAACCGGGTTCACACTTACCAACTAGTGTCCTTATTCTATTCATCTCTTCCTTTTTCCTTAATGCTCTAGCTGCTCTGTTCTGTTTTTCAATCCACCTCCTCTCATCTCGACTGCAGAGAGAGAGAGAGATGAGAGGCGTTAAGAAGAAAGCACTTCAATGCTCAAGCACATCTCAGTACAAAATCATTTTGGGAAATGCTGTAAAACTCAAGAGGAACAGCAGCACTTCCACGAATTCCTCAATGAATACGATCGTATTCAGTAGGGCTTCTAAACAGCTTTGCAAGTGATGCCTTTTGATAAAACCCCAATTATTGTATTATATTGTATTATTGTATTTAACACAAATAATATTTATGTACCCTGACACATACCATGTGTTTACCATTGCCTGAATAAGTTTCTAAACCTTGGCTTACCGAACCCTCATTCCTGGTACACTCTTCCTAAAAAACAGAAAGCTTTCCTATATTTTATTTCTATTCAAATTTGCCTTCAATAAGCTGGGGAATGCTTGCACAATACAGAAATACTAGAGAAGAGAACAGGACCGTTATTTGGACTTATTATCTCCAAGCATTACTAGATCTATGGAGAATCGATATTGGGCCTATTCACAAGGCTTATTCTGCTTTGTTATTCAGTATAGTACCTGTTATCTCTATATATAAAAATGTAAACTGGCCATGTACGTTGTAGTATCCACGTTTCACCAAAACTGCTGGACCGATTGCGTTCAAATTTTGACACAAAGCTGCATACGAATATGAGAGTAACCCCATGCCGTTTTCACCTGTGCCTGGTAAAACCCCTAAAACCCCGTGTTTCAAAACACACCACTCAGATGAAAATGCATTCTGGGAAAGAAGCAGGTTGCAAACCAGCGCCCTCTAACGGCGGCTACACTGGTACTGCACCTATAAAACCTTCCCTCTCAACAGCACCTTGGCTCCTGTTTACATACTAGGCTGAAGCCTTTACAGACTAGGCCGAATGGAGGTACTGACTCCACTGGGTGGGGGTTGGGGGGAGGAGGGGACGGGATAGGTCAGGACACGGTGGAACCAGTCACAGGGATGAGCCAGGGGGTGGGGGGAAGAGGGGTGTGTGAAATGTCATGGGTTGGGACAGGGTGGGGGGAATCACAGGGATAAGCTGGGGGGTGGGGAGGGAATCACAGGGATAAGCTGGGGGGAGGAGGGGGTGGGATACGTCATGGATCGGCACAGGGTGGGGGGAATCACATGGATGAGTCACAACAACATGTGGCAGGGCCAGCTAGTCATTAGTAAGATTAGTGTAAAATCTGTAACACAGTCGAACTTCCAGTTACGTAACCCTCTGGTTATGTAAATTTCGGGATGCACACGTGGCAAACCCGGAGGTATTTTACCGGGTTTCGCCGCAAATGCATGCGCAGAAACAGTCCTCATGTTGTGGAAACCTCGGGATCCGACAGGACCTCCGGAACAGATCCCGCCCGCAACCGAAGGTACCACTGTATACAATGATACGCAAGCTGAATTTGTTTGGTGTATTAACTTTGGTGCTTTTATTTACATACCATTCTGCTTTTTCTTTTTCTTCTTCGTCTAAGTAAGAAAACTCCCGCCAAGAATCAAAATTATACCTAACATACAATAGTGAAAGTTAGTGCTATGTTGATGCCTAATCAAATGTCACAATAGTCGTATTGCAAATTCTTCAGAACATTTTTTAGTTTTCATTCTTAATTTGAGATTATACTGCTAGTTGTCTGGTGCATACAATTTATCAAGCTTAAGGAAATCTACATGCCATCGGAATATTAATGAACTGCTCATTCTGATTATTTTATGCCGCAGGGCAAAATCTTATGATACGGGAAGAACAATGCCTCCAAAGAAAATGGATATGGGGGGGTGAAGATGGGCATTCTGCTTCCTACATTGGCCCCTCTCTCCCTAGCATTGTTTCTGCATTTCTGCATAACCACAGCACAGAGCAATGGAGATCGGCAACACCTAGTCACATACATCTGTTTGCCACTACATCAGAATGTGGTTCCCATAAGCAGGCATCCCCAAACTGCGGCCCTCCAGATGTTTTGGACTACAACTCCCATGATCCCTAGCTAACAGAACCAGTGGTTGGGGAAGATGGGAATTGTAGTCCAAAACATCTGGAGGGCCGCAGTTTGGGGATGCCTGCCATAAGTCACAAGCCATCAATCTGAAGATCTCATATCACAACTATTCCAGGCTTGTCTTGACTAAAGACTCTGTAATCCTGCTATTTATATATATGTGGCAGTCTATTTTGGGGGGGAAGGAAAGTTTCAAACTACAAAGAACAACTCTCCATGCAGTGGATATGCAATGGGGTTGAAATGTTACTTCCTGGCACCACCCTTTATTCCTAAGGAATAGTTGTTCTGTGCTCTTTATGTTTTTATATTATACGGACTTCTACAAATGTAAGAGTCTTGTTTATTTTCACAGACAATTTTTCCCATACAATTCCGACATGCCACATAAATTTTTTTCAAAAGGAAGAAAAAGAAAAAAGTTTGCTTACCAAAATGAATAAAATGCATCTACCTCTTCAAAGGAGGAATTTGTGTCCCCAAGGTTAGGTACACTTTTCTTATTTGACCATCTGGAGCAATTAAGAGATACACAGACATTCACTATGAAAAGTTGGGTGAATTCATTGAAAAAACAGTAACCATACATTAATGCTGTATCATGTGAGAATCTGAAATATATGGATTTGCTTCTCTAATCCTCTGAACTCTATAGACCATCATCTATAGACTTAAATGAGATTTCTAATTCAGAAGAAGTGAGCTTAATCTTATAATTTGATTCTCAAGCAAGTAGCACAGAGAAAAACAGTACCAGTGTTCCATCTTGGTGCTAACATTGCAAAATGACTCGGAATGTTGAGATAGTATAGGCATCCCCAAACTTCGGCCCTCCAGATGTTTTGGACTACAATTCCCATCTTCCCTGACCACTGGTCCTGTTAGTTAGGGATCATGGGAGTTGAAGGCCAAAACATCTGGAGGGCCACAGTTTGGGAATGCCTGAGATAGTACAATCTATTATTACTATTAGCAAATTAAATTAAATTTCTATACCTTCATCTGAGGATCAGAGTGATTTACAAGATAAAAACACAAAAATATTTAACATAGTAACAAACAAAACAAAGTGTTCATTATTTATTAACCTAGCACTGCTGGCCTAAAACATCCACAACTGCTAGATGCAATATAAAACTGTACACTGGACAGAAACCAGGTATAAATTGAGCATAGATTCTCCTCCATTGCTCTGACAAAGTTGAAAAAATTATTTGTGCACCATCGTGAAGGCTAGGCCTTGTGAAGCAAGTGACAGTGGAAGATGCCCAAGCACTTAGGCTGCATTAAACAAGTAGAACAGTTCTGGAACCAACAGATGGATATGCTCTACAACAGACTGCTCTAATGGTATCACCAGTGTGTGCTGCTAGGAAACAGCAATAAGCACACAAATATTATTTTAGTACCTAAGAGTGAGATAATTGAGTGTGAGTTCAGTTCAAACACATCAAACCACTAGGTATGTAGACACAACTCTATATGCATCTGACCACCATTAAGATGATCAAGCTCCCCAAATGACTGGAATCAAAGGCAAAGTGGGAGAAAATCTCCCCTACAGCCCATAATATAGCTTACCTGGCATTTCTTTCAAAAACCGGGAAAAAAACTTCAAAAAAGTTTTCCTTTGCTTCACTTTTAGAAGGAACAGTGTTATCAAAAGTAGGATCTATACTGTTAAATGCTCGTCTCTTCAGAGGATCTGACAAAATTTCATAGGCTGGAAAATGGAATTACAGTAAATAATCAATTTACAGTAAGTAATCAACTTAGAATGGGAGTCAAGCTTGGCTTCCCTTCAAAAGTGCCTTGCTGCTCATGCACTGTGAATGCCCAGCCTCACTTTTTTTGAACTAGCATGAAATACACAGCCATTTCAGAAAACTAGCTTTGTGAATTAAGTAATCCAATCCTCAGAGCCAATGAAGAATCCCAGTGACTGCATTTGCCAATAGGTATGGCATTGCTGAATCAACAGCATAAGATATGCACTGCATGTTTCTGTAGCATGCTTAAAAGCTACCATTAGGACTTCTGAACAGGGGATATAGCACAATTCTAAAATCATCATTACATCAGCTTTCCCTTTTCAAAAGCTCCCCCAGTTATTGCAATTTAGCAGATTTCTGCAATGCAACATTTCAGACTCAATAGTGACAAGAGCAATAATTAGATAAAGGGCTGCTTATATTTAGAGAGCAGCTTGCATATACACACAAACTAGGAATTTAAAATCATGAACATAATTCAATCAATTATTTCATAATTAATCTAAGTTGACACACACAAGCCCTCTCATCTACATACAAGACAATAAGGAGCACGGTAATTCCTAGGAAAGCTCAACTTGGAAGAAGTGGTTTTAATGAATTCATGATTAATTTATTAAGCAGCAACATTATTATTATTACCGAGACACTGCCAACAGTTCCATTTGCTGGAAGCTCTGTTCTTCTAATGTGTTTTACATAAGCAAGAAACACAAATATACTGAACTATTTTATGGACAGTCATATAAGTAATGTTAGGCGATAACTAGTCCTTACCTTTTGTTATACAAGTAAAGTAGTCGTTGTCGCCTTCACCTATCTGTTCTCCTGCTGCTTTTCGCTTGTCTGGATGGTGTTTCAAAACCATGGCTTTATCTATGGGAGTAGAAGGAAATGTCAATTTCAGAAGCACCTCCCTTCACCTGCTTTATCATCAATTGCACATTGCCTGTTTTAAACAGCAAAAATGTTATAAGCAGCAAAAAGCAAACAAACAGCAGTGATACGTTGTACTTTCATGGACACCCCAGAAGTTGAACCATACTATATATCTGTGGGGTCAAAGGTATCCTTAACGGAGGACAGAAATGCAAGTAAAATTATTTCCCTCTCCCTTACATGAAATGCAAAGTGGCAAAACAAGTACTTTGGGATGTTTCACACATGTTTAAGGTTTCAACATCTCACCCCACACATTAATTTATCAATACTACCGTAAATAACTAATTATACTATAAGTACAGTATTGGAAAAATGCAACTCTGCATATGCAAAATTTTGTATTTTAGGATGCAATCCTAACCATGCCTGTGGGGTTGAAAGCCCCCATTAACTACACATAGGTTTGGGCTGAGAATGACCCCCAAACCTTCACACTACCATGGCTGATTTAGGCAGATGCAGCAGTTAAGACCATTAATTATCAACCTTTCAGTATTTTGTGTGTGTCTAGCATCTCTAGGTTTTGAACTAAATTGCACAAGGAGTTAAATTGCACCAGGAGTCTGAGTTACCACATAAAAATTACAAATGGACCACAGGCTGCATGTGTGCATAGCTTTGCCCCAGATAATAAATCCTTAATTTCAGATGTTTTACTTCAATTGGAAGTCAATGTAAAATGAATCTTACTGTTTTTCTTTAGTTTTGTGACTCAGCTGTTATAGCTGACCCCTGAACACATGTATTTTAAAGTGTTGTCCTCCCCACCCCCCAATCATAAGAATCCTAAATGACCCATCAGACTCTATGGCTCAGCTGAAGAACTGTGCCACAGCAGTCAAAGCCACATTCTTGGTGTCCTATTAAGTGAATTGTTTTTCCTTTATGAAATCAACAGCTCAGTGCAGCACAGAACTGTTCATATGACCTGAAGCATTTTCAATACGAAAACTGAATGTAAGGTACTTACGAGCAGCTTTTATTTGTTTCTGAGATGCCTTGTATCTTATATGTCCCAGCCCAAGAACTGAATAATGATCCTGATTCTGAGAGAAAATTGCAAATATCAACAGCTATTTATGGTGAGTAGCAACTATTGAGCAGCCAATTGGCAGAGTAAGCTAAACTACTCTTTCCCTTCTTCTGTCTGTTTTCTTGCTACCTTTGCCTTTATTGCCTTTCCTTATCCCTATAGCTCCTCCACCCAGAACTTCAGGTTTTGAATAAGAAATTGTCTTTTAAGAGACCCTAAAAAGGAGAGAAAGAAGCAGACCTCACTTCATGAGAGAGGGAAAGAACACAAGTAGCTTCTACAGTCTACTTCTCCAACTCTCTAAGTTGCCACAAGGAAAGTGTTAGCAGAAAGAAATGTGAGCACAACAGAATGAAGCAAAAGCAAAAGAAAAGAGTTAAATGAAAACAGGTACGCATAGCTGCCAAGTTATCCCCCTTTTTAAGGGAAATTCCATTATGCTGAATAGGCTTCCTCGCGAGAAAAGGGAAAACTTGGCAGCTATGCAGGTACGGTATGTATAAATTCAGCACAAGGCAGAAGCAAAGACTGTTAATGGAACTTTAGAAGGCAGACTTCCATATTGCCACTGTTAGCTGACCTGACCAGACCTTCATATTATAAGATGTTCAAAGCTTCTATAATGTTATATTTTTTCCACATGACCCATTGACACTGTGCTGTTAGCTTAGAACTATTTACTTAGTATTAGCCACTGGGGAAAGTGCCAGTCTTTAAGTGAAACCTAATACCAATCTGAAAAAAGGAGAGGGCACAAAATGCTATTAGGCAACTCAATGGGGCTTACTCCTACACAAGTGGGATTGAATCTTGAATTTCCCTGAAGAGGGAATGGGGAGAACTAATTTTTGTGTGGTTGAAAACAATCCTTAAGATCAAACCACACATGGAATAAAAGATGAAGCAATTCTCAAGAAGCAATATAGAATATATTGCTTGAAGCAAAATAGAAATATTTCAGATTGTTAGTACTGGTAGGAAACCTTCACTAAAAACTGAACAAATACAATTGTAACATTAGATCATATACCTTCCAGTCCTTTGGATCAAGTGTTTTTAACATTGGAAATTCTTCCAGCTGCAATTCTTCATCCCCTGACTCTTCAGATAGCTCTTTCTCATCTTCCAGTTCCTGGAAAGAGGCAGAAACATGTATGTTTCTCCTCTTAATAAATGCTTCAAACCATCTTCCCACAGGTTCAACTTGGCAAAGCACAGAAGCTGTGAATAAAAATATTACAAGCTTAGGAGGCACTTCCACTGAGCTATAAAATCTTCACATTCACCCAGTACCAAAATCTGGACTACTTTGTATACATTTATTTGGCCAAAGGTATGTGTTCTGCAAACATAAGATGCAACAAATCCTAGTTTTGCATCATTAAAGTATCATATACACGAATAAATGGACTCTTATTTTGCCCACTTCAAGCCAGCCTATGAAAACATTATATCCCCCCCATGTTAAGTACCAGCTATTTACGGTGAATTTGTTGTAATTCATCAGTAAACCCATCTTTATAATTGTAAATACAAATAGATATTTGATAGGTAGACGTTTGAAAAGTAGTTTTTATTAGAAATAGGTCACTTGTAAATTGCTTTTAAAATAAGAAGCACTTTAGCTGGTTAACTGTATTACAACTGACGCATTTCTACCATACTTAGGGTAATAGATGCTATGCTTTAGTCAGTTACATGTCATGGCAACATGGCTCTTCTGTCTGCCAAAGAAAAATGTACAGTGTTTGTTTCAGGTTGCAATCCTACAGTTTATAGACTATACACCTGCTCAACCAGCAACAAGGGTTTAACAGCTAAACCCTTAAGGAGTTTCTTCTACGACATAACTGCTTGGGATGTGCGTGTGAGACACCTCTCCCCAAAAAGATGAGGACTTGCTTTGTTCTTTTTTTAAAGAAAAAACGCGTGACTAAGGTCGGCGTTATTGCACTAAGGTAGTATAAGCAGCGCATTCCGCCCATGGAGTTAACACCTTCCTATATGAAGCCTCTGGGAGAGAAAAAGCAGGAGAGATCTTCTGCCCAATAATCTCGGTAATATGTCCACGAGGCAAACGAGCTAAAAAACTCTCCATGCTGCACAACCTTCTAGAGCCTCCACGAGCCGCGGACAGACAGAAATTCAACAGGGGCAGCTTCTACCAGCAAAAAAGCTACAACGACGGGGTGCCGGGGAAAGCAGCGCTTGGTGAATTTCTGCTCCTCTTCTGCAGCTCCCGCGGGTGGGAAGGCGGCAGAAACGGGGCGATGGCGCGCGCGCGCGCGTGTGTGGGGGGGGTGAATGAAGAGGGAAACAGACGGGGGCTTTCAGCTCCGAAGAACCGACGGCGACTCCAGCGATTAATTCCCCCCCTCCCGGCCTCCGCTTGTACCCCAATCGCGGCGAAGGCCTCGTGAAAGGAAGCCGCCTCACCGGGGACTCGCGGAGAAGTGGCCCCCCTGCGAGGCACCCGGAGGCTGGGAAGAAAGGAGAAGGGACCGACCCGAGGACAAGGCTCTGGAGACGCCGGTGACCTGCCCCTCGGGCGCCCCTCTCAGCAGCATCGCGGCGCCGGCCAGGGGATGCCGCTCGGTCCCGGAACAAACGGACCCGCCTCGGGTGTTTTTCCCTTCCCCGCCGTCGGCCTTGGTCGTAGGTTGCCAGGTGCCGGCGCATGGAAGGACCCGGCGAACACTTCCGGGGCGTCGGGTCACGCGCGGATAAGCACTTCCTGTCCAAGGCTTCCTGTCTCCCGCCTCGCCTCGGAGCGCGACGGAGAGGTTCCGCCGCCCAAGGGAACTGCAGGGCTCGCTATCTTGTTAGCCAAAGCTCTCCCCGCACCCTCCTTTTTAAATGAAAGGAAGGGTTGGTTGGGAAGGACGCGTTGCCCCTTCTAATGAACGTCCTTGCCATCTTACATGTTAAAGTTTCGTGTTTTTTAAAACTGCGCACAAGAATGTTTGGTGAGCCGCTGCGGGAGACCTTCCCGCTTGAGGGACTGAGGGCCACAGATACAGACGCAAAGAAACGTTTTCAGACCTGCTTTTCTCTACAAGCGACAAAACGTTCACAACAAGAAGCGGTTTCTAAGCCTCTTATTCCTGGGAACAGCAAACAAAAGAAAACCCAAAACAGTCGTGAATATCAGAAGTGGTTTTTTTTTTTGGGGGGGGATATTTCTGAAGAGATGTAGCTCAGTCAGTAGAAAAAACACGATGCTCTTCATCTCAGGGTCGTGGGTTCGAACCCCTCGTTGGGCAAAAGATTCTGCATTGCAGGGGGTTGGACTAGATGACTCTCGGGGTCCCTTCCAACTCCACAAGTCTATGATTCTCTGCATTCAGAATCCAGCGGGGCGGGGCGGCGCGCGCTGTGTCTCGGAGAGGGCAAAATTTGGGGAAACGAGCATTATATTCGAAACGGAAGATCCGGCCGTGCACCGCTTTAAACTTTCTTCCCAACTTCTTACAGAGCCGCTCCAGGACCTATTCCTTCCCCTCGTGAGGAGAGGGGTCTTTTCCGGCGGCGGCAGGAAATACTAATGACGCATTTCCCGTTCAGTCCCGGAAGGAAGAAGCTCGGAGATGCTGCGTAATGCGCATGCGCAGTAGCAGCCGCCGATAGAAGCAGTCTCCGCTGTAGGAAGCTCTGAGGGGGAGAAACAATGCCGGATTACCTGGGAACCGACCAACGCAAAACCAAAGAGGAGGAGAAGGAGGACAAACCCATCCGCGGTGAGTCAGGAGCTGCTGCGGAAAAGAAAAGCCCCCTGACGCCTATTCCCTGGTCGCCCGTTGGGATTCCAGTGCGCATGCGTGCCGGAGTCCCCTCTGTTCATTTGCGCGCCCCCCCCCCCCGCGCCGGGTCCACTGTTGCGCCTGGATAACGCGCAGCCCAGCCGTCGTGTGTAGGCCTTTTCCTAATCCTAACACCGCGCCACGACTTGCTCTGCCCATTGGGCAGCTTCACAAACCACCCTTCTCTCCCCCCCCCAAACCCTGGTACCCTACAGATGTTTTAGATCTGCAGATGAAGGGCGGTGTACGAATTCAATTTAATTTAAAATCCTGCCTCCTACGTTAAACGTAGAATCATAGCATCTTGGAATTGGAAGGGAGCCCAAGGGTCATCCAGTCCAACCCCCTGCAATGCAAGAATCTCAGCTAAAGCACACAGGACAGGGTCATCCACCCTCTGCTTAAAAACCCCCAGTGAAGGAAAGTTCACAACCTCCCAAGGGAGACCGGTCCACTGTCAAACTGCTCTCACCATCAGAAAGTTCTTCCTAATGTTGAGTCTGAATCTCCTTTCTTGTAACTTGAATCCGTTAGTTTGGGTCTTAGCCACCGGAGCAGGGGAAAACAAGCTTGCTCCATCTTCTAACCCTGTAGGGTCTGTTGCTCTTGTTAGCCCCATATTGCTGATGTGGCTAAATTGTGGCACTGGCTGCTGTTACACTGCCCTGCCAAGTTTAAGGTCTTGCTATTGACATATGAAGCCCTGAACAACTTGGGACCAGGTTATCTTTGGGAAAGCTATACATTATACACCCTTTCCTTGGGTCACTTCAGTCCTTGGGAGAGGCACTCTGTGGAGCCAAAGTTGGTCATGTCCACTAAGATCAGAGCCTTTAGTGTGACAATTCCTTCCCTTTGACATGTACATCAGTTAGATGTCTACAAATGCCTGCTTAACATTCACCTGTTCACTCAGGCTTTGAGGTGATGATCTAACAGTGTTGATGTATTAATTTGATGTACCAGTTTGTGTTGTGTTTATTTTATGGATAGAATTGTATTTTTACTTTTCCGCTGCTTACCACCATATATAGTTTAATGTTGACAGTGCATACATTTTTGCAAATAATAAAACAGAATAACTTATGTCCAGATGCTATGTCTTCAGACTGTTGGTGGGAAGTAGTACAAAATGAAGTTGTTTCACTTTTTAATATGATCTATGTAATGTGTCTTTCAGCTTTGGATGAGGGTGATATTGCTTTGTTGAAAACCTATGTAAGTATTTGTTGCAGTTACAGCTTTATAGCAAAATTACACACACACTACTAATATTGGAATGTTTGGGAAACATCCACATTAACCAACTGGGAGGAATAAACAGTCCTAAAAGACATACTTTGAGAGTAAGCCTCACTGAAAACAGCAGGGTTTAGTTCTAAGTAAATATGCATAAATTTGTGAGTTTTGCTGCTCCAGCTGGAAGATTTCACTTTCATCTAAAGTAACAGCTCCTCAAAACAAAATACAATTTGGAATAAGCAAATCAAAAGCCTAAATATTACAGTTTCACGTGTGGTTTGGTGAAAAGATGAAAATTGCAGATTGGTGACCCAGTTGGACTTAAGTAAATATGTGTCTCATTTGCAAAGAGCTGCGACAGGGTTCATAGCTCACGATTAACAAGATGTGACAAAATTCAACGTCTGCTTGAAACTTTGCAGAACTGCAGTGCCTACTCCCAAGCTAGATTGACCAGTGGCCTGATCAATAAGGTTTATATGTTCATAGGTCTGCATTTGGGAAGTATCTATTAAAGTCCTATTCATATATCCACCAGTTGCCTTGATTTTTCTAATCCAGGGCCAGAGTACATACTCTAGGCAGATCAAGCAAGTCGAAGATGACATTCAGCAGCTGCTTAAGAAAATCAATGAGCTCACAGGTATGTATTTTTGGGGTTCATTGAAAGCATATATCTTTTTCATTTTAGTCTTGCCCTTTCAGTTATGGAGCATATGGTCCTGTGGTTCATTACTGCTCACTCCCAAGAAAAACTCCAAATAGGAGGGGTTGTTGAACAAAACAAAGGAAGTGTACACAAAGAAACCTTCATGGGCATTGAGAAAGGGGAAACAATAGAGAAGAGATGCTTTCAGATAGAAAGAGCGGCTTAGTTTTAACAATTGGGATGTTGAAGCTGACATGGAAAAGGATAACCAATGTACAATTGAATATCTAGTGTGGTGTAATTGTTAAGACTGGGACCTAAAAGCCCCCAGTTTAAATCTCCTAAAATGCTCCCTCAGAAAGGTTTGCAAACCTGTTGAGTATTACATAGCATTGATGCAAGTGGCAGAGTGGTTTTTCCTTTTTGTCATGTTTGTTGCATTTGCTGCTGAAACTAATTGAAGCAAGCTAGTGCTTGAGTATATAGCATAGCATTGACCTGAGTGGCAAAGCAAGTGTTTTTTCCACTTTTGTTTTTTAGGTATTAAGGAATCAGACACTGGCTTGGCTCCCCCTGCTCTCTGGGATCTCGCTGCAGATAAGCAAACTCTTCAAAGTGAGCAGCCACTGCAAGTGGCAAGGTATGCAAATATTTTATCTGGTCAGCCATAGGAGCAAACAGTTATAAAAATGCATAGTATTATAGCCGTTGCTTTTATCCTCCACATGTAATGTGCAATCCCTGTTGCAAACAAGTAACATAGGGCATACAGAGTTGTGCTACAACATGAATATCAAAAGTTTGCTATTTGCATCTATCTGTTTCCTAGGAGCTTTAATTTAATGTTTCATTCTAACATCATATCTTAAGGCCCGGGTGTTTGAAATCCCTGGGGGTGGGGTAGGTTACACTGAAAGCAGTCTTTAGTTGGATATTTAAAGTGCCATTTCTCATGCTGTTCATGATTATTTAAGTTTTAGGGAGAAAAAGAAATATGGTAGAAGGAAGAGTTTTTAGTTATGGTTACCTAGGCAAGGGCAGCAGAAATTTATCCTTCTTGTAAGTTCTTCAAGCAACCTGGACTTCGAATGGCACTTGGCTGTCAGGCACATTAAACCCTCATTTGCTCACAGATTGCTTGTTTAATTACTTTTCTCTTCTGGTTAGATGCACCAAGATAATCAATGCAGATTCTGAGGATCCCAAGTACATTATCAATGTGAAGCAGTTTGCCAAATTTGTGGTTGATCTTAGTGATCAGGTGGCACCCACTGACATTGAAGAAGGGATGAGAGTTGGGTGAGTTGTCATCAGTATTTTTACTGTTCTTAGTTTGAGCTATTTGACCAACCATTGAGTCTAGAGGATTGAATGCACATTTATATTTATAGGAATATATATATATATATATATATATATATATATATATATATATATATGTTGCCTTCCTGCCCTAAACAGGGCTCCCAAGGTGGTTTATAAAATCACAATGCAATTAAAAGATGGAATACATTCGAACAAGCCATGGTAGAACAAGTGAAATAGTTTTCAAGCGGTATAAACATATTTGATTGCCTGCCTAAAATACATGCAAGGGGCCAGTCTAACATCCAATGAGCCAGCACTTTGATTTGGGACTGGAAACTGAAATAGTATATTCTTACATCGCTGCATAACAAAATTCCCTGAGAGGTTTATAATAGAAAAAAATGGTAGAGTAAAATACAACAAGCTCGTAAAATGGAACACAAACAATATCAACGTCATACGTAAGGATTTAAATAATTCCCAGATGAAAATGAGAGTACAAGTCAACAAACATTTTCTGAAAGAAAATAATCTTTGCCTGCCTTCTAAAAGAGAACAAGAATGGAGAGCATGGGGAGTGCCTTATCCCTAGGCAGTAAATTTCACAGCTGGGATACTACCATGGAGAAGGCTCTGGATCCTGCCTTCAGACAATGGGGCTTCTTGAAAGAAGCTCTTAATGCATGGGATGGAGGAGAGGGGGCATCAGATAAACAGGGTCTCTATCATGTAAAGCTTTAAATGTCAAAATGCCAGTTAGGGACCAACTGATAACTAAAGGAAATTATTTTCTAGATCCTGAACTAAATGGCGCTTGAGGCTTAATCCAGCTAAAATTGGACAAGTTTTAATTTTCAGACCATCTGTAGAGTGTGATCACTTGATCAAGGCTTAAAATACAAGGCAACAAACAAGGTCACCATTGAACCTAGCAACATAGCCAAACATGATACGAAAGTGGAGCATATGAGTTCCCTGGAGAAATGGTAGGAGACTGACAAGAATTGAACAAGTTGTCCCTCCACCTGGATTCCTTCAGTCTGTGGTGCCACATGGCATATCCATCTGTCCAAATGTGGCCCTTGGTATTCCAAGCTACCCATTCTGACCCCTCGCCCTCACTATGTAACCAGCTTCACCAGTATCAAATGGAGAAAAGCTGTTACGTTTCTGTGGCTGCAGTCTATGCACTCTGCCATGGTTGAAGGATGCTTTTACCAGACCCCCTATGAAGAGAGAGTTTGCCCCTGTGGAGGTAATGTGCATTTGTATTCTATTTCTGCAGTGTTGACAGAAACAAGTATCAAATTCATATCCCTCTGCCTCCAAAGATTGATCCAACTGTTACTATGATGCAGGTAAGAACTCTTATTACTATTGGCCTTTGATTGTTTACCTTTGTAATCTGACTTCATTGTAACCTGCTCTTCTTATTTCATAAGATCTGTTAAAAAATTTTTTTATTGCAAATAACAAAGATGTGTGCACATCTGTTTTGTAACAAAGGTAGAGGAAAAGCCTGATGTCACCTACAGTGATGTTGGAGGTTGTAAAGAACAGATTGAGAAGCTAAGAGAGGTGGTAGAAACACCCTTGCTTCATGTAAGTATTGTAATAGAAAGTGTGTGTGATCTGCTGATTTTCTTCCTCTTACAGCTTTCAAGGGCTAATTGCATATACCGCAAGAGCCTAAATTATTCAGTAGTCAAAAGGCTTTTAAATCAATTTACGTTTCAATTGTCAAGATTTAGGATGTTCCCTTTGTTCACCTTTCGAGGAAAGTATGAATTGTTTTGTTAGATCTGACAAAACTTCATCCAGTCCACTGTTTTGGAAATTTCTCTTCTAGGCTGCTGCAAGTGGGGCACAAGAACAATGCCCTTTTGTAGTCTGTCACACTAGTATTAGGTATTCACAGAGATGCTATCCTGTTAGTATCCTCCTGTGATCAAGCTGACTGCTTGAATAGGGCAGTGCTGTCTTTGTGAAATGGCAGGGAGCATGGACCATTGGAGACTTGGAGAAGGGGGATGGCAAAGGGAAATGTCTTTATCTGCTTACATTATTGAAGCTTCAGTGCCTTCCCATTGGCTTTGCACTGACTCTCTTGTTACTCTGTGCTTCACAGCTTTCTTGCCACTGGGTCCCTTCTTGACTTGTGCACTACTTTTAAAATGGAAGATTTCCTGGCAGTTCATTGATAGTACTAAAATTGTACTGCTGTGGCAAGCTTGGGTTCCTGCAGGGCTTTGGCTGCCATTGGGTCCAGTCTAGGGCCAGGGAAAGCTACTGCGTTTCATCCTGTCTGTGCAACTTTTAAACTTACTGTCTCCCTACCACTACAGCCAGAACGATTTGTCAATCTGGGGATCGAGCCCCCTAAAGGAGTGCTTCTCTTTGGCCCGCCGGGGACAGGAAAAACTCTCTGTGCTCGTGCTGTTGCTAATAGGACTGATGCCTGCTTCATCCGAGTGATTGGATCTGAGCTGGTGCAGAAATACGTAGGAGAGGTAATGAAAAGAGGGAACATGTCTGTGCATCTATACTGGGGGAGGTCAGGAGTTTCCAGAAAGCCTGCTTAAACTATACTTTAAATCTCTTTTAAGTTATCCTGAAGAGGAGGATAAGAGTCTTTGCATGTAATACTATACAGTATGATTAGAAACCTGGACCTCTTTATATATTTGTTCACTCCTCTGGCAGTTTGGGGCATACAGAATCTGAAGCCTGTCTTTTTATGTAGGGTATGTGAGATACTGTATGATGTACAGTAGGCTATTCACAAGAGTTGGGACAGCCAGGCACTAGTTATGTCCTGGAAGAAACTGCAACTAAAATGATGTTCCATAACGAGCACAGTCTTACCTCTTGGTTCTGTAGATTCATTTGGAAGTTTTAATATTTACTTTAAATACTCTTAACTCAAGTGACAGTTGGCTTTATATGAAAGTAAACCGTCTGCCTTTCTTTTAATAGGGTGCTCGAATGGTTCGGGAACTCTTTGAAATGGCCAGAACAAAAAAAGCTTGCCTTATCTTCTTTGATGAAATTGATGCTATTGGAGGTTGGTATCACCTTACATCAGCCTTCACCAAGTTGGTGCTCTTCAGAAACTGGAGTACAACAGGCACCCCCAAACTTCGGCCCTCCAGATGTTTTGGACTACAATCCCCATCTTCCCTGACCACTGGTCCTGTTAGCTAGGGATCATGGGAGTTGTAGGCCAAAACATCTGGAGGGCCACAGTTTGGGGATGCCTGGCTTAGCACCAGGATGCCTGGTGTGTTTGGAGAGAAACAAACCACTAGCTCGAGTTTTTGCATAACAACAAGCCACACCCTGGCTTGTTTTTGTCTGGTGCAGCAACAGCAGGAACAGGGAAGTAAGTAAGTGTGGCCTAGCACCCTGCTCATATTAAAGCATAGGTGAATTTATCATTCAAACCAGGTCCCCTTTCTCTTTGTCAGGTTAGTCTGTTTGGAAGATTAGGTAATAGAATGGCAGAAGCAACTTGATATTTGTCCTCTCTGCTGTGCTACTTCATGCTGGTCTCTGTAGCACCAGCAAAGAACAAGGAAAAGTATATCCTGCTAGTAATATCCTTTTTGTAAAAAAAGAATGTGATATTTTGATTTACTTCAATATCCACAGATAACATGGTAAGGGAGTACACTTGAATGACATTTTCTTGTTTTGGGGGTACAGTTAACAAGGGTGCCTTACGTGTTTCTCCTGCTGTCTCTTTCTAGGGGCTCGCTTTGATGATGGAGCTGGAGGGGACAATGAAGTCCAGCGCACTATGCTAGAATTGATAAACCAGCTTGATGGCTTTGATCCAAGAGGCAACATTAAAGTACTGATGGCAACCAACAGACCTGATACTTTGGATCCAGCACTGATGAGGCCTGGAAGACTGGATAGAAAGATAGAATTTAGCCTGCCAGATCTGGAGGTTAGACGATTTTATTTTGATACTAAGTGAAGTCAATAAGAACACATTTATTAGAACTTGAAGGACTGAAGGTGAGAATTTTTTCTATTAGCTCTCAGAAAATGGATTTGATCAAATAGTCATTTTGCACCGTAGCTGATTCTTTCTTGTCAAAAGGATTATGGCGGGCAATTTTAGTCCTTTCCTGTCTGTCTTGTTTCTTGCCTGATTCTATTTCAAATTATGTATTTGACCTGGTGCTTCTGTCTAGTGACAAATTCCAAAAGAGTAACTCTGTGTTGTAGCAGTTAACAAAAAGGAAAATAATATTGCAGTCCAGCCCACAAAAGGTGGTACTGTGATGTGCTTGTCTTGAAGATGCCACAGGATTCTGTCTGCGCTTCCTGTTGTTCTGTGGGGGTGAGATGGACAACAGCATAGGCAGTAGGAAAGTATGAAGCCTTAAGGGAAAGTGCAGGTTTTTATTTCATAGAATTGTAGAGTTTGAAAGGTCCACAAAGATCATCTAGTCCAATTTCCTGCACTGCAGAAATCTTTCACCCAACATTTGACTCTGGGGCTTGAACCCATGAGCCAGCAGCTGCTGCCTCCTGCTCACTCACCTCCCCTCTTCCTCAGGAGAAGGGGCAGATAAGGGATTAGTGGAGGCTGGTGGGCAAGGAGATGGTTGCAGTATAGCAGCTCTGGACCTTTCCAAAGTGCTGGAGCCTCAGCAGTTGCCTAAGGATGCATTTCCCCATTGTTGTCCCTTCAAAGGGTAAATCGCATTGGCTGAGCAACTGCTTTACTCCCAAGCTGCATCACTAGACATCAAAGATGGGGGAGTATCGGGCAGCTCTCCAGGCCTGTCTTTTTGGCCCCCTGAATTTTCCCCAGGCCACTGGTCCTACTCTGTACCCTCAAGTGCTTTTTGCCTAACCGGAATGTGTTTCTAAACTGACAATGTCCCTTGCTTGAATGGTGGAGGGGTGTGTGGCTGGACTGTAACACTGTACCAAATTACAAGTCACATCTGTTGCCCTGCTGACTTTTGTCTTTGGCCTTCCCAACACTGATGTGTTGTGTAGTTGGCAACAAGGGGATGAAGCCCTTATGCTTTGTCTGTGGTTGTTTTTAAGGGACGAACTCACATCTTCAAGATACATGCCCGTTCAATGAGTGTTGAAAGAGACATAAGATTTGAGTTGCTAGCTCGACTGTGCCCTAACAGCACTGGTAAGTCAAACATCATAGTTCTTGTTCGTTCTCTCTCCCCACCACCCCGTTTGGTGGTGATAGTGTTTCAGATTGTTTTTACATCTACTGTTCTTCCTTGCAAGGTGCTGAAATTCGAAGTGTTTGTACAGAGGCAGGTATGTTTGCCATCAGAGCAAGGAGAAAGATTGCCACTGAAAAAGATTTCTTGGAAGCTGTGAACAAAGTAATCAAGTCATATGCCAAATTCAGTGCTACACCTCGCTATATGACTTACAACTGATTCTAGATACCACTGAGAAATCTCCTTTATATGGCTAACATTATGCAGAGTAATATCAAGAGTTCTAGTTCGTGTGTGTGGTGTAACAAGTTGGACTAGTAGAAATAAATGGAATATTCCAAGTTACATGGTGTAGTTCATTATGATATTCAGTAAAAATGTTTAACTGCATATTACCCTTCCCAGATCTAATGAACCCTGTTTGGGAGCACCTCTTCTTTTCCACAAGCTTTTGAGTGGGACATACCTTGTACAGCACTGTGAAATCAGTAACTACCTCATTGAAAGTGGAGTATATGGTAGCTTCATTAAGAACAAACCCCAACATATGGGATTTCCTTGAAACTGGTGCCAGAGTTTTGGAGTCATTTTGCAGTGAAAACCTGTTTTTTACAGTGCCCCACAAACTGGGTAATTGATACACCAGATGGGAGTTTGTAGTTAACACCCAAAAACCCAACATTCACTCCAGACTGGCACCAATGTTTGGCCTGATAATAAGTGAAATTAAAGCTGATGCTGTGGGCTTCAGCCTTTTTGTATCAGATTCTGGTGTCATTTAGGAGGAAATGTGTAAAAGGTTTTTCATTATATGCTTGAATTACCATAGCAATATGCTTAATCAGACTAGATCACTGCCCCCCCCTTTAAAAAAGAAAAATAGACATTACTGTCTCAGGGCACCATTCCAGTCACAAAACCTTTAACCTATAGGTATGTGACACTTTGACAGTGCCTATCTTAACTACCATAACATCTAAAAATAAGCAGAAGGGAAATGGAAGAACTTAACACAAGCTGCAAAAAATGGCTTTTATGGGATTTTAAAAACTGACTACATAAAATGTAGTTTTGAAAGCCAGTGCTGAACATTTGAAAGATATTGTGCAGTGCAATTCTTCAGTAGATGGTACAAGAATACATTTTACAACAATGCCTCCACAATAAAGCATCAAAGGAAAGTAGCAAGCAGTCCATGTCTTCCAGGCTTGCCGCATCATCTGAACTCTTTTCAGTAATCCACAGTGCTAAAAAATCCATGTAGTGCAATATCTCATCTGCTGGCACATTTCTGAACAACAAAAAAGAAACTCCCAAATCTTTTAGGATGCTTTCAGGAAAATACACGAGTCTTCTTTTTTTGTACAAACCAGTTCAGGCTATACCCGACTTCAATTTTTGAAAGTATTAAGGCTTCAAATTCTTCAGAGAGCATCCTGGCAGAAAACAAGGTGGCCCTACTACTGTGTCACATACCCGTAAGACTAGCTAATCTTAGGCTCTGTATAATCTGTGCAAATTAAGTATTAAAGAGAAGCCCTTGGAAGTTAATCAATGCACCACCATACAATTTATGATGCAGGAGTTCACAACACAACATCTACAGGAGCCTGCAAGGCTGAGAGGCCTTTCAGTTGGCTGAAGAGGACAGCATCATGGATGCTGGGAAACAACAAGTCTCTTTGAGCAGCATTGTCAAAGAAATGTAGTCTAGCAAGGTTCTCCACAACTGATCCTAGGTAGAAAAGAAAAAGAGAGCTTTAAAGGGGTGTGTGTGTGTATAAAATTGTAAGGCCTTTTTATTTCGTTGCTGTCATCTGACTAAACAACTTACCTATGCAAAAGCTCACACACCTGCCTATGTAGCTGGAGGAGGAACAAGGCATACAATGGGTGGTGTGTGCTTTGTTCCAGGTGCAATATAAGAGCTACGGCTGTATTTCTAGTGTCCCAGTATGGGGGAAACTGAGTGGCATTCAACTAACTAGTTTCATCAACACAAGGATGTCCACTCACAATGGAACTTCACACCATGTGAGGAGATGAGAGGAATAGGAAGCTTTGATCCATGCCCTGAAGTTGGTGGCTTCATTGGTGTTGCAGCATTGGACATGGCCCACAAAATTGTTATATTTTAAGACACCATTTCTAACTCCCATGGCTGTGAAGAGGTGTTTGTGTCCGTTCAAGCACCCTTGAGGTCTGCAAGCCAAAGAGCACCTTTGGGCACACTAGAGGGCACTGCCGAGTTTAAAAAACAGCTGGATAAAAGTGGATCAAAAGTCACAGGGCTCCATACAGCCTCCAGGCTGTTCTTTTAACAGCAACTAGTGTGTTAACCAACCAACTAACAAGATCCTCTCCTGTTTCTTCAAAAATGCCAGCAGTTACACAGGCAAAGGTAAGGACCAAGTATCTCATTCTTGGGTTTATCTTCAACAGTTGTAGGTTTGCTAGGATTTACATTAGCACTTTCTCCTGTTGTTCTTTAGCTGAATTTGCTTGTGTTACAATCACTTCATCTGCACTTCAGGCAGAAAGGAGAGACAGGCATAGTTTGTATGATATGGGGTTGATCAGGAAGCCACACATCAGTAACAGCATGTTTTTGGCATCTAGGTATTAGGTGCAATCCCAATACTTAGCATCTTTGCTATGTACAATCAGGCAGTAGACCAATATTTGGCTCAGGCCTTAGAGAGCTGCTGCCAGTTAGATTATATGATGCAAGGCTAGATATGAGGGGGGGGGAGTCAAAAGTGACCACAGCATGTCCATGATTTCCCACCGTCAAACAGGCTTACCATTGCAGCCGCTGATATACACTGAGATTCCTATTTCTCCATATTCTTTTATGATCTACAACAGTGCAGAAATTAATTTGCAGTTAATATATATGTATTTTAAAAGTCATCGTCATAACATACACATGCCCTTTTAAAATTGAGCAGTTATTCTAAAAATACAAAGAGAAATTGGGAGGCAAGGAGTATGGTGCTTAGAAGTGCAATCCTTTGCATGCCTACGCTGAAGCTAAGTCCTTTCAAGTTGAATGGGACTTACTCTCAGGTTAAGTGTCTGTAGGATTGCAGCTTAAATAGCTAGGGAGCCTGTGCTCCCCCAGATTTTTCTGGACTGTAACTCCCATCATCTTTGATTACTGGCTGACCAGTGACACTTGGAAGGCCACAAATCCTCCCACCCTGTTTTGAGGTGTAAGACAGCAGGAAGTTCTCCTGTGCAAGCCTCTTTGAAATGGACATGAGCTGTGCATGGTCTTGTGCAAGAGAACTTCCTTTGGCCTCATTCTCTTCACTTGGTACGTGGATGCATGAAGCTTTGCCTTAAAGCAGCAAAATGTATTCTGGTAGCAAGGTATTAAGTGTAGGATATGGCAATGAGATAAGATGCTACGTACTGAATTTAGGGCTTTGACTCCAACTGAATCCATGAAGTTCACAGGTGAACAATCCAAAATGATTGTGTGAATATTGGTCACTGGCTCCATAAAGCGCTCGAGCTCATCGGGAGAAGAGTCCTGTATAGTTGCAGAGAACTTTCCATTGAGTGGCAGTTCGTCATTCATTACTTCATGTTTCACACTGTTCTCTGTGTAGTTTGTCTTTCACAAAAGATAAACAAATACCAGACTTAAATACAGGTTTTTGCTTCTTTCAGACTCCTACAATCAGCACAGGATGTCATATTATCTCTACATAATAATATAATCATAATCATAAATAGCATGCACACTTGTTCTCTGTGTAAATGAATGTAAAGGGTTGACTATGTAAATCTTTATCTAGAGAGCTCTCATTGTTTACATACAAATTAGGAAATATCAAAGGACAAGTATCAGCGTTACTATATAAGGAGACATGTTGTGACGGAAACACAAGTGTTTATTTCTACTTTTTTCTCCCGCCAGCAAATGGTTGAAGAATGGCAGCCTCTGATTGGCTGTGGTTCTAGGAGGAAAAGTTTAAAAGGAGAGGCTTTGGAGGGAGATAGGGTTAGTGTGGTTAAGTGGGTGGTTGAGTTGAGGTGGTTGAGGAGGGAGGTTGGAGAGGTTGGGAGTTAGGTAGGGAGATAGGATGGGAGTCAGGTTGAAATACAGAGAGTGTTGAGGAAGGAGAGTTGGTTCTGGAGAAAACATCCACTCCGAGTGTACAGTGAAGGACTGAGTGTAGTGTCCTGCAGGAATAATAGGACCAAATCTTGCTGGGAGACTGAGGGTGAAACAGGAGAAGTAGGAGCTGGAAAAGATCAGTCTACTTAGGTCTCAAACTAGTCTGGAGGGGAGAGACACTTCTGAGGAAAGAAGAGACTCTCAAAACCCAGTGAAGGAAGGGGTGTGTGGTGAGCCCTTAGGACTACTATTGAAAGTACTTGAGGAGCTGGAGTTGTTAAAGGGGTGGGTAGTGGCAAAGGAACCAAACTACAGTATAAAGCCGAAACCTCTGAAAACGAATTGAAATGAACTAGCGTATTATTTTTGAAGTAACCTATGTTTCTCCACTTGTATTATACTACTTTGTTTTAAAAATAAATCTTTATTGTTTATTTAAAGAACACTCGCTTGAGACTCCAACTTATTAGTCATCCCCTTCACAAAGATCCCCTGAAGGATACTCTGGGATAGTTAGGTTTTGTTTTTAAGCCTTCAGGTAAAAGGTTGTTCAGTGAGGTGGGGGCAATATATTTAAGTGAAAGCGGGCACATCGGCGTGAGCAGTAACTGAGGTGCTGAGCTCATCACATTTCTATGCAGAAGTCCTATTTATAAGGCTTACTCCCAAGTACATGAGTATAGGACTGCAGCCAACTCAACTTCTTTTGTTGCCTTTTGGGGGCCAACTCCCTGATAATTTTGATGTGAAAGATCAAAAGCCGGCCCTACCAATAGCTAGGGTGAAACACTGCCTTAGGGAGCCTTCCTAATTCTACTGGCTGCTGCCTCCATTGGAGGATAAAGCTGTGTGTGCTGCCTCCTCGACCAGCCTGCTTCTTTCAGGTGTGGAGGATGCTGCCCCATTACTAGTGTTGAAATAAATTCTACTTCATTCCTGTCAAGTCAGCTTCTATATGTGGAATCGGGGTGGGTGGAGAGGCTCTGGTCCTTTCTCTCAAGCATATGTGTTGGGAAGAATCACCCCCTTGATATGCAAAAATCCAATTGAAAGAGCCCACCTTTTAAAAAAATCTAGTTACTTCAGCCTGAAACACACTACAGTAGAAACTAAGCACAATGTTGGGATATGAAAAACTTGTCTTACAAGGACAGAAGCACCATCTCTTAGGGGCCAATCCCCAATATTTGGGGGGGCATGTTCAAAAGGTGACAGAGGAGGCCAAGTGTGACATGGCTTCAGTGGCCAGCTCCTCCTCTTCCTGCCATGGAGGAGAAGGAGCAGGGAAGCAGCTCCCAGGTGGTCGTGACAGCAGGAGAAGGAGCCCTGGCCATTGAAGCCACAGTGCTGTTGTGTTCGGCTCTACCCCTGCTGCCTCCTGATGCCCTATCATCACACACAACACAACATGCCCCCCTCCCTCAGAAGTTGGCACCTCTGCTCATGGCAGGGTGAGTTTTACAGGATTATGATGTCTCTTTTCCCTTCAAAAACAGGTGTGTGAATCTGCCCTTAGGATATCCTCATTCTAAAACAAGTCTGAATTTAAAACATAATTCTCCAGTCATTCTTTGTTTTTGTACAGGTATGCCTCTCTGGAACAGTAAAATCTTCTTTTGTTAGATCAGCAGGAGGAACAATGATGGTAACTCTCTCTCTTGATGCAACAGTTTCATTCTGCACCACAAGGGGGAAGTGTGGTCAAGCAACAAAAGTAACAGCTAGTTTTGATCCATATCTTGCTCCCTATTCATATCACATGTCACCAGCACTCTCCCCAAATCCCAATGTTTGCATTTAACAGAAATTCTATTAAGGCAAACTGTTGCTCACATGCTGCATGTCGTAATGGACTTGAAACAGACCCATTTAATTCCTGAGTATTCCCTCCCTCCCTCATAAAGGAAATGCAAAATTGTCAATCAAACAGCCTTAGCTGCACTAAACACACACCTTTATGTTCCTATTGCACTGACACCCTTGTAAAAATCATGCATAATACCGCACAAGGGTAGCCAACTATCAAAACATAGCCTATGGATAGCACCAGCCTCAAGAACATGATACTCCTTCATCTGACCCTTCTCTTAAATGAATTTCCTTTCTTCCCACTGATTAAGTAAAATGCCAGCATTTATCTCAACCTTGGTTAATGCTAACCAGGTTTCTGTACAAACTATAATTTTAGATCCAGGCAAACTGGAAACCCAACTAACATTCGGCAAATACAGCAGACATTTCAGTTAGCAGCAGGAGGGGGGAATTAATGCTTTGCATGAAGAGAAATTTGGAGGAGGAAGAATGCATTCCCAAGGCTGGTTCTCAATTTATTAAATCACTGCTAAGGAGGAGCCTGTTGTCTTTGTCCATGGAGTTTTCTTGGCAGGGATACTGGAGTGGCTTGCCAGTTCCTTCTCCTGGCGTGCTATGGTCCATGGGGTCACAAAGAGTCGGACATGACTAAACAACAACAACGAGGAGCCAGAGCCTGTGCTAGGAAACACTTGCAAGGCTTACCACTTTCAGGACTGCTTTTTCCTTTTGTTCATGAAGGTGCTTCAGTTCCTTTTTGTGCCTTTTCTGGGCTTTCTTCCTTGCTGCCAAGACTGCACAGGGATCAACACCAGTCTATAGCAGAAATAAGGCAGGCAAACAAACAAACAAACAAACAAACCCCAGATAAGATTCATCTTTATAAAGTGGTAACCAAGCAATGGGTTTCTGCCATAACAACATTCATTATCCTTTAAGGTGCTGCAGGATTCTTTGTTTGCCTTTTAAAAGGTCACCTTTCAGCAGCTATTAAGGAAGTAAAATTAACTCACCTGCCAAATTGGAGAATTTACACTGGAAAAAATCTTTTTAATGGAACTGCTACTTAGGAAAGAGAAAGGGGGGGCAGGGAATACTAGAAAACAGAGCTTTTATTTGGTTTTAACAAGCACTACCTATTACAGTAACATCCCTGGAGCTTCCAATATCACTACTCCACCTGATTTGAGGTGTAAGGGAAGAGATACACCAGTATAGCAACATATAGGACCTCTATGTTTAATGCCAGTAACAAGCAAGGTAACTTGTAAGTGTGTCAAATTAGATTCTGTGTATGTGTGGGGTAAAAATCAAAACAAAACACAAATTTATGCTTGAGAATGGAGCTATGTTCAAATGCTTCAAGAACTAATCCAACTATTCTTAGCTCGGGCCGGCTGAGACAGAAGGCTTTCCTAACACACCCAAATGTGACATGGGTGGCTTAGAGATGAAACACTTCATCAGAAAACTCACATAAATAACTCTGTTGCTGGGTTGTACCTTCTCAGACTACAGGTGAAAAACCAGAATGGGTGAACAGAATCAGTGCTCCCATGCCTAAGAAACAAACACCACCCTGCCTGTAAAAAGCTAGCATATCGAGAAGAACATTGGTCTAGAATCCAAGTGTTGTCTGTACAGTACATAGATTTATTTTTCCTTTTTAGACAGGGGAGTAGTCAAATATGTAATTCCCTGCAGTGTGAAATGGCAGTCATAGCATTTTTCAATAGGACAGAGAGTAGAAATGAATTGCTGTTCCTCACCTTTTTCTTCAGTGCATTGATATATAAATCACTATTCGCAAAATAGAGCGAGGCATTTGCCTGGAATATTTTGATTCCAGGGCATTCTTTCACCTAAGGAGAGATTCTTTTAATTAAGAAAGCACATATTCCTCAACTTGTTTATATTGCTACCAAATAAACAATCATTAGAGCTTAAGTACCTATTGTCCATCATGCTGGAACATGCTGCCCAGGGGTCATATAGTACACATGGGAGTAGGGGGAGGTGGGAAAGGGCAAGATTAAACTCCAGATTTTTGTGGTGATCTTTTCCACTCCACTAACACACATTTTGTTCCTCTAGCTCCCAACTTCCTTGCTTCCTGCAATGAGGATCTACTTGACAGGAAATGGCCTTGGAATCTCCACCTGGGTCAGTTCCTATCCCAATGAAGGAGGGCAACCTTAAAGATCCCTTTAGTAGTGCCTTTGGGTAGACTTATACATGAATTTGTGAGGCAGCAGGAGCTGCCATAGAGGGACTATATCACTTCAGCTTCATACAGGAAGATGTCAGTCTAAACACTCACATCTATTAAGAGCACAAAAATCTTACGACATCTGAAAGAAGAAACTGATTCAAATACCTCACCTCTGCTCTGACCTGCTTCCAAGACTGTTGCTATCTGCCCTTGAATTTGGACTGGGTCTCACAAGCTAGGATGTGCTAGAACCAGACTAAACCACTCCAAACTGCAGGTGGAGCATTCCAGGTTTTGAATGCTCCCCCACGTAAAAATAACAACAACCTCCGAAAAATTAAAAACTAATGCTTCAGAAAGAAAGGCTCTAACCCAGCTGCCTTTCTGCTGTGTCAGTAGAATGTTGGAGAGCATTCAAAAAATTGATTTCTCACTGACCTACAGTCTAAAGTGATGCAGTTGTAAGAAAAATAAGAGCCCTGCCGGACCAAGCCAGAATCCTGTTTTCCCAGTGGCCAAAACTAGATGCCTCTGGGAAGGAAGACTTGAAGCAGGACCTGAATGCAGCAGTGATTCCTCAAATTGTGCCTCCCAGCAGCTGACATTCAAGGGCATAGTGCCTCTGACAGAGGTTGAAGAACACAGCCTTATCCTCCATTAATTTTTCTAAACCACTATTCAAGCCATTCAAATTGCTAGTCCTTCCTAACACCTCAGGATTCAGTCTCCTGTTTCTGCTACATGGGTAGAACAGGCCTGAAGCTTACTAGAAATCAGAGCAGGGGAGCTAGCTGAGTTCTTAAGTCAAGGGTGGGGTGGGGGCGAGTCTGGTAAGATTCCCCACCAACAGACATGCATGACTACTGAACACATGCACTGCACTCCCGTCTCATCTCTGAACATGCCTCATGGCTCTGGTTATTTCTCCCTCCAGAAATGTCCCAGCTGCTAGTTTCCAAAGAACCATTTGGCATTCCTGCTCTCATCTCCCCATGTGGCAGGAATGGATCTTAATGTTCAGAATGGGGTCCTATGGGATTCAGATTCAACTCCCAACCAAGGCTTTGTTACTGCTCCCCTCCATCTTAAATCAAAGAGAGCACTTTCCTTCCTTCTTAAGGGGGTATAAAGAGACTTAGCACCCTCTTACCTCTTCATACTCTTCTATATCACAGTAAATGTCTGTACCGGGAATCTGGCTGAGGATTCTGTATTGTGGACTGTAGAGAAAGAGTCTCTGTATTAAGAGGCTATAAAAGC